>NC_037343.1:1387679-1694036 GCF_002263795.3 Bos taurus
TCCAGCCTGGAATGTGGAAGGGAAGAACCAGATGACCTCTGGAGGCTCCTCTGTTAAGAAGAGTTTCAGAATTTGACTCTTTATTTCTAACTTATCCCAAGGATCTTGGCTCAATCCTTCAGACCAGTTAACCAGGTTTCACACACCAGGAGAGACATGCACGCATCCCACTTCCAGGCTCCCAAACCACAGGTGTGGGGAGCCCACCGAGGCCTATAGAAGCTGAACACTTTGCAAAAGGTCACTCAAGGAACCAAAAATAGAATATTGTCTGAAGCCGCTTGAATTGGTCAGATAAGCCACACCCCTCCACACAATGCAAAGAAAAATAGCTTTTCCTACCGACATACTTTCTCTCCGCTCCACAACCACCAAATCCCAGAAGAAACTAAGATGAAGGGAGCCAGCCTGGGGCCACCAGCTGCAGCAGCCCCTCTTTGTCCGTCCTCGACCCTGGACGCACTCTTTCTGGTACCTTCACTTCCAGCTCCAGCAGACCAGAGTGCCTCTAAGGTAGAGCTCCAGACTCCAAATACCAGTGTGGAGTCGGGTGCCAGGGAAGACAGCTAAGCAAAAGTCTTAAAATGTGCTCTATCTCACTTATCATCCTCTTTCTGTTTCTGGTGAGTGCCGACCAGAATCTGAATAAGAAGGATTCAGGTTAGTCCTTCTGAAGAATTTACTTATTTCTAATGGATAAAAAAGGAATGTGTACTGCAAGCAGGCAGCAGAATCTCCTTCTTCAGGGGGATTTTCAGAAAGAGGGCTCTCTACCTGGTGAGCCTTAGCAGGATTGCCTGGAGGCAGGGGTGTGGACTGAGTGACTTCCTAGAAGCACAGGGTGCAACACCTCCAGAGGTCAGGCTGAGACCCAAGAGCTCTGGGGTAGGTGGTCACTGGGGAGAGACAGCACCCCAACCCTCAGAACCCTCCCTTCACCTTGGGGTCTGCCCTCCATCTGCTTACTCCCCCCGCCCCCCCATACACACCCAGGTTAAATACACGGAGTAGGTGTTGCCGTCCCTCTTCCTTCTCTCTTGACCAAAAGGCTGTACACCGGTCACAGAAACGTTCACCATCCTCAGTCCTTGCTTTCTGGAGGCTGTTACACTGAGATGGACACACAGACAAGCCAAACATTTAAAATCTCTTTTTCCTCCCTGAACTGGCCACTCTGGCTTTGTTGCAGGAAGGGGGACCCCTTCCAGGGCCTGAAAGGGGGCTCTTGTCTAACACTCAGAAATGAATTCCCCAAGGAAACACACATGCTGACAAAGCAAGAGACTTTATTGGGTAGGGGCGCCCGGGCGGAGAGCAGGAGGGTGAGGGAACCCAGGAGCACTGCTCTGCCATGCGGTTCACAGTTTCATGGTGATGGGATTAGTTTCCGGGTTGCCCTTGGCCAATCATTCTGACTCAGGGTCCTTCCTGGTGGTGCATGCATTGCTCAGTCAAGATGGCTGCCAGCAAGGAGGATTCTAGGAGGTGGTAGGACACGTTGCATCTCCTTATGACCTTTCCTGAACTCTTCCGGTTGGTGGTGGCTTGTTAGTACTGTGTTCCTTACCAGGACCTCCTATCATAAAATAATCCACACAAATGGTTACTACGGTGCCTGTCCAGAGTGGGTGGTTTCAGTCAGTGTGGACACCACACTCATATGTCCATTGTTTCAAGTAAAACAGAAGTGTGCGGGCACAACAGGCTTGGTCAGAATGTCTAGAGGTGGAACCAGCTCTATGACTTACTGGTTAGCAGCTCTCTCTGAGCTTCATTTCCCATGAAATTAGTGTAACGACACTTACTTCTTAGGACCTCCAGAGTGAAAGGAGATAAGGCAAGTGAATTGGCTTGCCCATTGTCTGTAAATATTAGTCGGAGAAATGACTGGAAGGTAAGTGCTCAGCCTAAGCATTTACCCAGGTCCCCGTGGGAACCCTTCAGCTTACTCTGTGTTTGGAAGGAAATGAAGATGGGAGCTAAGGAGCTGCCTAAATAACAGGAGGGACTGAAGGGCCCTAGGTCCTGGAGTAAACAGCCTAAGCCTTCGCTGCAGAGCAAATTCCACTCTGGGTTTCTGCGAGGGCCCACCTCCTGTGGTCTTCTCCAGATGAAAACATGAAGGAAGGAGGATTTCTGGAATCTAGGACCCAGTGTCAGTTTGAGAACAAACGGGAGGGGCTAAAATTCAGGTTCCTGGGATGGAGGCAGAACCACTGCTGCCTCCTCTTTGCTGCAGCCCTTCCCAGCCAGGGCTGTTCTCCCCAGGTCTCCACAGCACCTCCTGAGCCTAGAGGGTCTGAAGTCCGAAGAACTGACCCAGGGTACGCAGGGTGAGAAGGCCTGTCAACTCAAGATAGGGGACAAGCACCTTGGCTGAGCAGGCAGCGGACCTGCCACACAAACTATGTGATATCGGTTCCCCGCCCGGAAAATGGGAATAATAGCTCATACCCTATTCTGCAAGGATCCAATTATTCTATGCAGAAAAAGCACTTTGTAAACTGCAAGTACTCTGCAAACATGGAAGAGCTATTAAAGACTCTGGAACAGAGGACCTGTGAGATGGGACAGATTATAAACTCTTCCTGTCTGGCGTGGAGGCCAGAAAGGATCCTTCCAATTGGCTTTTCTTTGATCTTCGTTTGAAACTTAATGAGCACTTAAGGCACTGCTGACACTCTAATTAGGTTTAAAAATTAAATGTAAAAGTCATCACTTGTTCCCTTCTTTCTACGTTTACTTTCTCAGCTCTACTGAACACAGACAGTAACCAAAAATTATTTTTAAATGACACTGATTTGATGTAGACTGAAACAAATGCAAGACAAATATATCGTTAGAAAAATAAATCACGAACCAAACTTGAGTTAAAACAAAACAAAACAAAACAAAAACTAGTTAATGAGTTCAAAGTGAAATTAAAACCAAACCACTGAAGTTTCCGAAACAACTGAACAAGAGTAAAATTGAAACAGTAAAACATGCTCCCAAGTAAATCAAACCAATTTTACACATCATCAAAAGCGCTGGATCCCGCAACTGCTGCTGGCCCTCGCCTCTGCTGGCCCAGGCTTTCCCATGTTAGACCCCACACTCCTCCATTCACAGGATGCCCCGGACATCTCAGACGTGCTCAGTCACCAGGGAGGCAGAGATGAGGAAGAGAGGATTCCTTCACTCCAGGAGGGGCTCAACACACACGTTTTTCCTACTCAAACACGCTCCCACTGCCCGTCTCAACTCTTTCCCCACTATACACCCTCTTCTGCCTGAGATCACAGAAGGAGGTGGAGTTCTCGGCACCCCTACTAAGCCTCATTGTTGCCAGAATCAGAGCATTAAACCAGCAACACAACAAAACACCAGAAATCCAGCGAGTAACAGTTGAGTCCCAAAGGCCTCTGTGGTGACAGAGACTGGTGATCCTGAGACCAGCTCCTGAGACCAGTAGAGAAAGCATCCTTTGATTTAATCCTGCCTCACTCTTTACAGCTCAGACATGCTTTCTAACGGTCTCAGTAAAGACTGTCCCACCCAGTCCTCTCCACAGAAATCCCAGGAAGTGGAAAAAATGAAATTGTTGCTTGTCTAGGGTAGATGACCACCCACACTCAGCAAGGGGTGAGCTGGAAGCCTGGCCTCCTGTGGAGGGCCCAGCAAGTTTCCTGCAGTGGAAAAATAGCCCCAGCTTGTTGCTGCGATTGCTGCTGAGACAGCTGCTGTGATTGGCTTATCTCTCATGTCACCAGCCAGAGCTAGCCATCCTTTCACTGCCCTTGGACCCTCCCAGCTGAAATCATTATTGCCTTCCTGGATAGAGTGCTCCCTATCTGGTTCCTGGAACAGACCTCACCACAGAGTTGAGAGTTCCTTGTTTGAGCAGATGGGCTTGTCTTGGCTATCTGTGTTCTCATCTACCTGCAGTCTTCTTTCATTACCTGTCATCTTGACCCAGGCTCATTCAGTAGGCTTGTTTTGATGTCTTTGCCTAGCACACTGACTCCCAGTTGCTAGCAGGCATTCTTGTCCCCCAGTTTTGGGGACCAACCTCAGCCAAACTGCTTTCCTAAACTCTGTCTTCCAGTTTCCTTTCCATCAGCAGCCTTGTCTTGGGTTATGTATAAGGACACAAAAGGGCATGGGGGCAGATGTTGCTTGGATAAATGCCTCTGTCTACCCTGCCTTCAGCCATCACCAGAATTGCTCTGCAGGGGAACTAGAAGAGAGACCTTGGATAGAATTTTGAAGTGCAGCAGGAGTCCCATCAACTCTAAAAAGCCTTCCCCAAAGGCTCCAGCCCATCATCAGCTTTCCTTTCACTAGATCTTCGTTGGATTTTTCATCTGGATCCAAGCTTTAGACTTAATCACACACTTTGTTTTGTGATCTGTTTTATGTGTCTCTACAACTAGATCAGAGGCTTCCAGAGAACAGGGACTATGTTATATATAACTACACTACATAAAATTGCCCAGCGTTGCCCTGGGTATGGATTATCCCTGCCTCCCACCTAGGTTTCCAAGCTATCTACACGTTGCTGCCACAGCCAGCTTGCTAAACACAGACTTGAAGAGGCCACTCAGGGCTCTGGAGAGTCCATACCAAGCCTACCTCCCAGCCTCCACTCTGCTCTTCCTACCTCTGGACTTTTGCTCACCGCTCCAGCCCGCCCCTCTCCCCCCACCTCCCCCAGTCCAAAACAGGCTAAAGCTTACTCTTCAAGATTTTTCAGAAATCTCCAAATACCATCTATTTTCTAGAGCGTTCTAATGTTTTTGTCAAAAGTTATCACTCCCTGGAATTTCCAGAGAAGTATTTTCATACTTCAAATTTCACCATATACTATCTAGCACATAGTAAGCACGAAATAAACATTTAAAAGAATAATAACTGTTTAAAAGAATAACTATAACACCTTCTATTGTGGTTATTTATGCTGTGAACATCTTTTTTCCGCCACTAAATGATAAGCTTTATTATCTCTGTATGCCTCATCTAGGCCCAGTGGATGTTAAAACAGTAGCCATTCAATAAATGTATACTGAATTGAATAGTAGGTATTCAGTAATGAATAAATGAATGAATAAAATTCACTGAAATGAGTGTATCTTCATTGGAAAAGACCCTGATGCTGGGAGGGATTGGAGCAGGAGGAGAAGGGGACAACAGAGGATGAGATGGCTGGATGGAATCACTGACTCGATGGACACGAGTCTGGGTAAACTCCAGGAGGTGGTGATGGACAGGGAGGCCTGGCGCGCTGCGATTCACGGGGTTGCAAACAGTCGGACACGACTGAGCGACTGAACTGAACTGAAATGGTATGTATCGACTTAGAAGATCTCTGTATTACTATAGTACTTAGTACAAGTGATCAAAAAACCCAATTTAGTCTAGATTATGCATTGATAATGAGTCACGTAACTAACTCATTTGTAGGAAAAGCAAGGGTATAGTAGGATATGAGGTCGAGTGGATTCAAATGCTTCCAGAGCTCGCTCCTCAGCTTTCTTCTCTGCCTCTCTCTGCGTGTAAGCTTTACTCTCTCATTTACTCTCTGCGTGTAAGCTTTACTCTTACGATGGCAGGCTTCTTTCATGTGGCAGGGAACATAGTACCTCAAACTTCCAGAGCTTCATTCCTCTGAATGTCCTTGCTGGACGGAATCAAGCCTCATTTTCACTTTGGCCTTTTAGTCAAAAATCTCAGAAAGGGATATAATTGGCTCACTTTGGGTCAGGTAGGGATGGGCCTCTAATAAAAGGAGTTCCCATATTAACAGTGAGGAGAAAGACCGTCTTAAAGAAGAACTAGTTCTGGGTGCCGGGGGGAAGTTTGGTGTTCTAGACAGATAAAACAGTAGATACTCAGAGTAAGGAGAGGTAGAGTCTGCATTCAAGAAAGCTGGGGAGAACTGCCATAGGTGATTTGGGGAACTCAAGGCGGGGATCTCAAGAGGCCAGAGGAACGTGCTTTGTTAAACACCTAAGGGAGAGACAAGGCTGACTGCATTTTCTTCAAGTAAGAGTCAGCGTGGGGACAGGGTCGACAGTGATGGAAGCCCACTGGCCTGGCCTGCTCTGGGGAGGCCATGACACCTGCTGAGGAGAGCCAGGCTACAGCTCAAGGATCGGAGAACATGTGAAGGCAGGGGCACAGCAGGGAGAAGAAGGAAGAGTCTAGTCAGAGGCTAGTCAACCAGCCATCCACAACAGCCCGGCCAGGAATTTTCAGTGCGAGAGACGACACCCTCCCCTCTTCGTGGTGGGAGAAGGGGCACGCCTCTGCTCTCCCACGCTGGGCAGTTATTTTTATGGTAGATTTATTTTTGTCTGTTCTAGACCTCAAGCCCGCTGCTAGAAGAAAGAAGGCATGGAGGCTTCTGGGCGGCCAGCAAACACTGGCTTCAGGACTGGTTCAGTTACAGAGATGAAGCCTCGGCCACTCCACACTCCCTCCTGGTTTCAAGGGGCTGGAGTTGGGCTGTGCTGGGGGGCTCTCCCCTCATCCCACAAGCCCCACAAGGGACGGGGACACTGGGAAGATCTACCTGACACGGCCTAGGGACCCCAGCCAGCCATTGGGACCTCTTTCGACAGAACCCACCCCACCTCCCTGCACAGCCTGCCTCCTTCGAACCCAGGGAGTCTGAGGAGACTCTCTAGCCTTTCACATACTAACCAGGCATCATTTCCCAGCCCCTACATGCCAGGCCGCCAAAGTAGATCCTTCCTTAAATGGGACCACACATCTCGTCTAAATTGTTACTCCTCCAAGGCAAACTTACAAAACAGTCAGGCAAGGCCTCCACACACAGCCACTGCAGACAAGCTTAAAATACACTTTAATCCATATAAAGCACATTTCAGAGACTGGCTTTCTCATGAATGATAAAGATGCAACTGACACTCACTGGGGACTAAAATGTCAAGTTGCTGCAATCTGGCAGAGAGCCTGACAGCCATTAAATACGAAGTTCTGTTTCGCTGATTCCGTTCCTTGCATTTCCCTGTCTTCCTCAACAATTGATCTGGGCTCCTGAAGCTGACAGTTTAGTAGGACTTAGAAACGCTAACATCTCTATCCCTACCACCAGTTCTTCCACCTAAACGCTCTGGAGAGTGGAGTGGGATGGACCAGAGGAGTTGGAAGAGAGGTGGGGACTGAGTGAGCGGACACCTCACCTTCGGGTTCCTCTAATGCCAAGTGGAGGGGAGACTTCCACTCCCTAGGAAGAAAGGGCTGCTTGAGAAACAATCCATGATGGCTTCCAGAGAGTGCGACCCTAAACGTCCCTCCACACCTCTGGAATCCTCCATCTCCTGGACTGGGAAAGACAGGCACAAGGGTAGGCAAGGGATTTATTTTGGATTCAGTTCCCAAGATAGATGGGAGCAGGCAATCTAGCACCACATTAGGAAACTCTGAGTTCTGAGCCCAGCCAACCACTCTACACAGTTTCTTTACTTTTGTCTGTTTAACCTTCCCTGGCTCAGAAATAGGACATAAATGAGTTACAGAGAAATATTAGAATAGAAAAGTAGAGGAAAGAAAGGACCCAAATGGTGGGACACTGCCAAGGGTGCGAACAGGCAGAGGAAAACCAGACCACGAGGCTCGAACTCACAGCTCTGCTCTTCCACGTGGTTTTTCATGCTTGGGCCTGGAGGGTGGATGGCAAAGGAGGACAGGCGTGGTGTGTGTGAGGAGCTGGGTTAAGATGGGAAGATCAAAGAGGTCTCTTCCCAAACCCTGAAGTTGTGGCCACTCACCTTCTCTACATCATAGTTTACGGCTCTACCCTGTGAGGTGTGTTTTAATCAGCCTTCCATTAGTACATGAGTGTGTGCGTCTGCCTGTGCTCACATGCCTGCTAAGGGAGGTGTGGGAATGTGTCAGTCAGTGTAGATGTGCACCAGTTGATGGTGCCTGTTTGCACTTGAAAGCCAGAAGGTTTTAGGCAAAATCTAGGGGTGACAGTGTTACACAATGCTGGTGAGTGTGTGGCTGCTGGGTGTGATTAGCAGTCTATAGTCTGTGTGTAAGTGTGCGTGAATATCTGCGTGCAAGTTAAAATGGAAATGTGCGCTGGAACTTGATGCAAGTGCAGGGAAGCCCATGGGCTTTGGAGCCAGTCTGACTCAGCCTCACATCCTCACTCTGTTATTAACCAGATGTGTAACCTTGGACGAGTCACTGATCCTCAATTTCCTCAACTTAAATGAAGATAATAAGTACCTCTCAAGTTTGCCATGAGATTACCTCACACAGGTTAGAATGGCCATCATTGAAAAATCTACAAACAATAAATGCTGGAGAGGGTGTGGAGAAAAGGGAACCCTCTTGCACTACTGGGGAGAAGGATATGGCAACCCACTCCAGTGTTCTTGCCTGGGGAATCCCACGGACAGAGGAGCCTGGTGGGCTACAGTCCATGGGGTCACAAAGAGTCGGACACAGCTGAAGTGACTTAGCTAGCTTGCACTATTGGTGAGAATGTAAACTGATAGAGCCACTATGGAGAACAGTATGGAGATTCCTTAAAAAATCTAGGAATAAAACCACCATATGACCCAACAATCCCACTACTGGGCATATACCCTGAGAAAACCGTAATTCAAAAAGGCACATGTAGCCCAATGTTCATCGCAGCATTATTTCAATAGCTAGGAAATGGCAACCCACTCCAGGACTCTTGCCTGGAGAATCCCATGGACGGAGGAGCCTGGTGGGCTGCAGTCCATGGGGTTGCTGGGAGTAGGATACGACTGAGCGACTTCACTTTCACTTTCATGCATTGGAGAAGGAAATGGCAACCCACTCCAGTGTTCTTGCCTGGAGAATCCCAGGGACGGTGGAGCCTGGTGGGCTGCCGTCTATGGGGTCGCACAGAGTCAGACACAACTGAAGCGACTTAGCAGCAGCAGCAGGACATGGAAACAACCTAGATGTCCATCAACACATGAATGGATCAAGAATCTGTGGTATATACACACAATGGAATATTACTCAGCCATAAAAAGGAATGCATTTGAGTCAGTTCTAATGAGGTGGATGAACCTAGAGTCTATTATAGAGTGAAGTAAGTCAGAAAGAGAAAAAACAAGCATCATATATTGACGTATGTACAGAATCCAGAAAGATGGTACTGACCAACTGAGTTGCAGGGCAGCGGTGGAGACACAGGCACAGGGAACAGACTCGTGGACAGGAAGGGCGGGGGAAGGAGAGGGCGGGACGGTGGAGAGAGGGGCGTGGAAACACACACACCACCACATGGAAAAGAGCCAGTGGGAATTTGTTGTATGATTCAGGGAGCTCACATCGGTGCTCTGTGACAACCTGGGGGACGGGTGGGAGGATAGGGTGGGAAGTGGGAGGAAGGTTCAAGAGGGAGAGGACCTATGTACACTGATGACCTATGTACACGTGTGGCAGAAACCAACACAATATTGTAAAGCAATTGTTCTTCAACTAAAAATAAATAAATTTTTAAAAAAGATTGTCATGAACATTAGAAATGATGTATACAAAGCTTTTGGTGCCATAGCCCACACATAGTAGGATTCAAATTAGGCAGCTAGTATCACGCACTGGGGATGTGCCCCTGGTGGTTACTGAGGCGGTTAACTATTCTGAGGTGGTTAACCAGGCAGCGGGTTTGTGAGATCTGGGTGAGGATTGTGCACCAAGGTGTGTGTACAAGCAAAGCCATGTCTAGGTGTATTCAACCAAAGCAATTCCTTCTCCTCCAGTAGGCTCCCTACTCAGGGGAAGGAGGGTGCAGGGGCTGGACCATGTTCTCAGACACCTAGACCTCTGGGTTAGCCGAAGAATTATGCTTTTCAACTGTGGTGTTGGAGAAGACTCTTGAGAGTCCCTTGGACTGCAAGGAGATCCAACCAGTCCATTCTAAAGGAGATCAGTCCTGGGTGTTCTTTGGAAGGAATGATGCTAAAGCTGAAACTCCAGTACTTTGGCCACCTCATGCGAAGAGTTTACTCATTGGAAAAGACTTTGATGCTGGGAGGGATTGGGGGCAGGAGAAGGGGACGACAGAGGATGAGATGGCTGGATGGCATCACTGACTAAATGGACATGAGTTTGAGTGAACTCAGGGAGTTGGTGATGGACGGGGAGGCCTGGCGTGCTGCGATTCATGGGGTCGCAAAGAGTCGGATACGACTGAGCGACTGAACTGAACTGAACTGAGACATCTGGGTCCGGTGTCTAAGGCAGTAAGAGGTTGAGAGGAGGTGCAGGAAGCCAACGACCTGCAGAAGCTTCCTTTTTCCCCTCCGCCCAGCAACCGTTGAACACCGCCACCCACACCCACTCTTCGCTCCACCCCCACCCTGCGCTGCTTTCGACAAGGGAGAGCAGGGCGGAAAGGAAACCCCACCGGAAAGAGGATTCTTCCCCTCCTTTCCCCAAGCCGCCTTAAGACAAACCAGGAAGCCACCGCAGCTTGCAACCGGGCCACCTTAACAGCAAGGAATGGCCTGGCTCCCCGCCAAGCCCCACCCGGCCCGGCCTCGCTCCGCCCCTTCTCCTCCTGCTCGGGCCGGGCTGGTGAGCCAGAGTCTGGCCCGAGTTGGCTGGAGCTGTTGCCATGACAAGCATTTTCTTAAGAAAGCTCTGCTGTTGAAACCGTCTAAATCCAGGCGTTGAAAGGGGGCGCGAAGTTCCCGGGGAACCGTCCCTCCGGGAAAAGCAAGACCAGGGACACCCGCCCAGCTCCCCGGCGCCCCTTTCATTCCAGGAACCTGAGAGGTCCTTCCCTTGGGAGGGCCGGCGGAGACCCAGCCCACTCCCTGGTCTCCGCGGGGAAGGCAGAAGAGACCAGCTCACAACTCCGGCGTGGTTGCCACACTAGGGAGACCGGTGGGTAGACACCCCCCACGGTACCCCTGTCCATGGAAGGCTGGAGGGGGAGTCCCGCGTGCAGAAGCCTGGATCTTTGCTAAGAAAGAGAGGTAGGCTTGCAGAGAATGAATTGAATCGTGATTTGCAAACTTAGTTTTTCTTTCCTCTCAATGACTTCTTTAACTCCCTGAATTTCTTCTTCTGGCATATTTCTTGCGACTGGGTTTAGGGTGTGTGTATGTGTGTATATGTGCACAGATTTGTCAAATACTGTATTTCCTTCCTAGATTCAGTTCTTAGAAACCATATAATCAAACAAGTGATTTCTCCTTTTTCCCCCCTAGTTGTCATTCTTAGGCTGTGGGGGTAGGGAAGTGGAGGGTCTGTATTTTTCATACCCAAATTGAGCTTTTGGCAAAAGCATTTGTTTTCCCCCATTCGTTCCTGCCCTCCCTGCCCCCTCCTCCCCCTTGGCTTGGGAATGAGACACAGAATGGAAAACTGTTGCAGAAATATTTTCCGTGTCTGTTCCCTTTCTTGAAAGCCCTAAAGAGAGATGGAAAAAAAAAAAAGAACTGAGTATGAAATCTTCAACAAGAAGGAGGGGCAGCTCTGGGGGCTGAGAAAGGGCTCACTGGGGGGTGAGTGGCGGTTAGAGCTAGGAGAAGTTGGGGGTGGGGAAGGGGAATGCATACATTTTCTTTGGCTTTGTAGAGAAACCTCAGCAGTTTCTCTCTACCGCTTACAAAACATCCTCAGACTTTCACGTCTATAATTAGTCGTGGAAAAAGCTGGGAGTTCCCTCATACCGTTGTTGTTCGAGTGTATGCAGAGCATCAAGAACCAATGTATGAGTGTCTCTGAGGGCACCGCCCCATATATAGCTGTTCCCAAAGAGGAGAAAGGCGAAGGGGTGAAGTTGGAAAGTTTGCAGTTTCACGGGGCTGGCGAATGTTTGGTGGTTAGGGTGGGCCACAGGCAACATTAGGAGGGTCCCAGCATCCTGGGCCACTGTGCTGTCTTGATGAAGAGCTAGAAATTCATGCTGGGATTGTCCCTCCTTTTGGTTCACAAACACACTCGCTCAAATACTTGGCTCGCCCCTGGGGTGGAGGAGGCAAGCTGGCATCCTCTGCAGGCGAGTCCAGCCTCACATACGCCTCCGTCATCTCTCTGAAGGATCCACCGCTCTCCTGCCGGGTGTGGAGGGTGCGGGAGTGGCTGGCCACATCCTGGGAGAGAGTGGGCACTCTGCTGGCCAGGATCACCGCCCTCCCGGGCATACCTGCCAGACTCACAGTAACTTGAAGTTAGTGCTCGCCAGCCTGGTAGGGGGGATCTCAGCTGACGCAGTAGGCCCCGCGGCGGTGAGGGCGCCAAAGGGACCGGAAAACCCCACCGCACCCACCTCGCCTGGGTGGAGTGCCTGGCCGGGAGAGACGGTCTCCCTCCCTCCCGAAGCCTCCCCCCAGAGCCGCCCCTTCTGGTCCTTACCACTTGGAGCCCCCTGCCCCCATCGCCCCCTCACCTCAAGGCCCTCTTTACAAGGAAGGAAGGGACGAGACCAAGGTCATCCTAGGCTGCGGCAGGCCCTGGGGAAAGGGGCCTCCGGGGCAGGGGGCCGGGGAGAAAGTGTAGAGGGCGGGCTCCCTCGGCGGCCGGCCCGGGCTGGCGGCCCGCGGAGCGCGCTCTGGGGCGGGTGAAGGGTGCTGGGGAGCCGATCCTGCCCCCGAGGCTGGGGAGTGCAGGTGTGTGGAACCGAGCTCCCGCCCTCGCCCTCTCAGCCAGTTTGGTCGGAAGAGTCTTAAAGGCGAGAGGTTAGAACCTGGAAAGAAGGAAGCAGAAGATTTGGGGGAGAGCAGACATAGAGGCCGGGAAGCAACAGGAACCCGTTTCCACTCTGGGGTTCTGGATGACGGGGCTGCCTGCACTCCTGCAAGGTCAGACCGCGCCTCTCCCTAGACTCTGCGGGAGGAGCCAGGGGGACATTACCCTGCGGGCAGAGGGCCCACGGCAGGACCCCGCCTGGGTTCTGAGGAAAGCCAGGGAGAGGAGCTCATCTCTTGGCCCGGGAGCCCCGTCCTCCGCGCCACCATCTTGCAGAAGCACAACCCCGAAACCACCCTCTTCTCCGCGCCCCGCGCCCTCTCCCCGGCCCGCGCCGTCTCCCACTCGGGGGGCCCGTAACCCCGGCGTCCGCGCGGCCGGCCCCCCACGCAGGGCCCTGACCCGGGGTCAACCCCGGCGGGCTCGCCGAGGCGTCTCCCGGACGCGCAGGGCGCGCCCGCCGCTTTGAGCCGCGGGCGGGGGCCGAGGGGCTCCCCGCTCCCCACGCCCTCCCCGCGGGCCAGGGGCGTGTCCGCGCTGCGCCCCCTCCGCCGCGGCCACGCCCGGCCTCCGCCCCGCCCCGGGCCTGCGGGGTCGGAGCGCGCCGGGCACCCCGGGCACCCCGGTCTCCGGGCCGAGCGCGGTTCCCTGCCCCCGGGGGTGCCCGGAGCCTGGTTCCTTCCCCTCCCGGTTACCGTCTCCGCGGCCCTGGCTGGGTTCAGAACCCAGCAGGACGAGCACAGTTGGCTTATCCACCCGGGCTTCTCAGCACTGAGGGCGCAGTCAGTGTTTGGGGGCAGGAGAAGGTGGCGTCGGGGGGGTCTGGGAACCCGGCTGACTCCTGGCTTCCCTGCGGTCTCCGGCCTCCCCTCGGGACGGGAACGCCCGCTCCCCCGGTGATGGTGGGAGGGAGTGCTGAGTCAGGTTTGTCAGGGGTCGATGGCCTTGGGTGTCCAAGAAAGTCAGAATGGGAGGGCCCGGGCGGGGGGTGGGGGGGGCGGTGCGGGTAGAAGTAGCAGGTGCTGCGGGCGGGGACCCCGAGCAGGCGCTGAGGACTATGACTCTGTGCCTCTCTCGCCGCGGCCCCTTGAGAAGAAGAGGGATCCTGGGCCACTCAACCCAGCCCTCATCCGCTGCCACCTGCCAGAGTTTCAGATCTTACAGAGGAAACTGCCTCTTATTCGAGAATAATTCAGCTTCTCTCAGCAACCCCCGTGGGCCCTTTTCTTTTTTTCTATTCCCCTGGCCCTTGAGCCAGAAGGCCTGCCCGCTGAGGGCATTCCAGACCCACCAGGCCTTGGAGGGAGAAAGTGAGGGTGTTCCTTCTTGGTCCCAGCACCTTAAGAGTCCTGTCTGGCTTAGGTCGGCCCCAGTGTTGGGTTCAGCTTGTTAGAGGAATGCCCCTCCTAGGCCCCACTGCCTTCCCTGGAGAACTCCCCGCCTCCGACCTCCTCCACCAGCCCGCTGGGATAGGGCTCCCTTTCCTGCCGGCTCCCGCTCCTCAGACCCACACTGACTCCTGTCATCTCTGATGCGTATTTGCTGGGTGGGGGTAAGAAGGAGGGAGGGATGAGCAAGACAGTGGTCCCAGGGAAGCAGAACACTTGGGCAGAGTCAGCTGCGATGCCATCCCTTCCCCGCTCATTTCCCCCGGCTGCAGAGGGGATTAGAGGAGGAAAGCAGGCTGCGGTCCAGAAGGTGCGGAATGCTTTGTGCTCCACTTCCTCTCCCGGCATCTCTCTGTCTCCTCTTTCCTCTTTCCCTGCATGAGCCATTGTTGTTCCACTGACTTATTTCCTCTGCACGTGGTGAAGCAGAAATGACCAGCGCTGTTGCCCCCACTGTAAGCCAGTCCTCTGTGTTCAGCCCACAGAGACGGGGCTGAGGAGGGAAACGAGGGGACCTACTTAGAACCAAAGCCAAGGACTGCTAGCCAGTGGAGGAGCTGATGCAGGGAGTTTGTGCTGGAACAGGGGTGGATCAGACAGGCCAAAGGAGAGAAAAGGGAGGTGAGAACACAGGTGTTGGGGGCAACAGTTCCCCCATCCACCCCACCCCTGTTTGGACTCTCTTCACTCTTAAATCTTCTCTGGCTATAGTCTTCAGCCTCATCATTTCTCTCTGCTCTGGTTTCCCAAGTTAAGTACAAAACGGACTGGGATGAAATCAGTGAGACTCCTTTGCTTTGGCCTTCTTGAGCTGCATCACTCAGGGCAGAGGGAGCTTAGGGTAATGTGTTAATAGGGAGGAGGTTAAAGACTCTCAGATAAGCTCAGGGAAACTCTCAGCTTAGAACACTTCATAGCATCCTGCTGTGATCTTCCACCTGCAAAATCAGTGTCAGGGATGCTGCTGCTGCTAAGTTGCTTCAGTCATGTCTGACTCTGTGTGATCCCATAGATGGCAGTCCATCAGGCTCCCCCATCCCTGGGATTCTCCAGGCGAGAACACTGGAGTGGATTGCCATTTCCTTCTCCAATGCATGAAAGTGAAAAGTGAAAGTGAAGTCGCTCAGTTGTGTCCAACTCTTAACGACCCCATGGACTGCAGCCTACCAGGCTCCTCCATCCATGGGATTTTCCAAGCAAGAGTACTGGAGTGGGGTGCCATTGCCTTCTCCAGTCAGGGGTGCAAACTAGTACAACTCCTATGGAGAGCAAGTTAGCAATGTCTAAAAAAACAACATATGAATTTACCCAGCAGTCCTGTTTCTAGAAATTTATCCAGAAAATGTACATCCACAAATACAGAAAGACAGGTGCACAAGGTAATCATTTAAGGCATATTTGTAATAAGGAAATCATTGGAATCATCGATGTCTCTTTGTGTGTGCACTCAGTTGTGTGTGATTCTTTGCGATCCCATGGACTATAGCCAGGCTTCTCTGTCTGTGGGGTTTTCCAGGCAAGAATAGTGGAGCAGGTTGCCATTTCCTACTCCAGGGGATCTTCATGACCCAGGGATCTAAATCATGTCTTCCATGTCTCCTGCGTTGCAGGTGGATTCTTTACCACTGTGCCACCTAGGAAGTCTGGAAACTGTCAATGCCCATCTTTAATAGACACAATGGAGTACTGTGCAGTCAAAAACATGAGTAGGAGCTCTATGAACTGATATGTGATACCTAGGATATGCTATTAAGTAAAAACAGCAAGATGCAAAAGAGTGTGCATGCATAGTACGCCATCTTTGGGTTGAGGAAGTGGGAGAAATACGGCTTTTTTTTTTTTTTTTGCAAACTGATACATGCATACACACAGGAAGGATAAACCAGAAATTAATTAAAATGGTTACCTATAGGGGGTAGGTAGAAACATGTTAGAGAGGCTAGCGATTGGCACAAAACTTTACTGATACCTTTTTAGACTGTTTTGAATTTTGAACCAGGTAAATTTTATGTATTCACAAATTAAATTAGATCAAAAAGAAAGAAAAAAGCAGACTCTAAAGCTGACTGCAACAGAAATAAAGATCCTAACTGAATATCAATTTGATTACAAATAAGAGAGTTAATTCTAGTAGTTTTTTAGTTTGGTGCCCTGACTATATCCATACTGAAATGTGTATTCTAAGGATAAAAAGAACTGCAAAAAATCTCAGAGAACTTTGTGGTAGTTAGACTGTTATTTGATGTCATCAGCCTGAAATGTTGAAAAACCTAGTAAGAAATAAGGCAGGCATCTCTGGATGTTAGCAACCAAAAAAAAAAAAAAACCTGCTGGGGTAGAATGAGAGTCATTCTCCATGACAACTGAGACTTCAAAAAAGTGAATTATTAAAAAAAACATTAAAATTGTGTGTTTGGAGAGAAGGGTAGGGAGGCTGAAACCTCTTTGGATTTAAAGAGGTATTTTAGTCAAATACAATGCATAAACCTTAATTGGATCTTGGGTCAGAAAAAAAAATAAAAGGACGTTAAAAGAGATTCTGGGACAACTGGGAAATTTTTAATATAGATATTAGATGACATGTAATTATTGTTAATCTTTAAAGGTGTGCTAATGGCCATGATAATGATTTTATAAGAGAATATATTTATGCAAAAGTATTCAAGGGCACAGTGTCTGCAAGTGGTTTTCAAATGGTTCAGCAAACATAAGTGTGTGTGTATGTGTGTGTGTATTTATATACATCAAGAGGGCACACAAGATGCTGACAATTGGTGAATCTAAGTGAAGGGTCTGGAATTGTTTATTGCACTGTTTTTTTCAACATTTCAGATTTGAAATGTTTCCTAACACCAAGGTAGGGAGAGAAGTACATTTCAGGGAGGACCCTTGGATTCCTAGATTCCCTCACTCACCCCTGTGACTGAACCAACAGCGCGTCTGCTCTCAGCTCCCTCGCTGGCACACAGCACCCTCCGGGAAGTTTTTGTTTTCCCCTCACTGCCTTAGCATCAGGCTCTTCTTTCTGGGTGGGAGCAGCTCGGGCAGCCTGGAGTAGCAGGTGGACGCAGGCGCTTGCCCGTGGGGCTGCGATCTGCCGGGGAGGCCAGGGGGTGGAGGCTTCCAGAACCACCGCCTGCCCTCTGAGAATGGCCCTCCATGTAAGAGGAGGGACCCACCACAGTTCAGAAGTTGCTTCTGCCAACCTTTCACCTCCCTTCGGAATTCTGCAATGAGGTGCCTCTGAGGGAACCCAGCTGTGCCTTCCCTGAGCCTTCTAGATGGGCTAAGCAGGGTCCCCTGCTGGAGACACAGGGGCTACACGGTCACTAACCCAAATCACCGTGCTGTCACCGCTGCCTTCAGCCTGGCTCTAACTCCGGACAGAGAGCAGGTTTCCAGGACTGCCTGCATTCTCCTCTCTTCTCTCTTCTCCCTGGGTACCCTGGGGCTTAGGTCCTGTGTGCTCAGGGCCCTTCTCAGGTAGGAGAGGACTCTGGATCCTTCAGTCAGTTCCCCTCTGTCTTGCTTGAGGAGCCTGAAAGAGCAGCAGCCAGGAAGTTGGAAGGGGCACACAGGGACGGGTTTGTTCTATGTGTTGCCAGAACTGCCAGAAGAACTCGGGACTGGGAGTCAGAAAACTGGTGATCTGGGCTTATGACTACTGAGTGACCTTGACTGAGGCAGGTGACGTCTCTGGGCCTTAATCGCTCCCACTGTGAAATGAAACCAAGGTTGGACAAACAGGCATTTCTGGTTCAAGGCTCCTTTTCTACAAAGAGGGAAAACTCAACACCCAAACCAAGCTGTTTTATCATAGAGTCTAGCACAATGTAACACCCTGTAGCTAAGTTCCATCCTTCTTCCCAGGATGACCAGTTGTAAGGAGACCTAAAAGCATCTGCCTTGTGGACAGCCACACTCTCCAGGTCTTGGAGTAGAACAGAGTTCTTAGATTCCCCATCACCACTGGCCTGAAAGTTAATTGAGTACATACTCAGCGCCTCCAAGGCCCCAGTTCTGTTATGTCCTAAACCAGACATTAAGAAAGATTGGCTGGAGATACAGAAATCCAAGACTTCAAGGAGTTTACTTAGTTCCTAAGAAACATGCTTCCCCCAGAGAGTTATTAGGTCAAACTATATAAAATTGCCAGTTTGCAACTTCTTTTGACCTATAAAAGGCAATTTAATATGATTCAAATTAACGTTAATATTATTAAACACTGGAAGTCAGGAACTCCAGTCAGTACTATGGAATGGAGAGATGAGATTTCCATCTGAACAATGGATTGGGTTTAGAGAAATTTGGGTAGAGTCACCAGCTGCTAGGCCGGTTTGTCCTCTCTCTCAATCCAGGCTTTTAGCCCTGGAGGTAGACACATTAGCCAGGTCCTTGTCCAGACTCTAGTTGAGATTTCAGCAGTAGTTTTTCTGGTAACTGGCCAGGGCAGTTGCCCGTGGGTAGAGAGGAGAGTGCTGTCCATCTGTAGTTGACTATTCCTGTGCCCTGCTTCATATCTGCAGAGTTGGGAATGGAGGAAACTAAGAAAGGAAGAAATAGGAAATATCGATCTAATTCTCCCCCTCTGGTGGCAGACCGCAGTGGGACACACACCTGAATCCTCATCTGGCACAGGATGCTGGGAGCTGAAGGAATTAGTAGGAAAGTGGAGGCCAGAATTTGACAGGTCTGGAGACCTGGAGAATCCCAGGGACGGGGGAGCCTAGTGGGCTGCCATCCATGGGGTCGCACAGAGTTGGACACGACTGAAGTGACTTAGCAGCAGCAGCAGCACCCCATCCTTAGAGGAGGTAATTGCCAAATAGGATTGGGATGAGGAGAGAAAACAGCTTTGATGGAGGAGAGGATGGGGGAGGATGGGTGGATTGGGAGGAAGGGCTGTCTGCATGTGGCCCAGGACTCAGCATCATGGAGAGTCAGGCGCTCTAGCAGGTGAAGGGAGGCTGTCTGCTTCCTCCTGCTGGGATGCATCCCGTCCTTTGTCTGAGCCGGCGCCCAGGTCTCAGGGAGGTGGCATCCGGCCTCAGCTGCAGCCTGCTGCCTGCCTGCTCTCCTGGTACCGTGGACCTTTAGGATGATTTTTTTGATGTTCCCTCCCCGCTGTCTATACGGCAGCCTTCTTTGTGGGAAGCACTTGTAGGACATCTGTTGGAATGCTAGGATGGGCACAGCTGGCATCCAAGCTTCCAGGGGCTTTCTGACCTTGGTACAGGGGAGGTTGGTCACCAGGCTTTGGGCTGGGGAGGTTTTATTTTGTTGAGCCAGAGCATTTGAGATGGATCGAGCTGGAGAAATGGTCCAATTTCCCTTTATCCCAAGTGAGAAAACTGAAACCTAGAGACTTGTCCAAGAACACTGGACTAGTTGGAGGCCAAGCCCAGTTCTCCCCACTCCACGCCTGCGACTGGGCCCCTGGGCCCCTCCATGCGTTTCTGCGGGAGCCAGATGGATGTCGAATCGCCTTGGTACCCACTTTCTCTACCCGTGTAATTGGGACAATTATTCTAGCCCCTCTTGGGATGATGTGCAGCGTGAGATCATGTACGAGAAGCTTTTTCGAAGAAAGATGCCAGAAACCATAGAGTTGCTGTGCCGTGATTGTTACTGTTGCTGCTGTTATTAGCAATTACGGTTATTAGGACTAGAGAAAATGCAAAGGAGAAGTGCTTTGGCGCCACCCTTATCACTGTAGCTTCTCACGGGCCTGAGCTTTCCTCTTGGTCCTTTCCACATCCCTTCTCAGGCACCCGGGCCTTGAGCTGGGAAAGGCAGAGTAATGCGGAGCAGAAGCAGAGTCCTGGAAAAGGGTGGGCAGAGCCCTCCTCCTGCCTGGGTATCCCCAGCTCTACCCTTTTTTCAGAATGTGGACTCTTGGAAGGAGTGTGGAGGGAAAACACTCTGACCTTCACTTCTTCCTTGGCAGCTGACTAGCCTGGGTTGGCTGGGAGCTCTGATTTAGGGGCTAAGAATCAGCAGAGTCGAGCCACTTGTAATAGGACAGGACAGATTAGGACAGGACAGATTGATTTCATGGCCAGAGCCTATCTGTCATTCATTTGCTGGTTCATTTATTCACTTGTTCATCAGCACACATAAAATGAGCACAAACTGTGTCTCAGGCGCGGTGTTAGAATTTGGGAAGGAGCGGTGTCCAGAAGGCAGGCAAGGACTAAGCATCGCCTACTTTCAGCTCGAGGACAAGTGAGCCGAGCCTGGGCACCCACAGCAAGCCCTGATCGTGGCAGTGTTCCCGAGAACTTGCATTTGTGTCCTTGAAGTATACCTTTAACCCCTGAGCTCAGGAAGATCAGGCTTAGATTCCGTGATGGACTGAGCTGGGAGGGGCACCCCTGTGTCACTGATAGGACTGGCCTGATGAGGACGGACTTGCCCTTGTCCTTTGTCTTCTGGGCCAGGGCCTGGTGCTGGAGCTGGGTGTTTGTCCAGCCTGGTATACCCAGTCCTTGGGCTGGCATGCCAGTGTTGTCTGACTTTGCAATCCCCTGCTTACATTCTCAGAATCTGATGGGAGATATTCTGTTGCTAGGATGTGCAGAGAGATCTGAATGGAACCTTTGAAAGAAAAAATAAACATCTAGAGAAGCCCCCCAGTTTCTCCTCCAATCTTTATTTCTTTCTTTTTTTTTTTTTTCAATCTTTATTTCTCATTTCAGCCCTTCCACCCTACTTGGCAGGGTGATATTGAAGGATAGTTCAGTTCAGTTCAGTCACTCAGTCGTGTCCAACTCTTTGCGACCCCATGGACCGCAGGACTCTAGGCCTCCCTGTCCATCACCAACTCCCGGAGTCCACCCAAACCCATGTCCATCGAGTAGGTGATGCCATCCAACCATTTCATCCTCTGTCATTCCCTTCTCCTCCTGCCCTCAATCTTTCCCAGCATCAGGGTCTTTTCAAATGAGTCAGCTCTTTGCATCAGATGGTCAAAGTATTGGCGTTTCAGCTTCAACATCGATCCTTCCAATGAACACCCAGGACTGGTCTCCTTTAGAATGGACTGGTTGGACCTCCTTGCAGTCCAAGGGACTGTCAAGAATCTTCTCCAACACCACGGTTCAAAAGCATCAGTTCTTCAGCGCTCAGCTTTCTTTATAGTCCAACTCTCACATCCATACATGACCACTGGAAAAACCATAGCCTTGACTAGACGGACCTTTGTTGGCAAAGTGATGTCTCTGCTTTTAAATATGCTGTCTAAGTTGGTCATAACTTTCCTTCCAAGGAGCAAGTGTCTTTTAATTTCATGGCTGCAGTCACAATCTGCAGTGACTTTGGAGCCCCAAAAAATAAAGTCAGCCACTGTTTCCCCATCTATTTGCCACGAAGTGATGGGACTGGATGCCATGATCTTAGTTTTCTGAATGTTGAGCTTAAAGGATAAGACAGTGGATTTAGATTCGATGCATGTTATGCACATCTTCATTGAACCTCAGCTTTCCCATCTTTAAAGTGTGCATAAGATCATCTTTCCTTATCTACCCTGTAAAGTGTTGTGATGGACAAATGAGACATGGTGGATGACAGTGTTGGGTAAACGCCGAAGTGCTGGATGTACGTAAGGCTTATTACTCCAGTGCCCCTCCTCGTTTTTCAGTTTGCATTTCGGTCCTTTCTGCTGCCCAGTCCTCTGATCCTGCTCGCCAGTGCGTCCTTCTCTGAGCTCTCACTTCCACTGCAGATTCTGCTCTTACCATGTCTTCTCTACTTGCCTAGATCAAGATCTAAAATAACTCTTGTTGCATCTTAAATGATAACAACAGTAAAAAGTGATAGTCTAGTTATGTGCTAGGTATTAAATTTGGATTATCTCATTTAATATTCTTAGTTGACGATGAAGTCAGTACTAGTATTATCTTCATTTTACAGATTAGTAAAGATGTTCATAAAACACAGGCTGAGGTCCAGCCCTAGTTTAGCCTATCTCTGAATTTCCTCTTTCTACTGCTCAATGACTGACTGGCTGACAAGAACAGGGAGAGATTTGACAGCATTTATTGAATGTCGACTAAATATGCTGCTTTCAAATTATGTCACAACAACCACCATCTGAGACAGTTACTGGATTTGTCTTAGACATCGTCTGGTTGCAGAATAGAAACCAGTCCAAAAAAGCAAAAGAGGACTCTAGTAGGTTACAGAGAAATATCACAGAATTAGCAGCAAGAGGTGCAGCTTCCATGTGGACAGCATCTCTCCTCTGCCCCCCAGTCCACATGCACAGCTCTCATCGTGGTTCACCAAGCAGCAGTTTCAGTGTCCAGACTGATGACCTTCCTGCTTAGCTCTGCAAAGTAAATTAACTCAAGTTTCTCAGCCCAAATATCAAGAGATGTTGATTTCCAGATCAGATCTGATGTCCATCCCTGCTAATTATCTGTGATCCGTGTGGCCTGCTTGAGGAGAGTGTGGACTAATCAAATCATGAACACCCAGGCCTGTCCCTCCAACAGTAGCTGTGGGTGGGAGCAGATGTTTCTCGAGGGGAAGTCCTTGACCTTAGACGGATGCAATCCTACCAAGCTGTTTATCACAGAAGACTGTCCCAACGGATGTCATAGAGGTGATGCCCTGCTGAAGCCCCGAAAGAAGAGATGAGTCATTTGTCCTAGAATCTGCATGTTCAGGTGGGCCCGGAAAGATAAGAATACCATTTTTGAACCCTGCTATATGCCAGGAATTTTGTGTGTATTATCTTTCAACCTTACAACATGTCATTGTTTTCATTTTATAAATTAGAAAGCTAATACTCAGCAAGCCAAGTGTCTTACCCAGAGGTCCTCTGGTTGGTTTGGGCTGGGCCAACGTTTGACCCAGGCCTGTCTGACAGTAAGACCCTTTCTATTAACCAAAACTCACCAAAGATGACTATTTGATGTTGATTCTGCTGTGATGTATGCTCCATGAGGGCAAAGATCTTAGTCTTTTTGTTCACTGATATATCCTACCTAAAACAGTATGTGGCTCATAGTAAATGCTCAATTAAAACGTCATCAAATGAATTTTGTTTTAGTATCTTCTATACCCCGGGCTTCCCATGGTCAGAGGGAAAAGGGTAATATTCTAACTGTTGAGAATGGGCCACTGAATTAACTAGGGTAGCCCACTGGGTGTGCCTCTGGTCCCTAACTCAACTCTCCTTTGACAGGGGACTTTAGGAAGAGTCCCTCAACATAGAGGACTCTAAAGGGTGGTATAGCTCTATCTCCATCTGTGTTTCCTGTCCTGTACACCTGATCCAAGACATTTAGCCCTGTGAAGAAGGCAGGTGAAAGGAGGTTTCCCTAATGCTAGAAAAATCACTTACTGAAGCAGGACATAGAATGCCAGGGAAAATAATGCTAATTTCCATTGGGTTTTCAGCCCCATGGTTCAGTTTACCAAATCCTGGATTTCTTCCCATGCCTTTCTGTATAGCAGTGCCCTCTGCCTCAGTCACCCAGACAGTGTTCGCAATTCCAGGTTTGGGAGAGTCAGATGGAACTGGGTTCAAGTCGGCCTTCCCATCCTTGTGACCATGGACAAATTTTTCATGTGACTGCACTCAATTTTCTCTGGAAAAGAGGATTATTTATTAATAAAGAGTGATCCATGTTCTAAGGGCCTGGCCCGAAGTAGGTCCTCACTGACTTTTGATTTTACCCCTTCCATCCCTCCAGTTCTCCCTTCCTTCTCCATGGATCCTGGCTCAAACCTGCCCACCTGCTCCCTGCCAACCTTTGGGCACAGTACCTTTGGGGTCAGAGCCCACTGTCCCCAAGTCACTGAAAGGCCCGGAGGCCCCCGCTTCCTACAGCTCTCCACCAAGTGGCTTCACGGGCTGACTGAGGACTCCGTGGTTTCCACATGGCAGCAGTTCCAAAATCGTGCTTGACCCTTGTACAGCAAGAGTCCTGGCAAAATAAGGAGGAGTGGCAGGTGGAGAGCTACAGTCCCCTCATTTTGTTTGCTCCTGCCCTGCATTGCTTCCCCTGGAGGTAGATGCTAGAAGAGCCATGCTGGGAAATCTCTTGTAGGAGCAGGAATGGGTGACAGTGCTCTACTTGCTTGTAGCAGCCGTGGCCTGAGGATGCCATCGCTATTTGGTCGGGCAGATCATTTGCCAGCTGCCCCTGGAATTGAGCAGGCTGCTTAATAAACAGGTAGGAGAGTCCCAGTCTGGGATCGCCTCCTCTCTCTCCAGCACGCACCCACACAGAGACTTTAGCTGTTGTGAAGTGCCAGCCTGGCCAAGGTAAGGCACGAACCAGAATTTGCTCTCCTGAGCTGGAAGGGGCGTGGCAGGGAGAGACTGGGCTCCTGCTTCTGCTTCCTGTGGATTACTTAAGTGCTCCAGGCTCTTTTGGAGTGGAGGAGATAGGTTCTCCAGCCGCCTCCTAGTCTCTCAGGGATGGCATCCTGTGATGGGAGATGCTTTCAGAAGAAGTGAGCATGTGAGTCGTAACCGAGTTCATGTGAGCAGGCCTATGGCAGCGTGGTTGCTGGGATAGATCAACTTGTCAGTTCTGGCTACAGCATCCGCTTAGCCCACGCACAGCCTGTGAGCCAGGACTGGTGCCCTACCTCTGTTTAGCCAGTGTTTAGCATAGTCCTCGGAGAAGGCAATGGCACCCTACTCCAGTACTCTTGCCTGGAAAATCCCATGGATGGAGGAGCCTGGTAGGCCGCAGTCCAGGGGGTCGCAAAGAGTCAGACACGACTGAGCGACTTCACTTTCACTTTTCAGTTTCATGCATTGGAGAAGGAAATGGCAACCCACTCCAGTGTTCTTGCCTGGAGAATCCCAGCAACAGGGGAGCCTGGTGGGCTGCTGTCTCTGGGGTCGCACAGAGTTGGACACGACTGAAGCGACTTAGCAGCAGCAGCAGCAGCATAGTCCTTGGGCTTCCCAGGTAGCTCAGCTGGTAAAAAAAATCCGCCTGCAATGCAGGAGACCTCGGTTCAATTCCTGGGTCAAGAAGATCCCCTGGAGAAGGGATAGGGTACCCACTCCAGTATTCTTGGGCTTCCCAGCTGGCTCAGACAACAAAGAATCCACCTGCGATCCGGGAGACCTGGGTTCGATCCCTGGGTTGGGAAGATCCCCTGGAGGAGGGCATGGCAACCTACTCCAGTATTCTTGCCTAGAGAATCCCCATGGACAGAAGAGCCTGGCAGGTTACAGTTCATGGGGTCACAAAGAGTTGGATATGACTGAGCAACTAAGCACAGCGCAGTAAAGTCCCTGGTTCTTTACTGGATGATCATCAGTAAACGTTGGATGGATGAATAACTGAATAAACAAATAGAAATTTTTCTTCAGAGTCAAGATCACAGCAGAGTTTACCTTTTTTCTTCCCAGGGTCATCATCCCTGTTCAGCATTTCATCATGTCATGCTGAATAATTGCAAAGGACTCCTAATGATGGACAGGGTGGTCTAGAAGGACAAATTACAGATTAGAAGTCCGGAGACCTGGAACTTCAACTATTTAAGTTGCTTTATCACTTTAAGGATAAATCTGGGCTTCCATTTGTTCATGTATAAAATGAATAGTTTGGCCTAAACATACTTTGAGGAGATTTTAACTCCCAATTCTCTGCCTCCTCCTGCCTAAACAACCCTGCAGATTAATTATAGTTGGTTACCAAATTTTAAAAATAAGATTCACCATAGAAATCCAAATTTCTTGCTTCTCAAAAAGTGGAAGCTCTCACAAAAGTTCCACCTTTTTTCCATGGCAACAGTTAGCAGGAGCTAAGTAACCGCTGCCCTGTTCAGACAGCGTCTGCGTTCCCGTTTGCCACAGACGCCTCCTCTCCCTGCTGCCTAATGCTCGGGCTGCTTCACTCGTTTTTGTGGCTGCCTGGTCCATGGAGGCATGTTAATTTGCAGACCTCGAATGGGGAAAACAAAACCTCGAAGGGTGGAGGGAGAGGCAGCTAGGATGGGGTGGCAGCTCAGTTGGGCTTAGGTGCAGAGACGAGGGGATCTTCCTGGGAGGCGGTGGCAGGGATGCGAACGGGAACAGTGGCCAGTGCCTCAGGAGACTGCTTAGGGACTTGGCCTCCAAGAATTGTTAAGGCCTTGCCTGAGGAAGCCATCCCTCTTCACCAGTTTCCTTTTTCTTGGACGCCTGCCGGGAGTTTGGAAGGCTCCCTAGGGCCTCCTTGGTATAACTGTATCTGCCACTACACGGTAGGGAGCTCAGGGCTCCATCTAAGAACCTTGCAAGGCTGGTAATTCCCTTTGCACTTCTTTCTGTTGTCCACCTTCTGTTAGTATTTTGGTCACACAACAGTTCACCCCGTTGGAGTAAATACAACATGAGGCAACCCAGGATCCCAGCTATATTCCTATCGGTGAAGTGCCTGTTCTCCTGTTAACTTACTCAGCTTATCTCATGCACCTGTTGCTATAAACAGCAGTACTTCAGACCTCCTCAGGGCTGGCTGATCCCGGAGTCCTTTGTCTAACTTGGAGCTTACTTGTGCCCCAGTGTGAGTCAGGGCTGTTTCTCACTCAGCTCCTTAATCATCCTGTCTGAGCCCTAGGCAACTCTGCCTTCTCTGTTACCCTAAGCAGGCAGAACCTTCTTTGCATACCCATTCATAGAATTTGTTTTTCCTACTTTCTGGTTTGCATGCTCTTGTTTTAATTAATTAATTTTTTTTTTGGCTGTGCTGGGTCTTCGTTGCTGTGTGCAGGCTTTCTCTAGTTGCAGCGAGTAGGGGCTTCTCATTGTGGTGGCTTCTCTTGTTTCGAGGCACAAACTCTAGGGTGTGTGGGCTTCTGTAGTTGTGGCTCACAGGCTCAGTAGTTGGGGCTCAGGGCTCTAGAGTGCTGGCTCAGCAGTGGCGCATGGGCTTAGCTGCCCTGCAGCATGTGGAATCCTCCCAGACCAGGGATCAAACCAGTGTCCCCTGCACTGGACCTCTAGGGAAATCCTACATGCTTTCCTTAAGGCAGAAGTAAGATTTCCATAAGTCCAAAGATAATTGTTAACATTCTGGTATATTCTCTTTATTCTTTTATATATGTTTGTGACTCTACACATTTTTTAAACAAAATTGGGGATAGTTTGAATATCAAGTTTCTGATTCAGATTTTTTCCAACTCAATACTATATCATGAGCATTTTCTTACAGCCTCAGGAATTGGCCACAAGTCAGTCACAAATATGGTTCTTGGAATCCGATGATAGTAGGCAACCTGAAGTGAAAGATTGATGTGATTTTGGAAGGAAAATAAAGATACTGATGCTTGCATCCTTTGCCTTGAAAGTTGACAGTCTGGAGCCAATCTGGGCTGGGCACAGGGGTCTGAACCTGGGATGGACAGATCAGAAGAGGGAGAAAGCCTGGAACCCTTGAATTGCCTTTGAAAATTCCTTCTCTCTGTGTGTTTGGATCCCACATGAAGGTTCAGGCCAACTTGTGTTTGAAGTAAGAGTTTAAAATGTAAAGTGGCTTTTACACAGGCTCAGCTAGGGGTAGGCCTTTCTGGAAGAAGATGTGGAATACCGTAAGTCAAGTCCCTATAAAGCTGTGAGTGGAGTTACTCTTAATGGCAGAACGGCTGACTTCTCCTGCTGAGTTTGGTCCCTTATACTAGCCCCCTGGTTTGAAAGAACTGTAATGGCTTTTCCTGTCTTCTTTCTCTTGAGTTTATCTCGGGCTATATTTTTAAAGAAAGAAACTTTGTTTTTTCTTTTGATTTTAAATAATCATCCAAGCCTGGGTCAGGGAGGGGCAGAGAAAAAGGAGTTAGGAAGAGCAAGAGGCTGTCACCACCACCAAAATTAGCGAATATAGCGCTGGGGACAAAGACAAGGTCTGGTGAGTGCCCCTGATGGAGACAGAGAGTCCCTGTGGTTTTGGTAGGCAGCTCAACACCCCTCAGCAGTTGGGATGCTTTGACATGACAGCCTGAGATGTCAGCCTCTTAAAAGTTGTACCAACCAGCAATTATACATTTAAGAGTGACAAAGAGTCTTGATGACCATCATGATGAATGTAGGCTTATCTGAATAATATTGGTACATGTTCAGCGTAGGCTCGAGGGCTGGGACATGAAGTCTTGGTTCACCCATGAGTTGGTGCCGCCTCCCTGTGTGACTCGGGAAGCCTTCCACTATTGTCTCCTGGCCCACAGGGAGGTTTCACCCTTGCACTTTCCTCTTTCCTAAGGAGGTTTCATCCTTAACCTTCCTCCTTCCTCCCATCTAGGGAGATAGATGAGGGAAATGGAGGGAGATGCTTTGGTTTCCATTACAAAACAGGGGAATCTTTGTTATTCTGTCTTCTATTCCGTTTACTCCAGAACCTCTTGCCATAACAGAGGAAGGTAACAGACTGGGTGCTATCATCACACGTGTCACCCAGCTTCTGAACTTCATCTTTTTCATCCTCCTTAAAATATCAGATAATATAATTTTGAATACCTTACAGGGTCATTACAAGAATCGCATGAGATAATGGGTGTGACAGTACTTTAAGGTAGAGGGCCTACAAATATATAATTATTTACGAAGATTCTTGAATGAGGAAGTCCCTCCTCACCTGACTCCTCTGAGGTTGCTGCTGCTAAGTCACTTCAGTCATGTCCAACTCTGTGCGGCCCCATAGACGGCAGCCCACCAGGCTCCCCCATCCCTGGGATTCTCCAGGCAAGAACACTGGAGTGGGTTGCCATTTCCTTCTCCAATGCATGAAAGAGAAAAGTGAAAGTGAAGTCGCTCAGTCGTGTCTGACTCTTTGCCACCCCATGGACTTCAGCCCACCAGTCTCCTCCGTCCGTGGGATTTTCCAGGCAAGCGTACTGGAGTGGGTGGCCATTGCCTTCTCCACCTCTGAGGTTAGGAAGGCCTTCTTCCAGCTCATCTAAAATTTGAACCCTCTTTCTTGGGTAGGTGCTGTACCTCTGCTGTAGGTGGAAGGTGAGATGCAGCAAGTGTGAAAGATTTGTTCAAAGTGGGTGAAAAAGCTGGAACTCTAAAAAGAGCCCCTTAATTGAGTTCCACTCTTGACCATGCCACTAGCTAACAGCATGACTTTGAGCAAGCCCCTTAACCTTTGACCCTCATTTGCCATCTGTTTCTAACCGTAAGGATTATTAATAATCTAGGAGGACAGTGTAGAATGTAAACAGAAGTGTTCTGAGAAATTAAAAGCACTATACATGTGTGATAGTACACTATTAGAGCTCAGATGTGTTCCTGAAGATGTCAAGGGGAACCCGTGTTTGATTAAGATTACACATCCTAGAATCCTATTATATCAGAATCTGCCTGCAATGCAGAAG
Source organism: Bos taurus (assembly GCF_002263795.3). Classification (NCBI taxonomy): domain Eukaryota; kingdom Metazoa; phylum Chordata; class Mammalia; order Artiodactyla; family Bovidae; genus Bos; species Bos taurus. The sequence goes on from NC_037343.1 coordinate 1,417,088, forward strand.
ACCTGGGTTCAGTCCCTGGTTCTGGAAGATCCCCTGGAGAAGGGAAAGGCTACCCACTGCAGTATTCGCCTGGAGAATTCCATGGACAGAGGAGCCTGATGGGCTGCAGTCCATGGATTGCAGAGTCAGATGTGACTGAGCAGCTAACAGACAACAGTACCTCGTATCAGCACTGGAAGGGGCTATCGCTCAACTCCCTGTTTTACAGACCATAAGAAACGGAGTCCAAGCAGTCCCCCCTTGTACCCTGACCAGGCCGCACTCTAGGACTCTGGTTCCCCACATGTGTGGCCCTTCTGTTTTAGGTCTCCCACATCCCAGTACTGCAGAAGGAAATGGCAACCCGCTCCAGTATTCTTGCCTAGAGAATCCTGAGGACAGAGGAGCCTGGTGGGCTGCTGTCCATAGGGTCGAACAGATTCGGACACGACTGAAGCGAGTCAGCAGCAGCAGTAGCAGCATCCCAGGACAGATGGAAGATCATTCACTCTGTGTACCTTAGTGTCCTGCGTTAAAGCCTCTCCAATTTGCCACGCCCTTCCCTTCCACCGGGATGGGAGGTGCCTTTCATGCTAACATCTCAGAGTTGCCCAGATATTTGTCCTTCCTCTCTGACATCATGCATCCACCGATCATCAGCGTTCATGCCGTGGGCATGCCGGGCAGAACGGGGAGCCGGCGGTCCGGGCAGCTTCGGATCGGGGCTGGAAGGAACGGGGCTGAGCTCGCAGTGTGGAGGAGGCCGGGGATGGCGGGCGGGGACCTGGGGGGCGCCCGAGGGGAGGTGGAGAGCAGGTCCCGGGCGCGCCGCGGTGAGTCACGGCTCCTCTGGGCTACGGCGGGTGGGGCCGCCCGCCTTCTCCGGGCTTGGCGGGCCGGGCATCCGCTGCCCCGGGCGCCCCCGGGTCGGGGGCCGGACGCGGGCAGGGACTGGACGGGGCGGCGCGGGGCCTCCCCTGGGCTCCGCCCGAGACGGGCAAACGGGCGGGGACCTGCGCGGGCCGGGGCGCTGCGGCTCCTCGCCCTCACCCCGGGGCCCGCCCTGCGGAGCCCCGTGCCTGGGTGAGGCTCTGGCGGCGGAGGACCCGGAGTCTCTGTGGGGGCTCCCCTGAGCCAGTTCGCTCTGCGCCCCAGAGGACACTGGCGTTTCGGCTTCCTCTGTCCCCGGTTACTGTCTCCCGGCACTGTAAGATGAAATGCCTCCCTTCACTTCTCTCCACCCGGAGCCGGAGACCAGGTCCCTGCTGAGCTCTCCCTCCCACCTTCTTTCCCAGCCCCTGCCGCTTTCTGGCTCTCAGGTCTCTAGAGGAATAATGCAGATCCGAACTTCTGCCCTGCTTCCCTACCACCCCACCCCCGAAAATCAGAATTGCTACGTTGGTTGATAATGTTATTAGCTAACATGGTCAAATGAGTATATTCACTGTGTTGCTAAATGGCAATTTTAGACTGTGAAATTGATAACAGAAGGGCACATCTAAGAGCTGCTGGCTTTTGGGAGATCGATGACTTTCTTTGATCATGCAGATTACAAATGTTGCAGGCAGAAATAGTGGAAACATACCTCTCTCTCTGATCTCTACCTCAGTTTTTTTCTTCCTTTTATTTCTCTGATGCACAAAAATGAATGGTTCATGATACATTTTCTTCACTGGTTTATGCATGCCTCTCTTTTACTATTTATGTTAATATATTAATGTACCCGTTGAAGACACCACCCAGTCCAAAAATGTTGAACTCGTCACCCAGTCCAAAAACGAGATCCTGCCCATATTTTGCATCCATCTATGCGCCCTTTCTCGGAGAAGGCAATGGCACCCTACTCCAGTACTCTTGCCTGGAAAATCCCATGGATGTAGGAGCTTGGTAGGCTGCAGTCCATGGGGTCGCTAAGAGTCAGACATGACTGAGCGACTTCACTTTCACTTCTCACTTTCATGCATTGGAGAAGGAAATGGCAACCCACTCCAGTGTTCTTGCCTGGAGAATCCCAGGGACGGTGGAGCCTGGTGGGCTGCCGTCTATGGGGTCGCACAGAGTCGGACACGACTGAAGTGACTTAGCAGTAGCATGCGCCCTTTCCATGCTAGCCCCTTACCTTATCACCTATCTCATCCACTATCCAGAATTTTGTGTTTACCATTCTTTTCATAAACCTATGTATGCCTTATCAAATATATTATTTAATCTTAGTTCATATTCTTTATTTAAAATATATACCGTGTACAGTCTTCTGGAGCTTATTTTCGTTCAATATTATAATACTAAGATTTGTCCCTGTTAAGTGTAGCTGCTGCTGCTGCTAAGTCAATTCAGTCGTGTCCGACTCTGTGTGACCCCATAGACGGCAGCCCACCAGGCTCCCCCGTCCCTGGGATTCTCCAGGCAAGAACACTGGAGTGGGTTTCCATTTCCTTCTCCAATGCAGGAAAGTGAGAAGTGAAAGTGAAGTCGCTCAGTCGTGTCTGACTCTTCGCGACCCCATGGACTGCAGCCCACCAGGCTCCTCCGTCCATGGGACTCTCCAGGCAAGAGTACTGGAGTGGGGTGCCAGCAGTTCATCCATTTTTACTGTTACATACTCTTTTATTGGTGAAGACTACCACCCTTTTTCACCATAAAGAACAGGATTACCACAGACTTTCTTGTTCATGTTTTCCTGTGCAATTCTCTTCTAGGTATCAGTCTCAGAAGGGAGTTGCTAGGTCTTGGTATGTGAATATTCAGCTTTACAAGATAACGAGAGATTGTTTCCCAGTATGTTTGTAGTGGTTTTGCTTTTAGCAGTAAAGTGTAAGAGTTGCTCTTGGTCCATGTCCTTAGAGTACCTGGTATCATCAGACTTTTAAATTTTTGCCAACTGAATGGTATAAATAGTGTCTCTTTGTTGTTGCTGTTAAGTTGCTAAGTCATGTCCAACTCTTTCTGACCTCATAGATTGCAGCATGCCAGGCTCCCCTGTCCTCCACTATCTCCTGGAGTTTGTTCAGATTCATGTCCGTTGAGTCAGTGATGCTGTCTATGGATATCTCTTAGTGGCCTTGATTTGCATTTCTCTGATTAAGTGAAGTTGAAAAACAAAAATAATACTTCACAGATCAGATCCACAAAAATTGCAAACATTGGAGTTATTGGATATAGAAAAATATATAATATATTTAATATGTTGAAAGAAATAGGAGAGTATTGAAATAATACAGGGACAGGAAACTCAATTGATGAGGCAGATATTCAAAGAGAACCTCTAAAAATGAAAAAAATACAGTAAAAGAAATTAATATTTATGAATTACTTGAAATAGTATTTTGTGGCCAAAGATAAAATTAATGAGTTGTAAAATATTTCTGAGTAATTACATAGACAATGGAAGATGGAAGAAATGAAGATGGAAAATGCTGAAGAACTATAGAGGCATAGAATACAGAACAGAGACTGGCCAGATAGTAAATATGTTAGGCTTTGTGGTCCACATGGTCTCTGTTATAACTACTCGACTCTGCTGTCGTAGAGCAGTCACAGACAATATATAAATGAATGGCTGTGGCTGTGTGCCAGTAAAACTTTACTTATAAAAAGAGATAGCAGGTCAGATTTGGCCCAGGTTGTACAGTTTGCCTACACTGGGAATAGAGTAAAAAGATTCCAATATACACTTATGACAATGTTTAAAGAAGCAATGGTTTAAGAATGGATGAGGTATAATCATTATTAATATACTTTGAGGCCTAAAGAATCCCAAGAAGGATACGTAAAACTCACCATTAGACACACAATAATGAAACTACAAAATACCAGAGATAAATAATTTTTAAAGTAACCAAAAAGATAAATTATTTTAAGGGAATGACAATTAGACTAACAATAGATTTTTCAACTTCAACAATAAAAGCAAGAGGATGGTGAAATAGTATCTTCAAAGTTCTGAAGCAAAAACTGCTAACACAATATTCTGTCATCAGTGGAAATCTGTGAAGAATGAGGGCAAAATAAAGCCCTTTGTAGACAAACAAAACCAGGTTTCTACCAGTAAGATTTCCATGGAAGCAACTTCTAAGGGAAATAGTTCAAGAAGAAGAAAAATTACCCAAAGGAAGGTTCAAGGAGGAATGATGAGCAAAGGAAATTGTAAACATAGTGCTAAATCTAAATATTACTCACAAAGAAAATAAGGATGATGGTGTCTAATTTCTAATGATAAAATAAAGCTATACATTAAAATTGCCAGTAACAATAGCATATAAATTGGAAGATAGAGTCCAGGAGTTCTAAGCTCCTAGTGTAGTTTGGGAAGAGGTTAAAGATATTGATTATCAGAAGTTTCTAAGTTAAATGCACATTCTAGGATTCTTAAGCTTTCTAGGCTAACACAAAAACTAGGAATAATGTAACTTCCAAACTAGTGGTGGGGATGAAAATGTAAAGAAAGAAAAGAATGAAGATAATAGGAAATGTGTTATTAAAAAAGGTTCAGACTGTGACACAGAAGAAAGTAATAGCTATTACCATTTATTGAGTAGATGCTGTTAGTCATTTTGAATCATTAATCTTCATAATTTCATGTAAAATACAAAGTAGACATTAAAATTTTCAGTTTCTCTTATTACTACATGCCTATGCTTAAAACAAGATCTGGAACTTAGTAAGCACTCATTTGTTGAAGAAAATTAAATGGGAGTGAATACTGATTCCTGTCTAAAGATGAGCAAACTGAGGCTCTGAGAAACATGAGAAAAAGAAACGCAACAGACAGTATGAGAGTGAAACCTGCCTCTTCAGAGGCTGTAACCACACACGCCCCTCTGTTTTCCTGTCTGTGAAAGTAAGTCAACAGTGCTTGAGCCACAACAGTCGTTGTCGGATGCTCTGTGCCACCAAATGATGAACGCCGTTGCTGGGGGACTTGTGCAGAGTCCAGCCCAGGTGTGTGGACTTCAGCCATACCTACTTTCCCCTCTACCGTGTGCAGACTTGCCCGCTCTTCTCTGATGCAGAAGTGTCCGTATAATAGCTGAGAGCATGAGCTGTGGAGGCAGGCAGACCTGGGTTCATGGCCTGTCCTGACCGCTATAGGACTTTAGTTTGCTGTAGGACCTTGGGCCTCCACTTCTTCAACTGTTTAAAGGGGATGAAAACAGCTATTAAAAAAGGTGAGCTTCCCAGGTGGTGCAGTGGTAAAGAATCCACCTGCCAATGCAGGAGATTGGGTTCGATCCCTGGGTCAGGAAGAACCTCTGGAGTAGGAAATGGCAACCTGGTCGAGTATCCTTGACTATAAAACCCCATGGATAGAGGAGACTGGTGGGTGACAGTCCGTGGGGTTGCAAAGGGTGGGGCACGACTGAGCGACTGAGCAAACGCACCTTAAAAAAGGTGGTTGGGCTTCCGGGGTGGTCCAGTGGCTGAGACTCCGCCTGCCAGGGCAGGGAGCATGGTTTGACCCCTGGTCTGGGACGATCCCACCTGCTGCAGGATGACTAGGCCCACGCACCCACCATAACCACTAAAGCCAACGTGCCCTGGAGCCCACGCTGCACTGCGGGAGAAGCCCGTGTCCCACAGCCCGGGAGGAACTCCTGCTCGCGACAACTAGAGAAAGGCCACACGCGGCAGTGAAGACCCAGCACAGCCAAAACTAAATAGTCTTTTTTTTTAAAAAAAGGTGTTTGTAAGATTGTGAGACTGCATGCCAATCACTTGGATGGTGGAGATCACAAATTAGGTCCCAGTTTAATATAAGAGAGAGGAGGCGCTTTAGGGAACACTCAGAAGAGAATCGTTTCTAACACTGGAGTAGAGATTAATCTGGGTGACCTTAAGGGGTTCATTTCTTCCTTAAGCAGAAGCAAGGGAAATACTGCAGTGCATCGCCACTCACTCTCTGACTGGTGAGCAGGCCTCTAGTGACTCCAGACCCAGCAGTTGAAATGGACTGATTGATAGCATTAAATAATAACCATAATAATTATGTTTGAGTGCTTACTATGTGGCAGCACTGTGTGCTTTTACAGAGGTTATTTAATTATCTTAAAATCTTGTGAAGTATTTTAAGTGGAGTTACTATTATTATCCCCATTTTATCAATGCTAAAATGGAAGAACAGAGACATTAACTTTCCCAGGGTCAAGCAGAGAGTGATTGATGGTGGATCTCGGATTTGAACCCAGCTTATCACTGCACTATATCTTAAAAGATGACTGAGCAAAAGAGCCCTCGTGTCTGGAAAGCACATTCAAGCTTTCCAGAAAAGCATGGCCCTTGTCAAATTTGGATTTGGATTCTGGCCCTACGTGGCCAGTGAAGTGAAGTCGCTCAGTCGTGTCTGACTCTTTGCGACCCCATGGACTATAGCCCACCAGGCTCCTCCATCCATGAAATTTTCCAGGCAAGAGTACTGGAGTGGGTTGCCATTTCCTTCTCCAGGGGTTCTTCCTGAACCGGGGATCGAACCCAAATATCCCGCATTATAGGCAGGCGCTTTTACCATCTGAGCCACCAGGGAAGCCCTGTGGCCAGAGACAAGGTATTTAACCAGTTTTCTTCTTTGTAAAATAAGGGTGGTGGTATCTGCTTCCCAGGTTTGTTGGGAGGATCAAGAGAAGTCATACATGATGTACTCAGAAAGCCTGGGGACCCTCTATTTTCATAGTGAGTCAGGAAGGCCTTAGCTGTGCCTGTTCTAAGCGGAAACTGACGTGCTCTGAGCTGATAATGGGGCGACTTCGGGGGAACGAGTAGATGAAGGCTGACTTTTTTATCTGCTGCTTTAAAGGATGCATTGAGCATTGCCCTGATCACTCTTCTATGCCACCGGCCGCCCCAACACACAGAGCATGGTATTCAGAAAGCCCGGTTTCCCCTCCCCCCGGCATGGCCACGCCTCCGTGTCAGGACGGTGCGTTGTCTGATGTGCTACACCCTCCGTGGGCTCTCAGCTCTGTGCGAGTCTGGGGTAGCTGCCCTCTGGGCCACTGGGCCTCTGCCTCTGCTGCCAGGATGGGGCTGAACTCCCGGTGGCCGCAGCAAGGGGGTTCCACAGTCCTGAGCTACACTGTTTCTTCCCTTCTCACCTCTTTGTACCAACGCTATTCCGTTTGCTTTCTCATCTTTTTTTTTTTTAATTTATTATGGTAAAATACACATAAAATGTACCCTTTTTAACCATTTTTTACATGTATAGTTTCAGTGATATTTATTACACTCACAATGTTTTGCTACCATCACCACTATCCATTTCCAGAACTTTTCATCATCCCAAATAAAAACTGTACCATTAAACAGCAATCCGTGTACATCACCCAACCCCACCCCCAGCTAAGCCTAGGCAGCCCCACGCTGCTTCCTGTCTCTGTGAATTCGTCTAGAGTAGGCACTTTGCATAAGTGAACTCATGACGTGCTCATCCTTTGTTTCTAACGTTTGTACTTTGCATAACTTTCTCAAGCTTTATTCATGTTGTGGCATATATCAGAATTTCATTCCTTTTTAAGGCTGAATGATATTTCATTGTATCGATTCATACAGTGTTCAATATGCAACATTTTGTTTATCCATTCATCTGTTGATGAATGCTCCCTTTTCTTTAATCTTTGGACTTCTTTAATCTTTTCTTTCGGCGCATCATAATTTGCAGTCATATGGAGAGAGCAGCTTCTTTCCCTGCAGTAGAACACGGAGGGGGTCACTGTCCCAGAGGCTGAGGGCGGGTTCAGCTAAGCGTGCTGTTTGTAAACTCTGCGCTGAAGCCTCTACTGGGTTTCACCCTTCTAGAAGTCTCTTCCCGACAGGTACGTGCTGACATCAGCAAACCCAGAAGTGCTCGTGGGAACAGAGAGCAGAGTTACCTGGGGCAGCAAGCCTGCCTTTGCCGCCTTCCTGGGGACAGAGCCGGCCTTGCCCCAGGGGCGCTGCGTTGTCAGTGCTGTAGGCGCAGGTATAGAGATTCTAGAGCAGCTTTGGATCTCCTGTTTATATTCTTGAGTTTTTGTACATTTTGTTTTGTATATTTCTTCTTACCAGTCTGTGTCATTTCTGTCTCCTGCTTGGCAGGTCAGTATTTCTGCGTGTACTATACTATACTCGCAGGGTTTCTGAACAGACATGTGTCCAGTCTTCTTTATTTAGACTTTTGTACCTGGGAGTTCCCTTAGAAGGCTCTCTTCCTTTCTCTGAGTCTTCCCGCCTCCTGTTTTTGTTCTCCCTTCTCTGCTTTCCCTCTTACAACCCCTCGATGCACCAGAGCTTTGGAGCCTTTATCTGGACCACAGTCTGTGTGCCCGAGGTGGCCCTGACTCCGACGGTGACGCATCTTCAGGGTGTCTCACAGCTCCCTCTCACAGGGCGTGGAGCACTATGCTAACCCTCTGAGCTCATCAGGGTAGGAATCTCCCAGCTCCGGTGTCCTGGGCGGGGCCTAAAATTATCTGATTGTTTCATATGGGCTGCTCTCATCTCTTATTCTGGTTTCTGTCCACTTTTTAAATAGGAACTTGTAACGTGCAGTGTGTCTTAGTTTCCAGGCTCTTCCTGTGCTTGTGTGCCTTAACTGAGTCATGTCACCTTTAAGACCATGTGTGATAAAATCTGTAGAAGGACTATCATCAGTCCTGTTTATCTTTTTTACTTTTATTTTTTTATATTTTAAGCTTTTGTTGGGACATAGCCAATTAACAATGTTAATTGTTTGCTAGTCCCCTAGTTTCATGGGACTAGCAAAGGGGTTCAGCCCAACATATACATGTAGCCATTCTCCCCCAAACTCCGCTCACATGCAGGCTACCACATAGCATTGAACAGAGTTCTGTGTGCTATACTGTAGGTCCTTGTTGTTTATCCACTTTAAATATATTAATAGCAGTGTGTACTTGTCTATTCCAAACTCCCTAACTATCCCTTCCCACCATAGTCCTGTTTATCCTTAAAGGCTGTTTCAGATCACATCAAAGTGCTTTGAAACTATAAAGCAGTATGCAGACATTACCACAGTCTTCTTTGACTCTCATGAACTTTTCTGCCTTCCTCCTTGGTTTTCCTGACACCAGTTAACAGAAAACCTCAGGCAAACTCCCCAGATATGGCTGCAAAAGTTGGAGATTCTGGAGAGATCCGAGAAGGGGGAGTATCAGTATCTTCCTGGTACATAGAGCCAGGATCCAGAACAGGTAGTAAGAAGGGTAAGAACAAGGTAGCCAGAGGTGCCAGGAGCCCCTGACAAAGGGGCGGCCTTGGTGGCCTCCCTTCTGATAAAGCTTTTTAATGCACCTGATACTCCTCCAAAGGCAATGGGCCTTCGGATACGAAAGAAGTAGTCACCTCCCAACCTAATATGAGGTCAGTTACTTACTTTCACTAACTCTTTTTTTCACATGGGAAAATTGAGGCCTAGGAAGAATGGATTTGGATGAAAGTGGCCGAGGGGAGGCGAGTCTAGTGCCGCTCAGGAAGACCCACAGGGGCAGAGCCTGGGGCCGCAGGCAGGTCTGTGCCCAGCCAAGCCCAGCAGGGCCCAGGCCCGCGGGCCGGCCACTTCGGGTGCAGCCTCCGTCACTTCTGCTTTTCTTCCTTAGGTATTTCTTAGGATCTAGTGACCCAAGGCAGTGTGTCAGGTTGACAGTGACATGTCACTGCCAGCCTGTAAGGCACCTCTCTAATGATGTTAGCAAGGTGCTCCCTTCAGATGAACCCAGCCCATGGGTGCATAACCCACCCTGCAAAACTTAGCGTGGCTCATCTCCCAGTGCCTGGCTTACTATGGGCTCATCATTTTCAGGGCACACGTGCACACCCATGTGCTGTATGGAGCAGCTCTGGAAAGCTCCCCTTTGCATATGGTGTGGGTGGGGCCCAGAGTTGGGGGGTAGGGGTTCTGTGAGTGATCTCGTCCTGGCTGCCAGCTAGCCTGCGGGGCCGACCTTGGAGGTGCTGGATACACACAGGTGGATAGGTAAGGGGGGCATTTCCACCCTTCATTTCATGCCTAATGCAGATTTCTTTGCGTTATCTGCCCCGTTTTCCCATATAGACTGCAGTCTTTTTGTCCCAGCGCCCGGCACAGTGTTTGACTCATAGAAGTTACAGTGTGAAATGAGGGGATTTCCATTAGGCTTTCCCCAAAGGGGGAGCACTGGGGTTCTGGGAGATGTTTGGTCTAGTTGGTAGGAAACGCAGAGGATCTGCTCCCTGAAAAGGCAAGGAATTTAACTCTGGAGTGCACTCACTGATAAACCTGCCTCCTAGCTTGTGGCTGGTCAACCCCCGGCCCTACCCTGCTTTGAGAAGCTGGCAGGGCATACATGGTACTTAACCTACAAAGGTCCTACAGTCACCACTTCTGGGTGTAGAGAATCCTGGTCAGCTCTGTCCTTTCCACCTCTCTAGTGTGAGTCAAGCTGGCAGGAACTCTGGAGGAGGCATCCAAGGGGTTCTTGTACAATGCAGAGAGCTGTCACGAGCATGAAAGGGAATTCCTAGGCCAGGTGGCTCCGTTCAGCTGAGCGCTCCTGCTGGAAAGACGTGGTAGCATTCTGGCACTCGACACTCTTCTGCCCCATCTGGTCCTTTGGAACGAGAATCGGGAGTCCCAACCGAGGGCCTGGGGAGACAGTACACTGATGCTGGTGTGGGAAGTGACCAGAGGGGTAGGCCTCAGTTCTGGGGAAACACCACCTCTATGTATCACTTCTGGGTGAAACTCAGGGGCTTCGGAGGGCCTTGCCTTTCCCGGAGCAGCTCAGTTACAGCCTGTGTTCTCCTTGCCTCCTAGGTTAGCTTGGCTGGGCATTTGATATAGAAGAGAGGCTGCTCATCTTCCTATGTAATTCCTAGGTTTAACTCTTCCCTGACATGGTGCCTTATCATCCTAAACACAGGGCCTTCACCCTAGCCTCCCCAGGAAGAATGGGACCTATGAAGACTGACCATTTTCTTTCCCCTGTAACCTTCCGTAAACTTCGCTTTGTTTTACCGTACCCCACTCCTGTCTTGGCTCTTGAAACAACTCCAATCAGAAGAAAAAGGCGGTTCACCCTCCTACCCCTCTTTAGGGCCATATTCTGTTTGTTCTCCCGGAAACCATGGCAACCTGGCCTAAGAGGCCACTTCTACCATCTTGGGAGTTAATGTTCCAAAGCCTTGTACTCACAGCTCTGGACTCTAATACATTTTTCCAAAGTGGGACAGAAGCCTTCAAATTTTTAGTTCTGCTCGAAGAAAGTTTCAAACAAACCAACCCCTTTGGTTAGGAATGGAAGCAACATTTCCTGCAGGATTTGGAATATGAATGTAGGCAACATTAGCTGGGAATCCTGAAGCTGTGGTCCACGCATTTTTCATTTGCCTCTTTCTTCTTTGACTTTTCATAATTACTCAGTTACTTAGAAGACTGTTAGAGCTGGTTATCTTTTAGCTTGCCCCAACTTTTTTTTCTTTTCTCTCTTGACATGTTTGTACTTCTTGCTCTGGTGCTACCTTTTAAAGTCCCAAGTTGGGCATCCAGGGAGCTGTGATGATTAACTGCAGGAGCCCGGTAGAAGAATTCCACAGCCTTAGACGGCAAAGTTTCCATGGCTTCGCTGCTGTGGGACGTCCCCGTGAAGGAATCCTCTTGAGCTGGCTGTTGGAGGAGGGAGGGCGGGAAGCGGGGTAGCCTGTCCTTGGCTCCTCTTTGGACATGGCAGCTTGCAGAGGGAGGGCTCAGGGGCTGAAGCCCTGAAGGGCGGGCGCTGACCTCCCCCCGACACTGGAAAGGATTGTTCTCTGCTGATATGGATCTTAACTGATTTGGAACAGCTGGCCAGGATGTGTGAGACTGGAGAAGCTGGGAAGAGTGCTCCAGCAAATTTTTGCTGAAGCAAATGTTAGACAAATAGTGTGAGATGCCTACAGAGGTCTGGCCCTGCTGGGTTAGGATGCCTTTTGCTGCTCCTCCACTGGTTCCCTCTGCGAATCCTTGAATACTTACTTGCATAGTGGTAGGGAGAGCTAGGAGAAGGCGACTGTGTCACCAGGGAGCTGAATGTTCGCCTCCATCTGTCTATTCCCAGCCCCAATTTTATAGAATCACAGCGCAATTCAAGTGAAACAGTGGAGCCACTTTGCAGCTTGTGGTTGGGTAGGACTAGCTTATCATGTTCAGTTGTGAATTTTCAGCTTCTGTGGCGGCACAGAGAGGAGCCAGAGTCCAGTTGTGGCCCCAGATGTGTTTTATATCTGTCTAATCTCCCAGCCTCTTCCTCCATCAGGTCACTTCCTATCTATACTGGATCGGGAACTTGGCTGAGCATACGAAATCCTGACTTCAGTTTGTTACGCGTAGGAATAGTCTCGCATCCTTCCTTTCCCACTGCCTGTGTTAGGGGGTCTTCACTTCTGAGTCCTCAGTGTTTGCCTGTGCTTCAAGCATGATTGGATGCTACATATTCGACTTAGCCGGGCTTCCCTTGTAGCTCAGCTGCTAAAGAATCCGCCTGCAATGTGGGAGACCTGGGTTTGATCCCTGGGTTGGGAAGATCCCCTGGAGAAGGGGAAGGCTACCCACTCCAGTATTCTGGCCTGGAGTTGGACACGACTGAGTGGCTTTCACTTACTTATTTACTTACTTATTCGACGTAGCCAGGCAAGCTCCAGGAAGGTCTGGGAGAATGCAGGTTGGTTTGGAGTTCAGCCTGACTGTCTCTGGGCCATTCTCTGAGGGAGAGAGAATTCCCTGTGCTGGGACTAGCCATGGCAGCCCCGTGAGCACCCCACTCGCCTCTGAGTGTTCCCAGACTCCTTTGCTGTTTGAGCCAATGTGGACTTGACAGGGCTGATTGGTTCCAGAAATTACCCAGGTAAGGAGGATGGAATTCTGTCCAATTAGATTGCCCCTGGAAATGTGGGAGAGAATGAGAGAGATTTTGAGATTGAGATAGATAGATAGGCAGACCGATAAATAGATATGTTGTGAGGGTGAGAGACAGAGAGAAAGCGAGAAGGAAGCAGGCAGGAAGAGAGGGAGAGATGTGGAAAGTGATGTACAGAAATATGAAAAAATAAGGCTTAGATTTGAGGTATAGAGAGAAAAATGAGGAGGTAAAAGAGACTGATACTAGCTGTTTTTCCCATGATTTCTGGCAGTGCAGTGCTTCAGAAATAATCCAGAAAACATGCTTTTCTGCCACTTCCTACAGACCTCTCCCCAAGAAACAATCACCATGGTTCTCCCAGGTTTTTCCTTGGAGGTATGGCAGTGATGTTTAAAATGCTGTGCATGGGAGTTTAGAATTGAATGGGTATCAGGAGAACCTGAGTTCTGTATAGTTGGTCTTTGCTTCTGCCTAGAGGGTGGATGATTCCTGCAGTGATTCCTGCAGCTGGTTTCCCTTCCATCCGCAGCAGAAAAGCCCTGTGGCTGTGTCCTGGAGAGCGAGGGTGACGGGCCTCCAGTCCGCCAGCCCCGCAGCCCCCGAGAGGCCGGGGGGACGGGCCTGTGCTGAGGGTGGGCCCTTGGGACTGAACAGTGGCTTCTCTGTGCAGGTTGGGTCTCCTTCCCGGCCTTCCATCTTTCTCTTTCCCTAGGGACAGAAGCGCGTGGGAGCAGAGAGGGGTCGCTCACTCGTGACCTCCACGTTTTAGGTCAGGCACTGAGGCAGGAGCTGGGAGAAGGAGGTGACACACCCTTTCCACTCGCCCAGAATACACAGTACCTTGCACTTTCTCTTGAGATGCGTAAACCACCGCCAGCTGGGGCTGACTCACCTCTCTGCCTGCCCGTTGTCTCTTTCAACAATGGGCCCTGTGTCCATCTGAGCCCTTTTGAATAAACACTGTTTATAACCGAGATTTTTGGAAGCTTAGTCTGCTGTGGGGGTTCTAGGACATGTCCGCTTCTTTGTCTTTAATGTATTCCTAAGCAACGACTGCTCAGCCTGAGTAAATGCGCTGAGACTTACCAACAGGAGCTCATGTTGGGCCCTCCCTTCCTGCCCTGCAGGGACAGTGGCGTGCTGGCGACAGCTGATTTGACAAGCCTAGAGACCATGCCCACTCTGCTCCTTTGACCTCAAGGGTCTGCCAAGACTGATTTCTGTCCCAAGTTGCTGATTTTCCCAGCAAGATTGTATCAGCTAACCCAGACTGTCAGTTAGGACCTTGACCTCTCCTGGGGCAGCAGGGGGTGCTTCCCTTGTGGAATCAACAGCAGCTTCCCCCTCTGCTTCTCTCTTCCCCTTGAGGACTGTTCTCATTGATAGCCTTTCTGAGCCATAGTGGCATCTGGGAGGCATTCTGTTCCAGTCTGAGATGGAAAGAATTGAACCGTCTGTGTGATTTGCTCTTGTTAAAACTGCCCTAACTTTATTTTTAATCTGATTAATATGCCCTTCGGCAGGTGGGGTTTTTTTTCTCCTACTAAGGATGTAACCATCTGAAAGGAACTAGAATAAGGTGGAGAAAGAGGAATGGTAAAATCCTTCAGCATCTTTTGTATTCCAACCAGCTGTTTCTGCAAGGTGGCTCTCTGTTCTTTAGATATCATCTGATGACTGGCGTATTTATCAGTCAGCACACACTCTTAGCTCAGTTGTGTACGTGCATGGGTGTGGGTGTGAGATACCACACGGTAATCTTCCACCCTCTCCCTCTTGGGCTGCTTATGCCTGATGGCGCATTTCTTTGTTCATATTTATTACTTCACATTTGCCGGGGCGAGTGGAGAAGGTAGGAGGCTGTGTTGCCCCATCCAGTAGCCAGAAAATACTCCCTACTTCTACCAAAAGCTTTTCCCACGTGCCTAGTGTCCTGGTGTCCAAGGATAAATCAACCTTGCTTTTGATCATCCTCCAGCATCTGAACCTTGAATGCTGGCTCCTTGGTGCTGATGAGAGGTCCTTACCATCCTGATTTGGACCATAAACCTTGTTCTACAGTATCCTTTCCCCCCAGAGCTCCCTGAGAAGAGAGAATTGAATGAAAGTTCTCTGTACAAGTGGCAGAAACAGGTGTCCCTTCAGAGGTACCTCAGAAGTCATTTCCCACAGCCCTCCAGCCAGGAGTGTCTGGGATCCATGTGGGATGGCTCTGCACCCATGGCTGGGCTGGGACCGGCTGGGACCGGAGGGTGATCGTCTTGAGACTGTCTTCCCACGACCCCGTGTCTTGGTCCTGACGAAACCTGCATCCAGCAGGGGGCTGGTGGGGAGACAGGGAACCTAAGGAATGCTGCTGGCCGGAGCCAGCTTTGACAGGAAGGCATAGGACAAAGCGTCTTTGTCTCTTCTCAGAGCCAGTGGTGCAGAGGTGAGAAAACCCAGAGTTGGGGCTTCCCCGTGCTGAGCTGAGGCAGAAGCATGTAGGGGCAAGAAGCCATACATTTCCCTCTTCAAAGGAGCTGACCATACTCCTTACTTCAGTCTTCCCCTTGCTGTTTCAAATCCCAGACTCTGTAATAGAGTCTTTTTCTTCTTGAGGAAAGATGCAGTGGCTCTTTTTTTTTTCTTTTTTTTTTAAGCAGTTTTGGGGGTTGGGAAAGGAAAACTTTGAAAGTAAAATAATAAAAAACCGGCCGCTCTGCCATTACAGGCACATAAATAGCTACACCACTGTGGGTCTGCACACTCACTTTGCCATAGCAACCTCAGCAAGTGTTTATAGCAGCCTGTCGCCCCGGCTGGAAAACAGCAGCTGCTGCGGCTCACCCGCCACACCCGTGCCGCCTGGGCCTCAGAGCAGTGGGCACCACCCCCCCCAACCCGAGGTGTGGCGGGGCCGTGGGAAATGGCAGAGCCAGGGCAGCATGGGATCCAGATGTGCAGCTGTGTCCGACTCTGCAACCCCATGGACTATAGCCTTCCAGGCTCCTCTGTCCGTGGAACCTTCCAGGCAAGAACGCTGGAGTGGGTTGCCATTTCCTTCTCCAGGGGACCTTCCTGACCCAGGGATCAAACCCGAGGCTCCTGCGTCTCCTGCACTGGCAGGAACCCACTATGTCACCTAGGAAGGCCTCAGATGTGCCAAGGAGTGGTAATATCCTGAGAACCTGAAGTGAGGGGTGGGTGTCTTTCCTGCCTATTTCTTCTCTTTCCCCTGGGCATCACCCCATCTCTTATCTCCTGCAAAGTCGGAACCAAAGTGCAGAGGGTGCTTAGCTGCACATGAACCCAAAGGGGTCCGGGTTCTGAACCTCATGAGGCAGCTTGTTTGAACTTTCTAAATAAATCCTGGCTTCTGTTGCAGCCTATTCAGGGAGGTCCTCTCAAGTCTCTCAAGGACTCACAGGACAGAGGCTTCCCTTGAGAAGATCATGGGTCTCTCTGGGAACAAGGCTGCCCTGAGATGAACAGAAGCAAAGATCAACATTCTGGAAGGACTAAAGGAGGGGGAGATGGGACAAGACCCTTGTGTGACTCCCCTGTCAGCCTGGATCCGAGGACGGTGTTGGGTCTGGGCCTCCGCTGGGAGCCTCGGTTGCTTTATCTTGGTGTCGCTGGAGATTCTCACAAGGTTGTAAACTCTGCATCCTTCTCAAGTGTGGTACCCAGACCAGCAGCAGCATCCGCTTGTCAGGGAGCTTGTTTCAACGCACATCCTTAGACTTCCTGAACCAGCAACTCTGGGAACCCTCCCAGAAGTCTTTTTTTTTTTTTTTTTTAATTTATTTGGAGGGAAACAATGGAAACACAGACGTAGAGAACAGACCCATGGCCCCGGGGTCAAGGAGAAAGGAGTGGGTGGAATGTATGGAGAGAGTAACATGAAAACCTACACTACCATATGTAAAATAGACAGCCAGTAGGAATTTGCTCTAAGACCCAGGGAACTCAAAGCGGGGCTTTGCGACTTCCTGGGAGTCTTGATGTTCACGCAGGTTTCAGAACCGCTGCTCCAAGGCACAAGTGCAAGAAAGTATGATCTGCCCAATTTCAGAAGCCCCACCCTGACTTAGCAGCTCCTATCTATACAGTGTATAAGCAAAGAAGAGTGAACCTGGGTGGTGAGGTGACTTATTCAGGGGTGCTCCCGGATCTCTGTCCTGATACATGCCATCTTCTCGGCGTGGAGCCCTTGCCCGTTTGTCTGGAGCTTCCGGGATCTAGCTGGGCTGAGAGGTCTGGATTAGACAGGGCCGGGGGTGGCTGTCTATGCTGGCAAGGCTGTCATGAAGCAGACGGAGGCAACAGGAGTGCCACCCAGGCAGTGTGGTGCTCCGGGGCACACAGGAATGTTGTTTTGCTTCCTCTCCTCCTGAGCCCCTGGGACAGCTGCCCACAGCACGCCGTTTGGTGGATGACATGTGACCTCCCTCGCACCTGAGGCTTCCACCAGAGCCTGGGGTCTAGGAGCAACGAGATGCTGACCAACTCCAATAGCCCAGGGAGACTGACCCTTCTCCCTCTCCGTAAGCATGACATGGTTCTCTTGAAATTTGTTTGTAAAAATAATACAGGATATAATCCAGCTGCTAAATAGCACTCCCCCCTTTTTCCCATGGGGCCAAAACGTGAAAAAACCACCTCAGCGCCAAGAAAGGCAGTCTGTTGCCCACGAGTCTGTGTGTCCTGGGTCTGCGAAAGCTGCTGCCCAAGGGTCTGCCTCCTGTCTGCTGACCTAGTGCAAGCAAGCTGCTCCTTGCTTAGTGTAGGAGGAAGGTGCCCTTTTAACCCATGTCCAGTGCATTTCCCACCATCTGGCCAGCACTCCTTGCATCAGACAACAGACCTTCTGGATGGGATGGTTACTCCCGCCCGAACTCAGCTCTTGTCCTCCTTCATCCACTGAAGGAGATTACTGTTCCATCCTCTACATTTTTTTTTTTTCCTGAGCTCCAGCTTTCTGTGAACACTCCCGTAACACCCCCTGAGTCACAGGCAGCCATAGCAGTGACCCAGGCCAGTATGACTCAGATTATTTGGAAATAGGGTATATTCCCTATGGCTCTAGGCCCAAGGGACTGCCCATTTTCATTTTGCTCTATTGGTGCTATTTTTAGGATGAATCTAGGAAGGTAACAGTGCCCTGTTAGGAACATTTCAGCTTCAGTTTCCCAACCCATGTCATGAAACTTCCTGTCTTCACCTTAATGGTTCTGGGGTTTCTGACAGGGGCTGGATCAATAGATATCAGGAGCAGAGTATCATCAGCCTGTGGCCAATTCTCGGCTTCACTGTCAGAGAGAGCTTGTGCTCTCTGTGGGCCTGACCTCTCCCTGCCACCTGAAGGCGTCTGGCCAGAACTGGTAAGTTTTGTTCTCATTGTCATGGCATATCTTAGACAGTGCAGTCCCTTCAGGTCTGAAAGGCTTCAGTAGCGTAGCATGTTTTATCTTTTTCCAGTTTCAGGTGCAGACTATTGAGTCAATCGTACTGTGGATTCATGGTCCAGTATTATCGTGATCCATGCAAGGCCCTTCCTGTGCTGTTTCCCATATTCCACATCTTTTCCCTTCCCTCCCTGTGAGCAGCATTCTAATGTGTGTCTTTTTGTTTAAATATATCCCTTAAAATGCATATGTTTTTAATTTTTGTTAAAGTACCCTTTTTTACCTGCACTAAGCACTGTTTTTAAGATCAGCAATATTGTATGTACATCTGATCTGTGTTTCTGTTGCATGATATTCTCTGTTATCTAGCTCATGTATTTTTTCTGCCCATCAGTGGGAGAGGGGATCCCAGGTTGCCTTCAACTCTGTCACCACAAATAATGCATAGACTTAGTTTGGTCAAGTGCAAGGTGGCTCCAAGGAGGAGGGGGAAATTCTGAATCCCTGAGACCCAGGGCTTGAGGGCACCACATCTTCTCTACACAGATGCTTTGATTCTGGCACTGCATTTCTACTACTGAATTGAAGAAGACCTTCTCAGGGTAGCTTACCTGGTGGTTCAAATGGTAAAGAATCTGCCTGCGATGCGGGAGACCTGGGTTCAATCCCTGGGTCAGGAAGATTCCCCGAGAGAAGGAAATGGCAACCCACTCCAGTTTTCTTGCCTAGGAAATCCCATGGACAGAGGAGCCTGGCAGGCTACAGTCCATGGGGTCGCAAAGAGTCAGACACTTTCACTTTCTCGAAGGCTTGTGGGGAGGGAGCGGGTAAGCCAGGAGGCCTCACATAAGCCACCTCCTCACCAGTAAGTGATGTCTTCGCTTTAGGAAGGGAGTACCCACCAGAACCCAGGTCCCAGGGGCTGGCAGAGAATTAGCATCGGGTTCCAGCACCACAGGCTGCAGTGTGCCATGCTGTGGTCAGTACGGAGGCCTAGTTTTGGTGCCTCAGCCCTCCCTTGGCTTCCTGGCACCAACCTGGCTGTTGCTGGCGATGAGAGGGGGTGCCGCCCACCACCTGAACTCCCGCCAGCATCCCCTGCCCTGACCTTCTGCCCATATGCCTCCACAGGGCCTCAGAGACTGGAGGAGGGTGTGCATGCAGGTCTGCTTGGCAAGCCAGCAGGCACTAGGGCAGGGGGATGGAAGGAGAGCCCTGAACCCCAAGCAGGGTGGCTGCGTGACCCAAGTGGTGAGAACTGACGCTGGTGGGCCAGCCTCTGGTCATGGGAATAAGAGGCCTGTCATGTCATGAGGATGAAGCAAAGCAGCCTCCGCGTGGTATTTAGACCTTCAGAGGAGGGCCAGCCAAGGATGTCTCATGCAGGGCAGCCTGCCCCGTGCAGGTGCTTGCCAGCTCTCATGAAAGGCCTCTTAGAGGTATGCCAGCAACGAGACAAAGAGTGAAGCTTAAGACACTGCAGGGAACTGCCCCTGCGGGAATAAGAAGAGAAGAGGTGTCTCTGTGCCTCTCCCCATCCCAGGGCTGATGCCCCGAGTGTGAGGTGATGGAGTGCAGGGAGCCCTCAGCCCCCTCCTTCAGCCTCTGAGTGGGAACTGGACATACTTGGAGTCATGCCATCCGGAGCCAAGGGCATTCTGGCCGGGGCATATGTATGTGGGGGCAGGGCTGGAGTGGAGGGTGTCAGCCCCTCATAAGCTGTGACCTACTGCTGTGGTTGCCCAGGAAGCTGAAAGAGGTAAGGAGGTGTTTCCCTGATGTGTGGTAGAGCCTTTAGGGGCTCTGGGCCATATAGATTTATATGGGCTTCTCATCAAGCTTTAGGTAGTAAATCTGTAGCTTTGTTTCCTTTTTCGTAGAGGATTGACCTTGTACTTGAGGCTTTGGATTCAGGCTAGGACACAAATCCTCGTTCTCAGAATCTGTATTTCCCTCCTATAAAATGGCTTGCCCTCCTTACAAGGCTGTTAATGAAGATTCAGAGAAACAATATGTGGAATAATGAGAATAACTACGTATGGACCAACCACTACATAACAGCTGCTATGCTAGGCTGCTGTTTATGTATCAGTAATAACACGTGTGTACTTACATGAATCATTTCTCTCTGAATGGGAAAGGGTGGGCCTGAAGCAGATTTCGTGCTCAGTTTGGCGCGTTATAAGGTGTCTCGATCCTGTTCCTGTGCCACCCCCATCTTAGCGGCCGCCGGCAGCCCAGAGGCTGGAGCTGAGCTCCTTACCATTCCCGGCAGGTCTCGCTGCGGTCGCCAGCCTGCAGCCTGGGCCTGCGGCCCCCTGCCATTTCCTTTCTCCTGTTTGCATTCATACTTCATTTCCCATGCATCACGCCAGATTCATTAGCAGCCTTTGGCAGTGGAGATTCAGGGAGTGGGTTCCTTTCACATCCTCAAAATACCCTACTCTGTCCCCTACATAGGAAGTTAACTTTTTCCCTCATATTCTGAGGGCACCCCAGGAAGGTTTCTACGAGTAAGGGATTTCTTGGCAAAACTGGAGGGAACAGCGTCTGACTATTGTTTATGGCTTGGTGGCTTAAGACATGTTTTTTTTTTTTTTTTTTAATCTCTGGCAGCTCCTCACTTTGGAACTTGCTAGGGAGGTTAGCTGCAAATTGAGTTATCAGGAAGTGTAGGGCGCTCTGCTTCTCAGGTATGTGTAGGAACTGGAGGGGATCTCTGATCCTGACTGTGTGGAATGTGAGGGAACTGGTTCTGAAAGAGAAAGAGCAAGTGCGAGAGTCAGTACTTCCTCTAAGTGGTGGTAAAGAACCTGTTAGATATTTGTCAGAAAATGAAGAGGCCCAGATTGGAGGGGAGGAGTAGGTACAGCAAGAGGACGCACAGGAAAGGCCACTGACTTGCCGAAGAACAGGCACTTTTTAGGGCTTTGAATCTCAGCGTCTTCACCTGTAAGGTGGGAGTCACAGCCGTCCTACCTAAAATTGGTATGCCAAATCCTGTCACGTGTCACGACAGGTTGCACAACAGGTGTTACAGAACTTTAGGAGGAAAAAAATTACAATGATTTAGTGGTCATGTAAGCAGTAGGATTTCTTGACCCCACAGGAAGGGAAGAAAATTCCCTCTTCTATCCTGTCATCATTAGGCTGGCAAAATGCTAGAAACGGGGAGTGAGAACATGCCTTACCCAGAAAGCCCCGAGCAGCATGACTAATCCTGACTTGACGGGAGGCAGTGGCCTCCCGGACATCAGAGCGTTGCGCCCGGGGCTGAGGCTGCGTGAACACTTACCGGTCGTCCTTTGCCAGTTGCCTAATAAGGGTAGGGGCTAGGCAAGCTCAGCCACAGAGAGAGAGCAGTATTGGCTCTGGCTCCTGCAATGCCTCCAGATTCCAGAAGCACTTTCGCAGAGAGCCCGGCTTAAAAAGGGATCCCAGACGGGCAGCACCCCTTGCCTTTGTGCCAGCAGCTTCGTGCCTGGCCTGTGTGTGTCTCAAGGGCGGCCTGAAGCAGACCAGATTCACCCTTTTCTACCTGCCGCACGTGTTCTGATCTTAACTGGCCTTTTCGCATTGGTTGTCTGTGTGAGTGGAAGACTCTGGTCTCTTCAGGCTGCCCCTCCTTCTCTAGAGGCCCAAGGCTGCACTGCAGTAGTTGTTCCGTTGCCAAGTCACGGCCGACTCCTGCCACCCATGGACTGCAGCACACCAGGCTCCTCTGTCCTCCAGCATCTCCCAGAGTTTGCTCAAATTCACGTCACTGAGTCAGTGATGCTATCTAACCAACTCATCCTCTGCCACACCCTTCTCCTTTTGCCTTCAATCCTTCCCAGCATCAGGGTCTTTACCAATGACCCGCTCTTCACATCAGTGGCCAAGGGATTATAGCTTCAGCATTAGTCCTTCCAATGAATACTCAGGGTTGATTTCCTTTAGGATTGACTGGCTTGATCTCCTTTCAGTCCAATGGACTCTCAAGAGTCTTTACAACATCACAATTTGAAAGCATCGGTTCTTCAGCACCCAGTCTTCTTTATGGTCCAACTCTCACACCTACATGCCTGCTGGAAAGACCATACCTTTGACTTTACATACAGACCTTTGTTGGCAAAGTGACATCTCCACTTTTAATGTGCTAATTTCATGGCTGCAGTCACCATCCGCTGTGACTTTGGAGCCCAAGAAAAGAAAATCTGTCACTGCTTCCACGTTTTCCCCTTCTATTCACCATGAAGTGATGGAACTGGATACCACGATCTTAGTTTTTTGAATGTTGTTTCAAGCCAGGTTTTTCACTCTCATCAAGAGGCTCATTAGTTCCTCCTCACTTTCTGCTGTTAAAGTGGTATCATCTGCATATCTGAGTTTATTGATATTTCTCCTGGCAATCTTGATTCCAACTTGTGATTCATCCAGCCTGATATTTCCCATTATGTACTCTGCTGCTGCTGCTAAGTCACGTCAGTCGTGTCCGACTCTGTGCGATCCCATAGATGGCAGCCCACCAGGCTCCCCCGTCCCTGGGATTTTCCAGGCAAGAACATTGGAGTGGGTTGCCGTTTCCTTCCCCAATGCATGAAAGTGAAAAGTGAAAGTGAAAGTGAAGTCGCTCAGTCGTGTCCAACCCTTAGCGACCCCAAGGACTGCAGCCTACCAGGGTCCTCCATCCATGGGATTTTCCAGGCAAGAGTACTGGAGTGGGGTGCCATTGCCTTCTCCATGATGTACTCTACATATAAGTTAAATAAGCAAGGTGGCCACAGGACAGGAAAATGTCAGTTTTTCATTCCAATCCCAAAGAAAGGCAATGTCAAGAATGGTCAAACTACCACACAATTGCACTCATTTCACACACTAGCAAAGTAACACAATTCTTCAAGCTAGGCTTCAACATTACATGAACCGAGCTGAATTTAGAAAAAGCAGAGGAACCAGAGAGCAAATTGCCAACATCCGTTGGATGATAGAAAAAGCAAGAGAATTCTAGAAAAATATATACTTCTGCTTCACTGACCATGCTAAAGCCTTTGACTCTGTGGATCACAACAAACTGTGGAAAATTTTTAAAGAGATGGGAATACCAGACCACCTTACCTGTCTCCTGAGAAACCTGTATGTGAGTCAAGAAGCAAGAGTTAGAACCAGACATGGAACAACAGACTGGTTCCAAATCGGGAAAGGATTACATCAAGGATGTATATTGTCACCCTGTTTATTTAAGTTCTATGTAGATTACATCACGCAAAATGCCAGGCTGGATGAAGCACAAGCTCAGTCAAAATTGCCAGGAGAAATATCAATAACCTCAGATACTCAGATGACACCACCCTTATTGCAGAAAACAAAGAGGAGCTAAAGAGCCCTTTGGTGAGTGAAAGAGGAGAGTGAAAAAGCTGACTTAAAGCTCAACATTCAAAAAACTAAGATCATGACATCCAGTCCCATCACTTCATGGCAAATAGATGGAGCAACAGTGGAAACAGTGACAGATTTTATTTTCTTGGACTCCAAAATCACTGCAGATGGTGACTGCAGCCATGAAATTAAAAGACACTTGCTCCTTGGAAGAAAAGCTGTGACAAATCTAGACAGCATACTAAAAAGCAGAGACATCACTTTGCTAACAAAGGTCCATCTAGTCAAAGCTATGGTTTTTCCAGTTGTTATATATGGATGTGAGAGTTGGACCATAAACAAGACTGAATGCCGAAGAATTGATGCTTTTGCACTGTGGTGTTGGAGAAGACTCTTGAGAGTTCCTTGAACAACGAGGAGATCAAACCAGTCAATCCCAAAGGAAATCAATCCTGAATATTCATTGGAAGGATTGATGCTGAAGCTGAAGCTCCAGTACTTTGGCTACCTGATGCAAAGAGCCGACTCATTGGAAAAGACCCTGATGCCAGGAAAGATTGAAGGCAGGAGGAGAAGGGGATGACTGAGGATGAAATAGTTGGATGGCATCACCAACTCAATAGAAATGAATTTGAGCACGCTCCAGGAGATGGTGAAAGACAGGGAAACCTGGCGTGCTGCAGTCCATGGGGTTGCAAAGAGTTGGACATGACTGAGCAGCTGAACATCAACAACAAAGCAAGGTGACAGTTTGCAGCCTTGTCATACTCCTTTCCCAGTTTTGAAACTGTCAATTTTTCCATGTCTGGTTCTAACTGTTGCTTCTTGACCCACATGCAAGTTTCTCAGGAGACAAGTAAGATGGTCTGATACGCCCATCTCTTTAAGAATTTTCCACATTTGTTGTGGTCCATACAGTCAAAGGCTTTAGTGTAGTCAATGAAGCACAAGTAGATGCTTTTCTGGAATTCTCTTGCTTAGTCCATGATCCAATTAATGTTGGCAATGTGATCTCTGGTTCCTCTGCCTTTTCTAAATCCAGCTTGTACATCTGGAAGTTCACAGTTCACATACTGCTGAAGCCCAGCTTGAAGGAGTTGGGGCATAACCTTTCTAACATATGAAGTGAGTGCAATTGTACAGTAGTTTGAACATTCTTTGGCATTGCCCTTCATTGAGATTGGAATGAAAACTGACCTTTTCTGGTCCTGTGGCCACTGCTTTCCAAATTTGCTGGCATATTGAGTGCAGCACTTTCACAGCATCATCTTTTAGGATTTTCCATAGTTCAGCTGGAATTCTGTTGCCTCCACTAGCTTTGTTCATAGTAATGCTTCCTAAGGCCCACTTGACTTCACACTGCAGGGTGTCTGGCTCTGGGTAAGTGGCCTCACCATCATGGTTATCATTAAGACCTTTTTAATATACTGTATTCTTGCCACCTCTTTTTAATCTCTTCAGCTTCTGTTAGCTTCTTACTGTTTCTGTTCTTTGTCATGCCCCTCCTTGCATGATGTCGCTAATGTTCTTAAGGAGATCTCTAGTCTTCCCCATTCTATTGTTTTTCTCTATTTCTTGGCACTGTTCATTTAAGAAGGCCCTTTTATCTCTCCTTGCTTTCCTTTGAACTCTGTATTCAGTTGGATATATCTTTCTCTTTATCTTTTGCTTTTCTCTTCTCTTCTTTTCTTAGCTATTTGTAAGGCCTCTCAGACAACCATTTTGCCTTCTTGCATTTCTTTTTCTTGGGGATGGTTTTGGTCACTGCCTCCTGTACAGTGTTACAAACCTCTGTCCGTAGTTCTTCAGGCACTTTGTCTACCAGCTCTAATCCCTTGAATTGATTTGTCACCTCCACTGTATAATTATAAGGGATTTGATTTAGGTCATATATGAATGGCCTAGTAGTTTTCCGTGTTTTCTTTAATTTAAGCCTGGAATTTGCAATACGGAGCTCATGATCTGAGCCACAGTCAGCTCCGGGTCTTGTTTTATAGAGCTTTTCCATCTTTGGCTGCAAAGAACATGATCAGTCTGATTGCGGTATTGACCATCAGGTGATATCCATGTGTAGAGTCATCTGTTGTATTGTTGAAAAAGGGTGTTTGCTATGACCAGTGTATTCTCTTGACAAAACTCTGTTAGCCTTTGCTGTGATTCATATTGTACTCTAAGGCCAAACTTGCCTGTTATTCTGGATATCTCTTGACTTCCTACTTTTGCATTCCAATCCCCTGTGATGAATAAGGACATCTTTTTTCAGTGTTAGTTCTAGAAGACAGTGTAGGTCTTCACAGAACCAGTCAACTTCAGCTTCTTCAGCATCGGTGGTTGGGGCATAGACTTGGATTACTCTGATGTTGAATGGTTTGCCTTGAAAATGAACCAAGACGATTCTGTTGTTTTTGAGGCTGCACCTAGGTACTGCATTTCAGACTCTTTTGTTGACTATGAGGGCTACTCCATTTCTTCTAAGGGATTCTTGCCCACAGTAGGAGATAAAATGGTCATCTAAATTAAATTTGCCCATTCCCATCCATTTTAGTTCACTGATTTCTAAGATGTTAATGTTCAATCTTACCATCTCCTGTTTGACAATGTTCAAACTTGATTCATGGATGTAACATTCCAGGTTCCTATGCAGTACTGTTCTTTACAGCATCAAACTTTACTTTCACCTCCAGATGCATCCACAGCTGAGCATCATTTCTGCTTTGGCCTAGCTGCTTCATTCTTCCTGAAGCTATGAGTAATTGCCCTCCACTCTTCCCCAGTAGCATATTGGACACCCTCTGACATGGGGGGCTCATCTTCCCATGTCATATCTTTTTGCCTTTTCATACTCTTCATAGGGTTTTTGCGGCAGGAATACTGAAGTAGGTTGCCATTTCCTCTTCCTGTGGACCAAGTTTTGTCAGAACTCTTCACTATGACCTGTCTGTCTTGGGTGGCCCTGCACTGCATAACTTACAGCTTCATTCAGTTATGCAAACCCCTTTACCATGACAAGGCTGTGATCCATGAAGTGGTTTTTGCTAATGGTTATAACCTAGATAATGGTTATTGCTAATGATGCTGCTTGGAATTTTCCACTTGTTTGGGGGGTGAGGGAGTTTGCTCTCACAAGAAAAGATGGAGGGGCACATGGGGATTATTGCTTTTCTGCTTAAAGGACTAGATAACAAAAGTTCATTAAGATCAAATTAACCTTTTCACATCACTTGACTGTCCTATACAGGACACTGGTCATCTTTCTTTTTTTTTTTTTTTTTTGGTCATCTTTCATCTAAGATTTCCAGGTACTATTTCTATTTATAATGCCATTCATTTATCAATTTCTTCTCCCAGATAAAGGTGGGAGGAACTGAGCCCTAAAAAAAACTGAGCTCTAAGAAAGCTAAGTGACTTGTTCCAAAGGTTCTTGGGAAGATGGTAAATCTGGTTCTGAATCTACTATGAGTTATTCAGCCAAAAAAATTAGCTGAATGCCTGCTTTGTGTAGGTGATTGTCTGGGCACTGGGGAGAAAGCATTGAGCAAGACACATGAAAAATCTCTGCCTTCGTGAAACAGCCATGGCAGTAGGTGGTAGAGATAAAGAAAAAAAAGGTTATAATTTCCAGTTAAGCTGTCAATCAGCACTGCCCTCAACATCCTCTCCAAAGGTTAAGGAGTTCCACTTAAGGGTCAAATGGGCTTCTTGCTGCTGTAGCCCTTCTCTTCTGTCCCCTAGGAATGTCACCTAAAAAGAAAAGGGAGCATGATATTTGAAAAACAATAGCAACAAGAACAAAACAAAACGCTGCTTGTATAACCCTTTATAAGTCAGGGTAGCACTAGAAATTCACAGTAGAAGGAGTAAGCTGCGGGCATCCTGGGAGAGGGAGGGGTGTAACCGCCTCCATCCCCGCGGAATCTACTAAGAACAGTGCTGATTAGAATTAGTAAGAACTTTGGCCACATGTGATTTTTGGGAATTAATATAGTAGTCAAGCCCTTATCTGATGACCCTTGTACTTCCTGTTCATCGTCTAGAAGCAAGGACGTCATCCACGTATAAAAGAGGGGCTGACCAGGGCTGGGACCTCAATGCTTTGGCGCCGTGTTCAGAAAGATCCCCTTGGCATTTAAGTGGCTGGTGTGTGGTGGTCCTCTTGCCTGAAGCTGAGGACAGGGCTTAGGCTTTTTCTCTCCTTCATCCTCCCCGTTCCCACCCGTCCCTCTCTCCCTAGTCAACATGTGTGAGGTGACATATGGCTTCCCGAGAGAACTGCTGACCTGAGACCCTCCGTTGTCACTCATACACAAGCTGACTTTGCTCCCCTACTGACCTTGTTATGGCCCTAGGCTCTGGCTGAATTGATAGCTGTCATATTCCTGCAATCCCAGAGAAACTTGAACACTCACAGGCTTCAAACTATCTTTCTTCCTCAGAGGTCTTTCTGTTCCCATTATGTATAAATGTTCCACCCTGCATCGCCTACTGCTGGAGGGTTTTACTCATCCTTTTCTCCCCAAAGCTTTTTAGACTCCAAGATCTGAACGTAGTACCTGATCTATTGACAACTGCAATATTTCTATACAGAAATATATACAACTGCAGAATTTCTATACAGTGTCAGGCCAAGTGTTCTCAGGGGCTGCAGGGGATGTGGCCGTCTTCTCCCAGGTTGCCCTCCTGGTTTGTACATGGGTGTGTTAGGAATGTGGTAGGGTGCAGGGTTTGGAGGAGGGTGGCAGACTGGCAGGCTACCCTCCAGATCACTCTGGTCTGGACTCCTTTCCTGATCTCTTCTCACCTCTTAGAGGTAAGATTAAAACATTCTAAGATTAAAAGAGACTAAAACATTCTGTTGCAGGGCCCTCAAATAGACAGGGAGAGCCATTAGAGGTCATATAACCCGTTAGTTCCAAGTTTCTCCAGTTGTGGGGTTTGTGTTGCTTGGTTTAGCAGAGGTGAGGTGTGAAGGCTGGGGTGTATCTGAAGTTATTTCTCTACATTGGAGTTTACAGGCTGCTGAGGGGCCCCCAGGGAAGAAGGGGCCTCTCCTAAGTCAGTCCGCTCAGCTTAGGCCTGAGCTATCAGTTCAGCTCAGGTATCAACTGTCACCTAAACGCTTGTGCTAGAATGAGTACCTCTTGTCCTTGCTGTTGCTGGATCCCATGCTGTTCTAATTGTTTCTTTATGTCTGCCTTTGAATCTTTATTCCAGAGACCCAGTTGTCACCGGTTTCCAGGGAGCCCTCCTCGTTCTCCTCTCCTGCCACCTCTCTGCCACTGCAGTTGCTGGTTGTTGCTAAGGTTGCCTCCATGGTAACATGCACATCCTGTTTATCCCGCCATCTGGGAAAGTTGGTCTAAACTAGGAACCTACCTACCCTGGACAACTGCTTCCATCACCACCTGGGGACACCAGTCATCGTAACACGTGGTCCGGCTCACACTCAGTTCCCCCCTCCTCTTCCTCCTTTGGCTGACAAGCTTCATACACAAGAAAGGACCTGGACCACAGGCTGCTGCTCTGAAGCTTCCTGCACAAGATTTAGTCAGTCTTAATCGCATCTGGACTCTCAGAGAAGAAAGAAGTAAGAAGTGAGGAAGAGAAACGAGAGACCCTGAATCAGTGGAAGGGAGAGTTCACATTTTCTCTGTTGAGGGGCTTGGTAACAGCAGGCAAAATGACGAACCCAACAGAACACACCTTGCCGTCCAACTCGATACTTGAGAGCCGTGAAGGGGAGTTTGGCTGCACAGTGATGGACCTGAGGAAGCTGATGGAGCTGCGCTCAAGTGATGCAATAGACCAGATCAACGTCCACTACGGAGGAGTGATGAACCTCTGCAGTAGACTGAAAACCAACCCTGTGGAAGGTAAAGGCCACGCCAGGGGTGGGGGATTGGAGCAAGGCGGCCTGTGTTCTGTCTGCGTCTAGAGAAGGAATGTTTCTGGAAACCTTGCTGCTATATCTGTGCAGGCAAAGTACAGTCTCCATAGCACTGAAAAGATGTCAGGCTGTGGAGAGAAACATTATTTCTTTCCCAGAGATGAGGTTTAGTGACTGTGGTATTCTCTGAAGATCATTCTTTCCTTCTCTTGTACAGAAGGGGGAATGTCTCTTATAAATGTTTATGTTAGAGGTGTGTTTATCAGTAAATAATCAAGTCCCTAACTCAGTATCAGTCTTTGATTGCAAAGGGTTGAAGATATGATTCTTCCCTACCCTGATCTTACAGTATAATAGGAAGAAGAGTGGATGAGTCCGTCTACCTAATGTAGTACTTCTCTATGGTACACAGTTAGAAACAGGGTGGAAAATCAAAATGTAGAGAGTTTACCCACCATATCTTTGGGTTACTCAGTTTTCTTTCAGGAAATTATTGATGACTTTTTCAACCCTGTCTGATGTATTTTTAGTATAGTTCTTCTTAATCTATTCTCTAAAGAAAATGAAAAATCCAGCTTCATGCTTACCTGGCTCAGCCCAGTTGCCCAGTGAGCCATGGTAATTTTATTTCGTTGAAATGGAGATATTACTAGAGAAATCTTATTTGCTTCTTTCTGCCTAGTTTCAGCATCTCTGTTACGGGTCCTTGCTTGGCCCTATCAGTCAGGCAGGCCTTGATTGAGTAGCTTGAGGTGAAGCAAAGATCTTGTCCTTGAGATGCCTTCAGCCTCTTGAGGTATACCATTTCTGACCCTTTCTTGGAAGCCACATCATATTTTTTGCCAGTTCTAAGAAGTTGTGACCCCTAGCCAGTGTTATAAATTAGTGACTTGGAGTCCAGACTCTATGATTAAAAGGAAAAAGGGAGAAATTTTTATCTAGATATCTGTCCATTGCCCATGTTTTATTTTCTTTACCAGCAGGGAGAGCTGCCTTACATGGTCTCTGTACTTCTAGAGTTCACTTTCTTATCTTGTAGGCTTTGAGTTCAGTACTGGCTCTACCATTTACTAGCTGAATAACATTGAATAGTTTACTCATTCTCCGTAAGTAAAAATCATTTTCTTGTTTGCAAATGATATTAATACTTAGTCTATAGAGTTATTGGGATTAAATAATGTATGTACAATGCGTATTCTAATAATGGGTGTTCAATAAATTAGTTGTCTCACATTAAAACAGAGCCCATGCGTCTGATGATATTTGCCAGGATATGAGAGCCCATGGAGTGCAGGGTGTTATTCATCTGTCAGGCTGCTGCAGTCCACCTGCTGCCACTGTCCATTCTCTGCATTCACCATCGATGTCAAAAGAAGCCTGCTTAGTGTGGCAGTGCTAAGCTGCTCTCGTGCGGCTCAGTCGTTGCCGTCTGTCCAGTTTCTCATGACTGCCCTTTGGGTAATGCCTTCTTCTTGTCAGCTGGATTTCTTTATTTTGCCACTTTCACAGTGGCTACTCCTATGTTTTCACTGAGATAATGCAGTACTTCAGGAACACTCCTCAGAATTTAAGCAGGATCTTCCTTTCCCTCTTCCTGTTACGTTCTTTTCCCTTGGCTCAGTTGCTTCCTTCACAAAGTGAAACTCCAAATAAACTGGAACCTGAGAAACTTCCAAGAGCAGAGTCCAGACTTTCCTCCCAATTTCCCAGCCCCTTTCTCATAGCTGCTACTGTGTACTTCTAGTTCCCAGAGAGCTCCCATTCCCAAAGGCCAACATACGTGTTCTTTCATGTCAGAATCAGATATCAAATGCTTAGATTCTCTCCCAACCCCAGTTGTAGACCTGTAGTTGGAAGTCGCCTTCTGGTGTCAGGGGCTTCTGTTGCCGCAGACCCTGGCCACGCCAGGACCCCTGCCACCGGCACAGCTGTCCACTGCCATTCCCCTGCTTCCTTGGATCGCAAACATGTGTCCTGATGGTTTTCAGTATTACAACTTACCATTGGGCTGGTCCTGGAGCTGGGAAGCAGGCTGTCAGAAACAACTTTTCCATGAGTGATTTTTAGCGCTCAGGGCCAACAGTGACTTGCTCATGTGTGAGAAGGGTAAAGGGGTAAGAAAAGAAGCCACAGAAGAGCTATGACACGGGACTCTCTCCCCAGACAGAGGTGATGCTGCGCGGTTTGTTTGGACAGGCTGAGAAAAGAGTGTCAGTATCCAGGTGCCAGAAAAAGCCAGCCAGTGCACAGAGAGCACACGAGGGTGCCTGACAGCCGAGCACAGCTTTGTCGCCTGTGGTAGGTCCCTGCAGGCTGATAATAACATAAAGGAATTTTCCCAGTGCTTGAATTCCGCTGATTGATTGGGAAGATCGTTCCCTAGAATATGACCCTTCCTCTTTATTTTCTGTTGGATTGATAGTATCTTTAGGATAGATTGTTTTACACCATAGCTACTAAGGGACCTTATGCAACTTGCAGTTTATAACTTTTCTGACACTAACATAGTTTTATTTCTCTCTCTCTCTCTCTTGTTGAGTGATCTCAACAGACCAAAAAAATTAAATGACTTGCCTAAAGTCTTACCACAGGGTAGAACTTGATGGAATAATTCGTGTTTTCTGACTTACAGACCATTAATGCTCTGCTGCCTCTTCAGCTAGAGCAGCAACACAGAGAGTCTCAGAAGCACAGATAGTTTTACAATTTGTTTTATATTCTGGTACCTGATAAAATGCCTAACTGTGACCCGATACTAATATGCATTTAATATTGGCTTGTGTTCCTTGAGGAGGAGGCAATGGCACTCCACTCTAGTACTGTTGCCTGGAAAATCCCATGGATGGAGGAGCCTGGTAGGCTGCAGTCCATGGGGTCGCTAAGAGTCCAGTGACTAGTTGGAACAAGAGGCGGTGCCCCAGTGGCTAAGAGTTGGTTACATCTGAGATGACATGGAGGTGCTCAGACCCCTCAGCACTCATCAGTGAGCAGACGAGGCTCAGCAGAGAGGCAGAGCTGATTGTGTCGGTTGGGTAAACGGCTGCATTGTGTGTGTGTGTGTGCTCAGTCGTTCAGTCGTGTCTGACTCCCATGGACTGTAGCCCGCTGGGCTCCTCTGTCTGTGGAATGTTTCAGGCAAGAACACTGGAGTGAGTTGCCATTTCCTCCTCCAGAGAATCTCCCTACCCAGGGATCAAATGCACACCTGCCGCACTGCAGGCAGATTCTTCACCGCCGAGCCTTCGGGGAGGCCCTAAGAGGTTGTGTTGCCTGAGGTTTATCAGCAAGAAAAACCTGAGCGTTTTGCACTGATGGGATCTTTTCAGTTTGCTCCTTTCCTCATTCCAGTTTCTCTCTCTTTTCACTGCCACTTGGTTCCCGATTCCATCCCCACCCTCAGATTTTTCCAGTCCTCAAAGAGCTGGATGATACCCACTGGAAGGTAGCCTTTTATCTTCTGATTAATTTTCCATGTTATCTCCTGGCTTCCAAGAGCAAGAAAAACCTGTGTGAATCTGAACTGAGAAAACTGATAGCGCTGAAGAATTGATGCTTTGGAACTGTGATTTTGGAGAAGACTCTTGAGAGTCCCTTGGACTGCAAGGAGATCCAACCAGTCCATTCTAAAGGAGATCAGTCCTGGGTGTTCTTTGGAAGGAATGATGCTAAAGCTGAAACTCCAGTACTTTGGCCACCTCATGCAAAGAGTTGACTCATTGGAAAAGACTCTGATGCTGGGAGGGATTGGGGGCAGGAGGAGAAGGGGATGACGGAGGATGAGATGGCTGGATGGCATCACCGACTCGATGGACATGAGTTTGAGTGAACTCCGGGAGTTGGTGATGGACGGAGGCCTGGTGTGCTGCGATTCATGGGGTCGCAAAGAGTCGGACACGACTGAGTGACTGAACTGAACTGAACTAAGGGGAAGAAAGAAGTCTTTTCCTTAGTCTCCCTTGGTGTGCAGGAAGAAGAGAGGATCTGGATGAGAGATTCTTCGGTGCAGATAGAAAGTTGTATGAATTCTCCTTCCCCACAGAACCTTTCCACATGGGTCCTCAGCTGTGTTACCCTTTTTCAGAGAAAGAATGATGTTTTCTGAGGAGGTGCTATGCCAATATTAGGGGAGTCAGGGGACCTGGGCCCAGATCAGAAAGGGCAGAGAAGGGGAGCCTTGACTAAACATTGAATAATTACCTTTGGGCTTCCTTCAGAAAGCTAAAGGCTATTTATATTGAATTTGGATCAAGAAGAACGTTGTTGGGAGTTTCTATTTCATCTTTCCTCTACATCCTGCTGTTTCTTTTCTCCTCTGCAGAGCTGAGGTATGGCTGTAGGACACAGGGATTCTAATTTCTTTTCAATGACAGTGAACAAATAGTGTCCAGCAGGTAGTGGGGACACAGTGGTGAACACAACAGGGACAGTTCTTCCTTCCATAGGGCTTGACAGGCACTAAGAGAATACACAAAAATTAAGTCAACTTCAGAAATAGTGTCATAGTGCTGTGATGGTATTATGGGGACCTGGAGGGGAGGACAGGTGGGCTTAGGAGTTGGAGATAGGACTCCTCGATCATGTAACTGTCTAGGGAAGCTCTGGCCTGGCTGTGCTCTAGGGTAATTGCTACCACTTACTAAACGTTCCTGGCGTAATTATTGAGCAGCTACTTGGTTTGGGAAGCTGAGATTCTTTGGGGAGTAAATGGCAGGAAGGGGAAAGAAACTGCTTTGAGACAGCCCAGATTTTGATTTTTGGTTCATTAACTGTAGGATTTGAGTTGATATCTCCCGCCAGCCTACGGCTTCTGGGGTTCAGCGGTGTCCCTGTTGTGCTTCTGTTGGCGTGCCTTTTGAGGCCAGCGGCATGTCCTACCACGAACTATTTCTCCAAAAGCTGGGACGTGCTGGGGTTGGGCTCTTCCTCAGTGCGGCAGATTGAAATTTCTAGTAGCATTGTCAATCTGGGAGAAAATTGCACAGGTAGCCCCAGTAAATGTTCAACTACATGCTACTGTACTTCTAACACTAATATCATGTACATAATAGACTCTGCAAGAAATAGGAATGGATGAAGTAATACAAAAGGTTCTGGTACCTTTCCCATGCTCCGACAGATGAATGCATGCCTCCTGTTTAGAGACCACTGCCTTGGAGAATGTTAATGTTGCCAGGGGGTGTATAAATAAATTGGCAAGTGGATATGGGATAGAATGGATGTGAGAGGAAAAGGGGTAACTGGCTTCTCTGAGATTTTCCTCCCTATCATTAGTCTGTTTATTAGTCTGTTATAGAAAATTAGTCTGTTTCAGAAAATCCACTTTTCAGTTAGTTCGGTTCAGTCGCTCAGTCGTGTCCGACTCTTTGCAACCCCATGGACTGCAGCCCGCCAGGCCTCCCTGTCCATCACCAGCTCCCAGAGCTTGCTCAGACTCATGAGCAGTCTGCTTTTAGGAGTCCATCCAGCTCAGCTTAGAAGTACGGCTAAGCTGCCTCTCTCCTTGTGCCCTCTGCCCCGTAGCTATCACCTTGAAGATGTCAAGTAAATTACCCTAAAAACCAGTCCCATGGGCATGCCTGCCAAGATGAACAGTCTGTGGTCCTCTCTGCCCATCATACGTTGGGTGCCTGCCAAGATGAACAGTCTGTGGTCCTCTCTGCCCATCATACGTTGGGTGGATATATTAAGTTTAAGGCATGAGAGAGACTCATAGCAGAACACTATCTTTGAGGGAAGAGAAGGGGGCAAACCAGCTCAAACAGCCGGAGAGCAGCTACACTGTGATGAGAATAGCTGAGGCAAGTCCAGGAGCTTCAAAAATGAAATATTTAGTACATGGTAGAGGGGTGGAGGTTTTCACAAAACCTGTAGGAAGCAGCATCAACAGTGGGATGGTAGGTAGATGGTTGAGAAAGACAGGAGAGAAAAAGTGCCCTTGCTGAGTCCCGCCTACCCTGCAGGGAATTCCATGTTGTGTCCTGGGAATTCCTTGTCTGCTTTGAGTTATACGCCTAGGGCCGAATTAGGCCAACGGTGCATGACAGCCACGGGCCTGCTGTTTCCCAGGCCAACTCCAGGCTCTCTGAATTCTTTCCTAGCCAGCTCCTCCTTGCCTGGAGTGGGGCTTCTGGCTTAGCTGGCATAATGCTGCCAAGCAGGGGATAGGGAATTCTGGAGGCAGGGAGAGTCGCTGCGTCTTCTCAACCCGAGAACCCTCCCCGCTTTCTCCCCTTCTACCAGGCCTAAGACCTTTGGTGCTCCATTCATTTGGCAACTCAGCAGAATCTCTTGCAAGTTTTGTTTTGCTTTCAACCTTGCTGTTGCCTTGCTCTGAATGTCAGCTGGGGGTGGGAAAAAAGATAGCATTCCTTCTTCAGCCAAGACAGATGTTGCATCTGCCCTTGGAAGTGGGGCTTTCACTCTTTTTATTTAGCTACAAGGTGTGAGCACTGGGGGTGTGACACCAGAGGGGCGGATGAACACACAGCCTGGGAGAGGGCAACCAAGCAGAGGGTAAGGAGGGCACTCTGGGCAGCTCTCTCTTCTCTGTGCCGGAGTTGGAGAGTTCACAAAAGGTGCACAGCAGAAGCCCAGACGGAAAGACACACCCCCGGACAAAGCTGTCCACCAAGGGCAGGCTTTGGGATCGAGAGTGAGGAAAGGGCCATTCTCTTCTCAATCCGTCACCTCTTGCTGTGGCTTTAGGGAGGCTGCCTACTCTCTACAGGCAGGAAGGCCATAGGCACAGAGCGCGTCTCCAAGCTGCGGGTGTGAGAAGTAGGAGACGCAGAAGCAGGAAATGCTCTGACTCCTCAGAGCAGTGGCAGTGGCTTAGCACAGGAGCTGGCTGAAGCCTTTCAGTCCTCATGCTGATTTTAAGCTGCTCTTCCCTCTTGGTTTCCCTTGTGGCTCAGACAGTAAAGAATCTGCCTGTCATGGAGGAGACCGGGGTTCAATCCCTGGGTTGGGAAGATCCCCTGGAGAAGGGAATGGCAACCCACTCCGGGATTCTTGCCTGGAGAATCCCATGGACAGAGGAGCCTGGTGGGCCACAGTCCGTGGGGTCACAGAGAGTCAGACACGACTGGGTGACCAAGACTTTCACTTCTCTTTTACCCCATAATCCAGGGTTTTAAGGTAGGACTTGAAAGATATTCTGATGTCTGTTCTCATGAACCAAATAGGATTGGCTTCTAAGCAACCCAGAGAAACCTCTCCCTGGTACTATCTGTGCAGCAGAAGATTCTGCTCTCCCCTTGGCAAGGCGTCATCGCCCACACCGCTGGGAAGTCCCTCCTGATGTCTGACCTGGCCGCACCCTCTCTGCACTGGCTCTGATAAGGGGTGCCTCTGCCGACAGTCCTCGGCCGCCCCTCCCTCCTTCCCGCTGGAGCCAGGCCATGAGGGGCTGGGCTGCCGCTCCTCTTCCAAGCCACAGCCCGCAGGGGCTCAGAGCAGACACAGATTTTCCACCGCCGCCCATTCCATCTCCGCTGGCCGGGCAGGGGCCGGGTGAGTCCCCAGCCTGGGGTGCGGGCGGTGACTTCCCAGGCCGACATTCTTGTCCCCTTTCCCGGCTCATGTGCTAAATCTGGCTGAGGACCAGAGGTACTCCCGGTTTGGGTGGGACTTTTTGTCATATGTTCTTGGGGACACGGTTTCTGCTCATTTTCTTGACGTATTTCTAGGGGAAACCCCTTTCCAGTTTCCCGCATTCTCTTCCTGCCAAGTCCTCCTTCCCCACTTTGGGAAGCGGTGTACTTGAGAAGCAGCTGTGAAGATGAGGGACTAAAACCCCCTTCTGGCCTGGGCAAGTATTTATGTGAAATCACAGCTGCTGAGATCAAGGCCTGAGAGCCTCTTGGGGGCTGGAAGAATTGGAATGGAAAGCCCCACATTGGGGGTTGGCGGAGCTCCCAGTCCCACATGGCTCTCCTGTGCAATGCTGCATGTCAGAGGATTCCCAAGGGCACCCGCCAGCAGCCCCACACTGCCCCTCCCTGCCAGAGGGTGTGCGGGGTCCTGGGGCCACTTGACTTCTTAGGGGGGCTTTTATTTAAGAGCTGAGGGTGACTTAAGGTGGAGGAGAGAGGTGAGAGAAAATACAAAGAGGAAGTAAACGTGTGACTTTGAGAGCATCTAGGTAAGAGCAAGGCCTGGCCTCTTTTTGTTTTCCGTAATGTATCTTGTTTCATTTGCTTGGGTCCAAAATAAGGCCAATAACGAAACTTTTATTGAATATAAAATTCATAGGTTGGACTCTTGACAAGCCTGGTGTCACCATGCCTGAGGACAGGAAAAAGACAGGACTCATTCACGTCAATTGTAAATAAAGGGTAGGAACAAGGCTGATTTGCCTAGAGGTGCAAGTGGGCCGGCCCTGCGGTAAATGAAGAAGGCTGACCAACCATTCCTGTTTGCCTGGAGCTGAGAGGTTGTCCCAGGAGACAGGCGCTTCAGTGATGAAATCTGGAAAGTCCTAGGCGAAGTAGGAAAGGTTAGTCACAGCAAAATGGAGCCTCAGCTGAGTACAGCTGCCTCCACGCCCCAGCCCCTTCTGTGTGTGAGTTGGAATCCAGCTGCTGCTTGTGGAGCAGCTACAGACTGCCACATATTTACTTGAGTAGTTACCAAACCTGTCTAGGCCTCAGGTTGCTTGAATGAGAAATGGGGTTAATAGCAGCTATCACTCAGGGCTTTGCAGTGTTTCAGTGAGAAGACACAAATGTGCCTAAATGTTCACGATAATATCTATTACTCATGCAGTTCATTCAACGAATTTGTGCACATGTCAGGCACTGCTTTAGACCTAAGGAACAAAGACAAAAACCCTGGCCTTGTAGACGGAGATAAACAAATGTAGAACAAATATATCAAATAACCTATTCCAGGAGAGGACCTGTAGAGGGAAACAGTTGAGCAGGCCAAGGGGATCCCATGCGCTGGGGCAGAGACGTCCGCGTGAAATACGCTGGTCAGGGTTAGGGCGTTTGTCCGAAGACCTGAAGGAAGTGAAAGGACAAGCCCTAACTTGTGAAGGGAAATCTGAGAAAGAAAACAACATGTGCAGGGACCCTGAAATGGAAACGTGTCTGGTGCACACAGAGAATCGCCGGAAGGCTAGCTTGGCGGGATCTCGGCGAACAAGGCGGAAATGGTAGCACTCCCCAGGTGGGGAGCTGGGTGCTCACAAAGGGGGCCTCCAGGCTGGCACAGACTTCTACTCCGTTTCATTCCACGCGAAAGGGCAGACGAGTGCCACGGGGGGGTTGAAAAAGATCATTCTGGAACCAGAAGAAACTGAGGGCAGAAAGCTAAGGCTGGAAGCAGGAGGCCCATTGGACAGTCGCCGTAGCCTAGCTGAGAGACGGCCAGGGCTTAAACCAGCATGGGAGCATTGGGAGATGAGAAGTGAGGGGGACCTGGATGTATTTCGAAGGTAGAGATGATACATTTTCTGACTAAATGGGTATTGTAGATAAGAGAGAGAGAGGCGTCAAGGATGATTACGAGTCATTAATATGAGAACAGTGGGGCAGGGTTACCTCAGTGGAAATGAAAGTGTAAGTCGCTCAGTCATGTCCGACTCTTTGCGACCCCGTGGACTGTAGCCCGCCAGACTCCTCTGTCCATGCGGTTCTCCAGGCCAGAATACTGGAGTGGGTTGCCATTCTCTTCTCCAGGGGATCTTCCCAACCCAGGGATCGAACCCAGGTCTCCTGCATTGCAGACAGATTCTTTAGCATCTGAGCCACCAGGGAAGCCCTTTCAACTAGACTGGTGTTGAGTCTTTTGGCCTTTTGGCCTTCACTGGACTACTGGCATGTGATAACCTTCTGTATCTGATGTCTTGATTTACCCTCATAGTCGTCTACTCGCCCTTCTTATGGAGGGAATAGCATCTCCTCCCTTTACGTCGTAAATCCTGCTTTCTTAAGAAACATCCCAGCTAGATTAACAAGTATCAGAACTGTTTCTCAAGAGCAGGCCTAGCCATCCAGCACAGCAGTTCCAAGTTGGCACACATGTGTTATCTCAGGTCCCTGGGAGAAACACCCCTCACGGCCCTGTTCCCTAGCAACTCTGCCTCTGCCCGCCTGGGGATCGAGATGCCCTGCCCAGGAACACTCCTTTCCCAGGCTCTGGCGTTTCTTGCCTGCTGAGAACCGACTCCTCAGAGTGGTGGGGGCAGGGAGCCTCTGGCAAGCAGCCCGTGTTGCTTCTAGTGCTTTGGCCAACCCCCACCCCCACCCCCCGCCCACCCGTTCCCCTGCAGAGCTCTGCTGTGCCTCTCAGCTCTCTAGCCAGGGTCCTGCTCTTGGCCCCGAGGAGGCAGGAGGCCCTGGATAAGAGCATCAGGGGCCACTTCCCCAACCAGCTTCCTGCTTCTCTCTGCCGAGCGCTAGCAGGTAGAAGGAAGCAGTCTCCAGTCCCCATTCCACAATCGTGGGTGCCAGTTCACACCCCTGCTTTATCTCCAGGCAGGGTCCCCAGGTATATTTCGATACCTCTCCTGATGGTTTTTGTCTTTAGGGTGGAGGAATGGACCCTGCAAACAGTACTCCCTTGGGTACAGATTTTCCCATTTTCAAAATCCCTGTCTGAATGTCTTCCTTAGTTCTAACCCAGATCTCTTTCTTTGCCATTTAAAGTAAGGCGCTTGGGTCCTATTCAGTGGAGACAGAAGTCTGCCGGCCCCCAGTGTCCCTCTCCCCCCAGCGGACCAGCCCTTCAGTGTGGAGAGGGGTGAGGTCCTCGCATCAGTAGCCCGTCCTTTCCTTGCAGCTTCCAGGCATCTCCTCGTCCCGTGCCTCTGGGTAAAGCTATGTTAAGTGTCTCCATCCTCTGATTCTAACCCTCCACACTGCTGATCCTTTTTCAAGACAAAGGTTGCCTCACCCTGCCTGTGGGGAACCCATCAAGCAGTATAGCCAACAGCTAGTGCCAAACCAAGGCTATTCGCTATAAATGCGGCCTGGCATTAATGTAAATTATATGCGTTCTCCTCTTTCCTTAAAGTGTAACCCCTCCTGGGCGCATGAGAAGAGCCTAGGACTCTGGGAATAACTCTGCCTCTTATTCCCTCTGGGGCCGTGCCTGGACTCTGTGTGCACACTCACACGGGTATGTCAGCACACGTGTGTTAGTGGAGGGCGTGCTGCTGACCGCAGACTGAGCGCTGTCTGACTCTGCGCTTTCACCTCCACTGTTCTCTCTTTTTTCACTCTGAACGACAGTGCTTCTCCCAGTGCTTTGTCTAAGCAGTACTCGTAGCACTTAGTACATCTCCAAGTACGTAGTTCTTAGTAGAACAGTAGTACCTCTTAAAGATGTGTGTGTCTGTGTGTGATGGAATGGGACGGCTCTGTATGCCTAAAGGGGATGTTCGAAGCTGGAGTCTCATGAAGTCTGTATTCTGTTGATGTCCTGAAACCTCTGGAACTTGGAGTCAGGACAATTGGTTGGGCTCTGTCTCCTAGCCTCCTAGCATGACCTTGAGCAAATAGCTTATTCTTTATGGCCTTTTTGTGTGAGCCAGTAGGTAGAAGCCACCTCTTCTTTTAAATCATGGCCAGCATTTACATGTTAATATAAGAGGAAAATTCTGTGTCTCAGGAAACATTTTAATGTACTCTTAGAGCTGAAGCCTGGTGCAAACTCAGTGAGGAAGAGATGAAACTGTAGGTCTGGGTTAGCTTACCCTGGAGACCAAGAGAAGTGAGCAGCCCCTGTGACCAGCTTGTCTTCGTTTGCCCCCATTTCACACCTGCTGAGTCTGGGGAAAAGGAGGATGGTTGGTCACCCTAATTGGATCTCATATTTGGGCAGATTGGGAAGCAAGGGATCCTTTTCAAAGGGCTCTTTTAACTGCCTTCCTCCATCATTCAGCTCTTCCACGTTTTTCTTGCTCGTTCACTCCGCTCCTGTCTCTTTCTCAGGCCTATCTGGGAACCCTGCAGATCTGGAGAAACGTAAACAAGTGTTTGGACAGAACTTGATTCCCCCCAAAAAGCCCAAGACCTTCTTAGAGTTAGTGTGGGAAGCCCTCCAGGATGTCACGCTCATCATCCTGGAGATTGCGGCCATCATCTCCCTGGTCCTGTCCTTCTACCGCCCCCCGGGGGGAGAAAATGAACGTGAGTACCTTGAACAAACAAGCGTGACTCCCGTCTGGGCTCTTTCCACTGTCACTGAAAAGCACGTAGTGTGTGTTGACAAATTTTATTAGGTTGGTGCAAATATAATTGCAGTTTCAGAGCATGAATTTTAAAACATAACTAGTTTTAATAGGAACCATTACAATAAACACATTTTTGCCAATGAGAAACGTTCGTTTATTCCTGTAGTGTAAAAATCTGTGTTTCAGGATGCGACAAACTCTTGGGAAGCATTTTTCTGCATCCTTAGGATTGTGGAAGCATGTTCCCTGCAAAATGTTGTCGAGATGCTTGAAAAAGTAGTCAGTTGGTGAGAGGTCAGGTGAATATGGGCTTCCCTGGTGGCTCAGATGGTAAAGAGTCTTCCTGCAATGCGGGAGACCCGGGTTCGATCCCTGGGTCGGGAAGATGCCCTGGAGAAGGAAATGGCAACCCACTCCAGTATTCTTGCCTGGAGAATCCCATGGACAGAAGAGCCTGGTGAGCTACAGTCCTTGGGGTCACAAAGAGTCAGACATGACTGAGCTTTGAACTTTGAACATGGTGGATGAGGCAAAACTCTGTAGGCCAAATCGTTCAGCTTTTGAAGTGTTGATTGTGGAGAAGAATTGGGCCCTTTCTGTTGGCCGGTGCCAGCCGCAGGCGTTGGACTTTCCAGTGCATTGCGTTGATGTGCTGAGCATACTTCTCAGATGTAATGGTTTCTCCCAGATTCAGAAAAGTTTAGTGGATCAGACCGGCAGCAGACCATCAGACAGTGACCATGACGTTTTTTTGGTGCAAGTTTGGCTTTGGGAAGTGCTTTGGAACTTCTTCTCAGTCCACTCACTGAGCTGGTCATCTCCAGTTGTCGTGTAAAATCCACTTTTTGTCGCACATCCCAATCCAATCGAGAAATGGTTCGTTGTTGTTTTGTAGAATGAGAGAAGATGACACTTCAGAATG
Organism: Bos taurus; assembly: GCF_002263795.3. Lineage (NCBI taxonomy): Eukaryota > Metazoa > Chordata > Mammalia > Artiodactyla > Bovidae > Bos > Bos taurus. The sequence continues at coordinate 1,459,662 of NC_037343.1, forward strand.
ACGATTTTTTTGATTTTCAGTCAGCTCACGAGGCTCCCACTTACCGAGCTTTTTCACCTTTCCAATTTGCTTCACATGCCAAACAACCGTGGAATGGTCAACATTAAGTTCTTCAGCAACTTCTTGTTTAGTTGTAAGAGGATCGGCTTCAGTGGCGGCTCTCAGTTGGCCGTTGTCAGCTTCTGGCGGCCGGCCGCTACCTTCCTCATCCTCAAGGCTCTCATCCCCATCTTGGACCGCCACTGCCCTGCACGCTCGTCAGCAGTTCCTGTACCAGACATTACTGATGTTGCAAGTTGTCTCCACTGCTTTACAACCCATTTTGAACTCAAATGAGAAAAGCATTCAAATTTCCTTCTTATCTAACATCATTTCCATAGTCAGTATAAAATAAACAGCAAGAAATGTCATTAACAAAAAAAAAAACGTAAAGCAAGAAATGCACATTAAAATGATGTACAACATAACCACATTTATTAAGAACGTATTCCAGTAGCAAATGGCAAACTTCAATAATGCAAAAGCTGCAATGACTTTTGCACCAACCTAATAGCTTAAGTGTTGTGCGTGTGCCTGCCCCCCACCCCGTTATCTGAGTGGGTTCTCCAAAGGAAACTAAAAAGTAACTAGTAGGCTATTCTTCCAACTCATCCTGATTCCAAGGTCTTCCCCCACTTTCCTAGTAAATCCTTATTCAGAATGTTATGAATCCTCTGCCCTCTCTAAACCAACAAGGCCATGCACCTCAAAGTTCCCCCGTCCCCCACGCTGGGCATCACGGGAAATAGCAGTGGGAACTGCCATGCTGGGGTCATAAGGCCTCTCTATGTGTCTTGCCTGTAGTTTTCATTGACCTGTTTCATGCTGTTTAGTCATATGCCTTTTTTGGGTAAACATAAGTAGTTATATATTGGTGACGAGATGATGCCCAATCCTGCCGTCCTCTGCTATCTTCAGGATAGCTATTTTACCCGAGTTTTCTGTTCTTCTCTTCCCCTGGCTTTCTGTTCTGGGGAGTTATGGAAGCGCAACCCCCATTGTTAATGTCCGCAAGGACCCCTCGGTGACCCTTTTCTCTCCTTTCCCTGGGCTAGAGTGTGGTCTAGCCGTCACTAGCCCAGAGGACGAAGGGGAGGCGGAAGCTGGCTGGATTGAGGGTGCAGCCATCTTATTCTCGGTGATCATCGTCGTGCTCGTGACCGCCTTCAATGACTGGAGCAAGGAGAAGCAATTCCGGGGGCTGCAGAACCGCATCGAAAAGGAGCAGAAATTCTCCGTTATCCGGAATGGCCACATCATTCAGCTCCCTGTGGCTGAGATTGTGGTGGGCGACATTGCCCAAATCAAATACGGTGAGAGCTCTGTGGTTCTTTTCTCTTTTAGCTCTGTTTTTTACACCTGTGCCACCCTCCCTATCGGAGGGCTAGGTCCTTTGGCATAAGGGGGCTAGGAATTGCTGAGGACCCAAAAAGATAAGACCCAAATTGTGTTAGCTTCTAGGTTAGAGCTTAAGGAGGTTATGGAAAAGAAATTCAAAGAAAGCAGTAACTGAAACTGCCAAAGACTGTCAGACTGTACCCTGTGTGTCTTAGATTTCAAGTATGTAATATTCAGGCCATGGGAAGGTGTTTGGGGATCAGTAACTGTTTGAATTTATAATACCCAGAGCAGAGTTTTATCGCAGGTTGTCAGATGTGAAGTTGTCTTTCAGAGGTTCTCCAGGCTGTCCCGGGCCGTTGCCTACAGGCAGGACCCTGGGAGCAGCCCTGAGATGAGGCTGGATGGTCCTCACCTGCCCTCTCCCTGTCGGCCCTTCACCTCCATGTCCTAGGTGACCTGCTGCCTGCAGATGGGATCCTGATCCAGGGCAACGATCTCAAGATTGATGAGAGTTCTCTGACTGGGGAATCAGACCATGTCAAGAAGTCCTTGGAGAGGGACCCCATGCTGCTCTCAGGTGAGGCCCCGACTGCACCAGCGCCCAGCCCCCCTCCCCGCAGACACTCGGCCACAGAGACCTTGCCCTGTCTTCCGATCGTGCCCCGTCTCCTGCCCCAAGGCTCAGCGGGGGCTGTAGCGTGTCAGTGGGTTGAATACAAGGATATTAAGCAACCTAACAGAGGTTGTCCATGGAGCAGATGCTACAGGAGCCTGCGAAGGGCTCTGCTGGCTGGAATGGGTGGTGGGAAAGGAGCCTTACCCCAAAGCCGTTACACACATTGTTCTCCTTACCCCCACATTGCTTGCTCTTGATCTTTTCCTACTCTCTGCCAAGTATAACACCATGCATGGGAGAGGAAGGTAGAGGGATTGCTTTTTTCCAAGTTTATGTTTCACACCAAAGAATGGCCAGGTATTAAAAAAAAAAAATGAAAAAACTCTTCTCCCATCTTCTTTCTCATATAGGGACCCATGTAATGGAAGGTTCTGGACGAATGGTAGTGACGGCTGTGGGTATCAACTCTCAGACTGGAATCATTTTTACCCTCTTGGGAGCCAGTGAGGGGGAAGAGGAAGAGAAGAAGAAGAAAGGTAAGGGGCTTTCAGAAGAGCCTCTCCCCTCCCAGCCCCACGGACAGACTAGGAGAGGGAGCGGGTCTGGAGTGGAACACCTGGTTGGCAGACTCTGCAGGATGATGAGGACAGATCTCCAAACCCCTTGTTTAGCTAACGGTTTCATCCCTGACTCCCCACGGTGCTCTAATGAGAACCGGATCCGGCTCTGCTCTGCGGTCAGGTTGCACTGGTTCCTGCATTTACTGGTCGACTGTAAGAGAATGAGGTGGAAGGCCCGCGCAAACGGGCGAGCAGTGTGCTCTGGCTCCAGCCTTCACCACTTTCTTCTTCAGACACGGGGGGTTATACAAACCATCAAGGCGTCTTTGCCATTCACTTGTTCCTGAAAGCGAGAAAAGAGAGAAGGGAAAAGCAAAGGAGAAAAGGAAAGATATGCCCATTTGAATGCAGTGTTCCAAAGAATAGCAAGGAGAGATAAGAAAGCCTTCCTCAGCGATCAATGCAAAGAAATAGAGGAAAACAATAGAATGGGAAAGACTAGAGAGCTCTTCAAGAAAATTAGAGATACCAAATGCAAAGATGAGCACAATAAAGGACAGAAATGGTATGGACCTAACAGAAGCAGAAGATATTAGGAAGAGATGGCAAGAATACACAGAAGAACTGTACAAAAAAGATCTTCACGATGGTGTGATCACTCACCTTGAGCCAGACATCCTGGGATGTGAAGTCAAGTGGGCCTTAAGAAGCATCACTACGAACAAAGCTAGTGGAGGTGATGGAATTCCAGTTGCACTATTTCAAACCCTAAAAGATGATGCTGTGAAAGTGCTGCACTTAATATGCCAGCGAATTTGGAAAACTCAGCAGTGGCCACAGGACTGGAAAAGGTCAGTTTTCATTCCAATCCCAAAGAAAGGCAATGCCAGAGAATGCTCAAACTACCACACAATTGCACTCATCTCACACGCTAGTAAAGTAATGTTCAAAATTCTCCAGGCTAGGTGTCAGCAATACGTGAACTGTGAACTGCCAAATGTTCAAGCTGGTTTTAGAAAAGGCAGAGGAACCAGAAATCAAATTGCCAGCATCCGCTGGATCATGGAAAAAGTAAGAGAGTTCCAGAAAAACATCTATTTCTGCTTTATTGACTTTGACTATGCCAAAGCCTTTGACTGTGTGGATCACAATAAACTGTGCAAAATTCTGAAAGAGATGGGAATACCAGACCACCTGACCTGCCTCTTGAGAAATTTGTATGCAGGTCAGGAAGCAACAGTTAGAACTGGACATGGAACAACAGACTGGTTCTGAATAGGAAAAGGAGTACATCAAGGCTGTATATTGTCACCCTGCTTATTTAACTTATATGCAGAGTACATCATGAGAAATGCTGGGCTGGAGGAAGCACAAGCTAGAATCAAGATTGCTGGGAGAAATATCAATAACCTCAGATATGCAGATGACACCACCCTTATGGCAGAAAGTGAAGAAGAACTAAAGGGCCTCTTGATGAAAGTGAAAGAGGAGAGTGAAAAAGTTGGCTTAAAGCTCAACATTCAGAAAACGAAGATCATGGCATCTGGTCCCATCACTTCATGGGAAATAGATGGGGAAACAGTGGAAACAGTGGCTGACTTTATTTTTCTGGGCTCCAAAATCACTGCAGATGGTGACTGCAGCCATGAAATTAAAAGACGCTTACTCCTTAGAAGGAGTTATGACCAACCTAGACAGCATATTAAAAAGCAGAGACATCACTTTGCCAACAAAGGTCCGTCTAGTCAAGGCTATGATTTTTCCAGTGGTCGTGTATGGATGTGAGAGTTGGACTATAAAGAAAGCTGAGCACCGAAGAATTGATGCTTCTGAACTGTTGTTTTGGAGAAGACTCTTGGGAGTTCCTTGGACTGCAAGGAGATCCAACCAGTCCATCCTATGATGTTGAAGCTGAAACTCCAATATTTTGGCCACCTGATGCAAAGAGCTGACTCATTTGTAAAGACCCTGATGCTGGGAAAGATTGAGGGCGGGAGGAGAAGGGGACGACAGATGGTTGCATGGTATCACCGACTCAATGGACATGGGTTAGGATGGACTCTGGGAGTTGGTGATAGACAGGGAGGCCTGGCATGCTGCGGTTCATGGGGTTGCAAAGAGTTAGACATGACTGAGCGACTGAACTGAACTGTTCCTGAAAGAAGGAAAACAGAAGGCAGAAAGATAACAAACCAAGTCTGCACCTTTCCCTAAGCGTTCCTTCTCTTGGAGGAGAGAAGGATTTGTACTATTTGGCTGGAGGTGCATCTTGGGCTGTTTGGGGAGGGGCAGTTAATGAGAAGGCAACAAAGCTCATTCAGTTAGGAACCAGCCTGTTTCTGCAGCTGCCTTCAGAGTGAGTAAGGAGGCTTGCCTGGTGCTGGTGAGCTGACATGGAGGCACCTTGCGCGGCCTTTGCCACCAGGTGGAAACAGTTCAGACCTCTCACTCCCTAACCCCCACCCCATTTCTCCAAGTGGTTTGACTCAAGCCAGAAGCACCTCCTAACAGCAACTGTGCTCCAGGAGAAAGCAGCTCAGAAGGGGGTGTGCACTCCCCTGCATGAGTGGCCTGGTCCATACCCCAGGGATTTGTGAGCGCCTCTAATAAAAATGGGGATAAATAGAGGTGTGAGCTTCCTTTACATCCCCTTCACTGCAACTCAGACCCTTTGATGTCGCCCTTTTAGGCTCTGAACAGGACCGGCAAATTGGATATCTGATCTCTGAATAGTCATTTTGGGTCCCCACCCCATTTTTTTCTTTCTTGTTCAAACAGGTAAAAAACAAGGAGTCCCTGAAAATCGCAACAAAGGTAACCTTTCCACTCACTCATTTACCATCTCTACCTGCCCACACTCAAACCAGACCTTTCCAGGCCATCTGCCTTCCCTCTCTTCCTCTCCATAAATCTGTTATCTGCTCCTGTGGCCCAGATGCCTCATCCTGAGGACGGTGCAGAGATCTGGGGGTGGTCCCAAGCTGCCAAACCCAATCTAAGGTGGGACGCAGCACCCTCTGCTGTTAGCTCAAGGGGCCTTCTGTCAAGATTTCTCTCGGGAAGCCTGTGTGGTGATCTGCTCTTCCCAGGGTGCTGACCTTGCTTCATTGCCCTTGGCCAGAGTTAAAGAGCAAGGATCGTTAGTCTCTGGGTTGGAAGTCTGCAGGGTCCTTATGGGGGAAGGGGTTAGGATGGGCAGTCCCTGCACCCTCTTCTTCCTCTTTTGGTGCTGTCTTCCCATCTAGATCCCTTCTCAGCTAGTCTTCTCTGGGGTGCAGAGAGCCCTTTCTCTGTAACCTCTTTCCCCACTTCTTTGTTCTCTCCACAGTCTGTTTTCTTCTTCCTAATTTGATGTGTGTTTCTTTTTTGGTGGCTGTGTTTACATCCTGTTTCTGTCTTATTTGTGAGTCTGACAGCAGAGACAATCTCTCAGGAAGGGCACCTAAGCAAAGGAGCAGAGCTCTTCAGGGTGAAGCTGGAGGGGTGCTGGGGGCCAGCAGGAACTGCTCTCTTGAGACAGCTCCTGGAGCCTTTTTCCTTTCATAAAGACATCACATTGGAAAACTAGGGCTCAACAAAAGTAATTCTTAAATTTCAGATCTCTTTAACTCTTCTTTTGAAAGCAAAATGGATTTCTATGTCTGTCTTTATCCCTGCCTTCTCTTGTTCCAGAGAGTCCCTCATACCAACTTCTTCCCTTAGGGAAAGGTACTTTGTACCTCCCTACCTTCATCAGACAGGGGAGAAAGGAGATTTCCTTCCCCTATTGCTCAACTAACATAAGCGAGAACTGGAAAATACCCTGTGTCTGGGGTCTGTGTTTCTTCTATGAAAGTCTATATCTACGTAGAGAGAGAGGGGAACCTTTTAAAGAGCCAACTAAGACCCTAATGTGTTTCCCATGTGGCTCAGTGGTAAAGAAACTGCCTGCCAATGCGGGAGATGTGGGTTTGATCCCTGGGTCGGGAAGATCTCCTGGAAAGGGAAATGGCAACCCACTCCAGCATTGTTGCCTGGGAAATCCCATGGACAGAGGATCCTGGTGGGCTACAGTCCATGGGGTCACAAAAGAGTTGGACACGACTTAGCAACTAAACAACAAGACCCTTATGCTGTAGGAACATTTATCAACCTTCCCCTTCAGCCCCTTTCTGCAGTAAAGATTCACTGATTTAAGCACTGAATTCTAGGAAGGATGGCTGTTGGTAATAGCACTGACTGGCAGGACAAATCCTCTTGCTGGAACAAACCTGGCTCGGGGCTCTGAGACAGTGCCAGGAAGCTGCCACTGGAGAGGAGAGCCATCCATTTCACCTGCAGTTGTTAAGATACCGTTCCCAAGGCCCTAAGAGAAGGCCAAGCTCCCTGAGGTCAGATCTGATGCCAGAGGTCCAAGCTGTGTTCCAGAAGCAGACAGAACGGTGTGTTAGCTTCCCCTTGCCTACTACTCGGGCTGCTGCCTTGCCTGCTGACCTGTCCTCTTCGTGTGTGCACCCTAGCAAAGACCCAAGATGGAGTGGCCTTGGAAATCCAGCCACTCAACAGCCAGGAGGGGATCGACAGTGAGGAAAAGGAGAAGAAGGCCGCCAAGCTGCCCAAAAAGGAGAAGTCCGTGCTGCAGGGCAAGCTGACCCGCCTGGCTGTCCAGATTGGGAAAGCTGGTGAGTAGGCGGGGACTTCTCAGTGTGTCCGTCAGTCTTCCTCTGGGTCCTCGCCACTTTGACTGCCTCCTTTCTGTACCAACCAGGCCTGGCAGGAAGGAGCCGAAAATTCCAAGTGGCTGGTGCAGTTCAAGAATCCATGTCCCTCCCTGTGACTGTTGGACCCTTGGCTTTAGCAGAGAGACATGTCTTCCTATTTAGAGATAAAGGCCCCAAACAAATGGGAGGTTAACATTAGCAAGAAGGAAGACTTTAATAACTGCTCACCTGCTCAAGTATTGGCTTGGAAATTCCTGAAGGGTAGAGAAGGCTGCTGTTGGCTGGGAGCAAGTCTCTAGCATAGGAATGGCCAGGCACAGGGCAATCAGTTCAAAATGAGGACTGGAAGGCAAAGGAAGACAATGATTAAAGAGGTGCTTTGCAGAGCAGAGGTCACTAAAGGTACTCCTGTGCGTTGTGAGAGGAAACAGCTTCTCCATGCCTGACTCTGGAGAGGGTGGTGGGGAGGGGGCGGGGAGGGACAGAGCTGAAAGAGGCAGCGAAAGGAAGATTGCTCCCTCAGCGGGTATCTCTCCAAACAGTCTCCTCCCCCTGTTTACTTCCTGACTCCACCTCTGTGTTCACCACAGAGTCTAGCCCAATGCATCTCTCCGTGTACCGTTCACCTGGGACCTTGTTACGGTGCAGATTCTGACTCAAGCAGTCTGGGTGGGACCTGCGTTCCTAACAAGCCCCCGGGTGGGGCCCGCGCTGCTGCTCTGCTGAGCACATAGTGAGAAGCAGGGACCTGCGGCGATCCACTTGAGCATTCAGCTCCTCGGTCACATCAGCCTGTTTCAAGTGGTCGGTCACCACATGTGGCCAGTGGCTCCCTATTGGACAGTGCCAACAGAGAACATTTTGAACACCACAGAGTTTACAGAGCGTCAGCCTGGCCTGGCCATTCAGCTCCAGTACCCAGCTAATTTTGACCACCATGAAACCCCTTGCAAAGAGACAATAGATGAACAAGAAAAAGAAGTATGAAATCAAATCATTGAGCCTGGCACACAGGTTTGAAGCATTAAACACTTCCTGCCTCAGACCTCCTGCTGTGCTCCTAATCCCCACCTTATTCTTTAGGGAGAACAGGCCACTGAGGGCTGTCAGTGGTGTCTGTGAACTTCCCACATCAAGCGAGGCCAAGGACCAGAAGGAAGCAAGGGAACGCACTACCCTGAGAGTGAAGGCCTTCCTGAAGTTTGCACCCTCGCTTGGTGCCATGCTTATCCTGACCCTGAACATGCCTTCACTGATATAATCACCTCTAGCCTTGCTCTGATTTCCCTGAATCATTGGGCTCTCGGGAAAAGCAAAGATACGAATCAGAAATCAGAACTCTTCCCGGTTATTGTGCCACAGGTAGACCCAGGTGCCCAAGTATTGATGCCCCAGCTCTCAGAGTAGCCAGGCAATACGTAACGGCAGTTGGAGCCCCAGGCCAGTTGTTTTCTGACCCAGAGCTTATTCTTCCATTATAGGATGTGTAGGATGAGCAACTGTGGCAGTTGGCTTGAGACCTTCTCAATTTCAGTTCTGAAAGTCCCACAGCCCAGGAAACTGCTCAGTCTCTCAGGCAAACCAGGATGGTTGGTCCTCCTCTGGTGTGCCATACTAACACCTCCCCGTGCCTTCATCTCCTCATAAAAGAGGATGATAATAGTAACGTATCTCGCAGGGTTGTTGTGAGGATTAATGAGTTCCTACCTGGAAGTGCTTGCCTGGCTCATAGTAAGCACTGCCCGGACAGTTGCCGTTGTTGTCATCTTCTGTCTGTGCCACGTCAGGAGGAAGGCTGGGAGGCACACTTCTAAGGGTTAGTTATGTAGGTGTTGTGCTAACACCATAGGGCACCACTGTGAACACGTGAATTGCCTGACATTCTCAGTCTACTAGAGAAAAAGTCAATAAACTGCTAAGGAAAGAGGTAACAGTAGTCACTACATTATGATTTCTGGGAAGATAGTAGCTCTGAGATAGAATCTTAAAATGCTGTTTTTGGAAAACTGTACCAACCCCCTTATTTATAAATGAGGAAATAGGCTCAGAGAGGGGTCAAGACCAGTCCAAAGCCACGAGTCAAGTTGGTAAGCACCGAAACTGATACCCATGTCTTTAGAATGCAAAACCATGTCTTTCGCCCACACCGTAATGTACAAGTACCAGAGACCAGCTAGGGCCTTGGGGTATGACCAGATAGAGATCTGTCTCAGTTAGGGCCCTAGGAATGCCCTCAAGCCTGGGTTCACGTGATTTCTTTCCTGGACAGGTCTGATCATGTCTGCAATCACAGTTCTCATCCTGATTCTGTACTTCGTGATCGACAACTTTGTGATCCAGCGCAGACCGTGGCTGGCCGAGTGTACCCCCATCTACGTCCAGTACTTTGTCAAGTTCTTCATCATCGGCGTCACGGTGCTGGTGGTGGCTGTGCCCGAGGGGCTGCCCCTGGCCGTCACCATCTCACTGGCTTACTCTGTGAAGGTGAGGCTGGGGTGAGGCTCTGCTCTTTGAGAACACAGACCAGAGGAAGGGCGCCAAGCAGCTCTGCTGAAAGGACGGCCACTCTGTCTTCGTAAACTCTGGGTGATGCCTTCCAGGGGCACAAGCTGCTGAAATCAACGTTTACCTAACCCAGTAGCATCTTAAGAGGGTTTACAAAAATCATATCTTGCATTTTTGTATGGGAGCGGAAAATGAAATGTGGAGAGTTGCTGGCTGGGAAATGGCCTCTGCCCTGTGTTTTGGAGAGCTCAGCCGGCCGCTCTGCAGTCTCCTCTGTTCTCCTTTGTAGAAAATGATGAAGGACAACAACCTGGTGCGGCACTTGGACGCGTGTGAGACCATGGGCAACGCCACAGCCATCTGCTCGGACAAGACGGGCACGCTGACCATGAACCGCATGTCTGTGGTGCAGGCTTACATTGGAGACACTCGTTACCATCAGATCCCAAGCCCTGATGACCTTGTGCCCAAGGTCCTGGACCTTATTGTCAATGGCATTTCCATCAACAGTGCCTACACCTCTAAGATTCTGGTAAGCTCTTCTTTTGCCAGGACACTTAAAATGGGTAGTTGGAAGGAACCATTGATTTTTCTCGTTTATTCTGCGTGAACTGCCATCCCAGTTCCCATTTGCCACTCCCCAGTGAACACGTTTGGGGTGAGACTAGGGAATAATCCGTGGAAGGAGACTGGGAGATGGGGTGGGGGAGTGAGGCAGGTAGGAATCTGGGGCTGTGAAATCACCGTGGAAAGGCAGTATCTCTAAAAAGAGGCCTCATGCTGGTAGCAGAATTGAGCTTATCACGAGTAAATCACTTAGTTTCTGGAAGCTCAGAGACAGTGTTAGAGGCACCAGCACCAGCCCCACGGCGGCTAAAAACACCCCAGGCCCCGGGTGGCTCCAGGGCCAGGTCACCACAGCTATGGCCCGCACCCCCGTGGGCCCCGGGCACACGCGCGAAAGCCTCCTGAGGGAGCCCTTCCCCGGCCGGCCCCTCGCCCCGCCGGCCCACCAGTGCCTTTCTTTCCAGCCTCCGGAGAAGGAGGGCGGCCTGCCCCGGCAGGTGGGCAACAAGACCGAGTGCGCCCTGCTGGGCTTCGTCTCGGACCTGAAGCAGGATTACCACGCCGTGCGCAGCGAGGTGCCCGAGGAGAAGCTCTACAAAGTGTACACCTTCAACTCGGTGCGCAAGTCCATGAGCACGGTCATCGAGAAGCCGGGCGGCGGCTACCGCATGTACAGCAAGGGCGCCTCCGAGATCATCCTGCGCAAGTGAGCCCCCCCAGCTTCTTCCTCCAGGGTCCTCTCCTCAGGGAGGTCTGGGTATCGGCCCCATGCTGAGCCACCCGGATAATAGCTGACCCTCCTTCCGGGTGGTAACATCATGACAAGATCTGAGCTTGGTTCTGACCAAGCCATGCGGTTATATACTTTGGATACTATACTTACACTTTACAACTCAGGGAGGCAGATGCTGCCATTATCCCTGTTTTACAGATGAGGAAACAGAGGTGTAGTGAAGTTCAGTAACTTGCTAGAGGGGATACAACGGATAGTGGTCCAGGCAGGATTCAGACCTAGGCAATCCATGCTTCCATTTCCTATTCTGAAAAGAGAATACCCACTTATCTCACAGGGTTACTCTGATTAAATGATTGAATGTATGAAAAACGCCTTGCACATAGTAAGCACGAGAAATGTTAGTTCTGTGTTCCTTTTCCTTTTCTTTTTTTTTTTTTTTAATTTAATTTAATTTAATTTTATTTTTTTTTTTTAATTTTATTTTATTTTTAAACTTTACATAATTGTATTAGTTTTGCCAAATATCAAAATGAATCCACCACAGGTATACGTGTGTTCCCCATCCTGAACCCTCCTCCCTCCTCCCTCCCCATACCATCCCTCTGGGTCGTCCCAGTGCACTAGCCCCAAGCATCCAGTATCGTGCATCGAACCTGGACTGGCAACTCGTTTCTTACATGATATTTTACATGTTACAATGTCATTCTCCCAAATCTTCCCACCCTCTCCCTCTCCCACAGAGTCCATAAGACTGTTCTATACATCAGTGTCTCTTTTGCTGTCTCGTACACTGGGTTATTGTTACCATCTTTCTAAATTCCATATATATGCGTTAGAATACTGTATTTATGTTTTTCCTTCTGGCTTACTTCACTCTGTATAATAGGCTCCAGTTTCATCCACCTCATTAGAACTGATTCAAATGTATTCTTTTTAATGGCTGAGTAATATTCCATTGTGTATATGTACCACAGCTTTCTTATCCATTCATCTGCTGATGGACATCTAGGTTGCTTCCATGTCTTGGCTATTATAAACAGTGCTGCGATGAACATTGGGGTACACGTGTCTCTTTCCCTTCTGGTTTCCTCAGTGTGTATGCCCAGCAGTGGGGTTGCTGGATCATAAGGCAGTTCTATTTCCAGTTTTTTAAGGAATCTCCACACTGTTCTCCATAGTGGCTGTACTAGTTTGCATTCCCACCAACAGTATAAGAGGGTTCCCTTTTCTCCACACCCTCTCCAGCATTTATTATTTGTAGACTTTTGGATCGCAGCCATTCTGACTGGTGTGAAATGGTACCTCATAGTGGTTTTGATTTGCATTTCTCTGATAATGAGTGATGTTGAGCATCTTTTCATGTGTTTGTTAGCCATCTGTATGTCTTTTTTGGAGAAATGTCTATTTAGTTCTTTGGCCCATTTTTTGATTGGGTCGTTTATTTTTCTGGAGTTGAGCTGTAGGAGTTGCTTGTATATTTTTGAGATTAGTTGTTTGTCGGTTGCTTCATTTGCTATTATTTTCTCCCATTCTGAAGGCTGTCTTTTCACCTTGCTAATAGTTTCCTTTGATGTGCAGAAGCTTTTAAGGTTAATTAGGTCCCATTTGTTTATTTTTGCTTTTATTTCCAATATTCTGGGAGGTGGGTCATAGAGGATCCTGCTGTGATGTATGTCGGAGAGTGTTTTGCCTATGTTCTCCTCTAGGAGTTTTATAGTTTCTGGTCTTACGTTTAGATCTTTAATCCATTTTGAGTTTATTTTTGTGTATGGTGTTAGAAAGTGGTCCAGTTTCATTCTTTTACAAGTGGTTGACCAGATTTCCCAGCACCACTTGTTAAAGAGATTGTCTTTAATCCATTGTATATTCTTGCCTCCTTTGTCAAAGATAAGGTGTCCATATGTGCGTGGATTTATCTCTGGGCTTTCTATTTTATTCCATTGATCAATATTTCTGTCTTTGTGCCAGTACCATACTGTCTTGATAACTGTGGCTTTGTAGTAGAGCCTGAAGTCAGGTAGGTTGATTCCTCCAGTTCCATTCTTCTTTCTCAAGATCGCTTTGGCTATTCGAGGTTTTTTGTATTTCCATACAAATTGTGAAATTATTTGTTCTAGCTCTGTGAAGAATACTGTTGGTAGCTTGATAGGGATTGCGTTGAATCTATAAATTGCTTTGGGTAGTATACTCATTTTCACTATATTGATTCTTCCAATCCATGAACATGGTATATTTCTCCATCTATTAGTGTCCTCTTTGATTTCTTTCACCAGTGTTTTATAGTTTTCTATATATAGGTCTTTAGTTTCTTTAGGTAGATATATTCCTAAGTATTTTATTCTTTCTGTTGCAATGGTGAATGGAATTGTTTCCTTAATTTCTCTTTCTGTTTTCTCATTATTAGTGTATAGGAATGCAAGGGATTTCTGTGTGTTGATTTTATATCCTGCAACTTTACTGTAGTCATTGATTATTTCTAGTAATTTTCTGGTGGACTCTTTAGGGTTTTCTATGTAGAGGATCATGTCATCTGCAAATAGTGAGAGTTTTACTTCTTCTTTTCCAATTTGGATTCCTTTTATTTCTTTTTCTGCTCTGATTGCTGTGGCCAAAACTTCCAAAACTATGTTGAATAGTAATGGTGAAAGTGGGCACCCTTGTCTTGTTCCTGACTTTAGAGGAAATGCTTTCAATTTTTCACCATTGAGGATAATGTTTGCAGTGGGTTTGTCATATATAGCTTTTATTATGTTGAGGTATGTTCCTTCTATTCCTGCTTTCTGGAGAGTTTTTATCATAAATGGATGTTGAATTTTGTCAAAGGCTTTCTCTGCATCTATTGAGATAATCATATGGTTTTTATTTTTCAATTTGTTAATGTGGTGTATTACATTGATTGATTTGCGGATATTGAAGAATCCTTGCATCCCTGGGATAATCCTTTTCCTTTTCATTCTCAGTTCTGATCACAGGAAGTTGCATAATCAAAGTGGCTAGACGATCCATAGGGCATTAAAAGTTGACCTATGTGGATACAGGGCCAGTAGCTAAAAACCAGTGCCCCAGCATGGGTTAGCGCCACCATGGGTGAGACTCTGTCATTGCCCACGCCCTCTGCCCTGAGCCCTCTAGAGACTGGGGGTTGAGAAGGTCTCTCTACCACTGAGAAGCTCAAAAGAGTAGGCGACCCACGAACAGCTCTTGGTGTTGCGTTCCCAGATGAGTAGGAGCAGATGACAGGGGAGAGCGACACGCTCTGCCCACCTATCAGCCACCCCACCCTGGATACAGGGGCTCAGCTTTGGGCGATGAGTGGAGATTACGGCCACCCAGTAGTGTCTTTAGGAGTCAGGCAGAGTGGTCAGGGTGTCTGTAACGTGTCGAAGCACACTGGGCGGGAGGTGGGGTGCTGTGTTCTGACTGTGCACCTCCCCAGGTGTAATCGAATCCTGGACAAAAAGGGGGAGGCCGTGCCATTCAAGAATAAGGACCGAGATGAGATGGTCCGCACCGTCATCGAGCCCATGGCCTGTGAGGGGCTGCGGACACTCTGCATCGCTTACCGGGATTTCAACGATGGAGAGCCCCCGTGGGACAACGAGAGCGAGATCCTCACTGAGTTGACCTGTATCGCAGTGGTGGGCATCGAGGACCCCGTGCGCCCGGAGGTGAGGCTCTGACTTGGGAACAGGTCTGGGAAGCATGAAGGGGAGTCTTCCAGCAGCCGCGGCCCCTGCACGTGACCTAATGAGCAGCCACGCAGGAGTCACGGGAACCGCGGTACCAGCTCCGTTTCTAGCTGTGACTTAGGAAACTTCGGCAAGTCACCTAACTGCTTCTCATTTGCTGGGATAGGTGTTTCTGTGCTTCCTGCTTCACAGAACTGCTGGAGCTCACTGAAGTTATACAAAGTGGCAATCCCACTTCCTGTGGTTCATGCCCTCTATGGGCTGAGAAGCACAGGTTTCACTGGGCTAATAAGAACAGTTTGGCACTCAAGAATAGTGAGGAGGTGGGATTAATTGAGACACCAACTTTGGCTCTAGTCACATCCCTTTGATCCACACATCTTGTCAGGTGCCCATAGAGTAGCTCCACACTACTCGCAACTTTTGGAGGCGTGACAGGGTGTCATGCAGTTGGGAAACTTGAAAGAACTGATGTGGTTGGAGTACGTGCCAGGGGTGGAAGGTAGTTAAAACTTCTGCTGGAAAGGAAGGCAGTGGTAAAATCTCAAAAGGTCTAGCGTGCCTGCTAAGAAATCTAGATTGTAAGTGAGAGAATAAGCTTTTACACCTGGCTCCTGAGGCAGATTTCCCCTTCTACTCATGGTCCATGCATTCATGCCAAGTCACTCAGTTGTGTCTGACTCTGCAACCCCATGGACTGTAGCCCGCCAGGCTCCTCTGTCCATGGGATTCTCCAGGCAAGAACACTGGAGTGAGTTGCCATGCCCTCCTCCAGGGGATCTTCCTGACCTAGGGATCAAACCTATGTCTCCTGCATTGGCAGGCAGGTTCTTTATGACTGGCGCCACCTGGGAAGCCCTCAACTCATGGTGCAATAAGGCAAATTCAAATGTGAGTTTCATGGGTAGGCCAGAAGTAAGGGGGCACCAAGCAATATAAAGCTGACCAGACTCGGCCTGCGCCCCGGGGTTCTACTTCCAGGGTGCCTCTCTCCTGTCCGCAGTGAGGGACAGCTGAGCAGAAGCCGATGGCCGGGCCTCGCCGCCACCACCTCTCCTTTCTGCTTGCCTCACTCTCCGCAGGTGCCAGAAGCTATTGCCAAATGCAAGCGAGCTGGCATCACTGTCAGGATGGTGACAGGGGACAACATCAACACAGCCCGTGCCATCGCCACCAAGTGTGGCATCGTGACTCCCGGGGATGACTTTCTGTGCTTAGAAGGCAAAGAATTCAATCGCCTCATCCGAAACGAGAAGGGCGAGGTGAGCTTTAGGTGGTGGGAATCAGAGCCTCCTTCATTAGGGGAAGGCTGATGCATGTGTAAGGCATCTGGGACAGGTGGGAGAAAGTAGATGGTTTTTAAATTAAAATCTATTCATAGTGAGACGTGCCTTTTACCAAAGCTGCTCAGACAGTAAAATTGGGAATTTTTTCTTCTCACTGTATTCATTCACAGGCTATTTTTGAGACTCACTTTTTACATCTCCGCATTTCCTCCAGTCGTGGGATGATTTTCCCTGATTTTCCTCTACCCCACCCCTCCTGTACCACTGCCCTGTGACTGGCAGGGCCTCGGGCTGGTGACAGGGTACGATCTGGGTGTGGGAAGGCCACAGCTCCTGGTCTAAGTAGAGACTGAAGCTAAGACCTCAGAGGCACTACTTCAGCCAATAGTGAAGGGTCTCACCTTCCGTCACGGGTCTCAGAACTAGGGGGTTGGCTCCCAGGGATGGAATTGGGAGGAAAAGGAGACAAGCAGGGCCTGAACGGTCAGCGTCCTTGAACCCGCCCTCAGAGCTGAGCTGGCTGCTTTGCCTCTGCCGGAGGCCAGGGTCACGCTCCCAGGGGGCCCTGGGACACCAGCTGCCAGGAGCTTGGCGCGTGTGCAGACTTCCCTGGGGGCTGCTCTGAGCTTGACTGACCCAGGTGTGTCTGCTGCTGCAGGTAGAGCAGGAAAAGCTGGACAAGATCTGGCCTAAGCTCCGAGTGCTGGCGCGGTCTTCCCCCACTGACAAGCACACGCTGGTGAAAGGTGAGGTCGGCTCCTGAGCAGGTGCCTGGGATAGGGGAAGGCAGACCAGGGCGAGCACAGATAAAGAACCGAAGCCAAAGCAACTCTCATCCTGAATAGGGAGGCCTAGGAGAGCTTCCCAGCTCATGGGAAGAACATGCAGGTTAGCAAACGTCTGAGCACCTGGTGAGTATAAGCTATATGATGAAGTTGTTTTTAAACATTATCGTATCTTGTTTGTCGATAGTACTGGGAATTAGGCAATACAGGTTAAGCTCTTCCCATTCTGCAAAAAAGAAAGTTTGAGGCTGAGACGACACATAACTTATCCAGACTGCCCAACTGGCAAATGGAAGTGTTATCGTTCAACCTCTGGGTCTCTGCCTTCAAATCATGCGGTGCTTTTCCGACTGCATTATAGGTGTCTTGATGTACCAGACAGGATATCTGACGAGGTCAGACTTTCTTAGCTTAGATTGCTACCTGTGAAACAATTTACCGCCATTCGGTGACGCTGTAAAACCTCCAGCATAGGGAAAAAGACGGAAAGAGCGTAAAAAGGGAGGTAGTGACAGGGATTAGAGAGGAAGGCCGAAAAAGCGTCTTTTGTGGGAAAGCGGCCCCCGACCTCACTGGGGTGCGCCTGTCTCCCCAGGCATCATCGACAGCACTGTCGGCGACCAGCGGCAGGTGGTGGCCGTCACCGGCGACGGCACCAACGACGGCCCGGCTCTGAAGAAAGCAGACGTTGGTTTTGCCATGGTAAGCAGCTCAGCGTAGCATCTCTCTCTGACTGCAAGCTGCCTGCGCCAGTGGGAAGCCCAGACAGGCTCTGATACCCTTCTGCTTCCTGGACCTTCACAGCCCGCTTTGTGCTCTTTTCTCTAACTCCATCTCACCTGCCTGCCTGGCCAATAATAACATATATAATGAGGGATTCATGAAGTATGAAGACAGGGAAATCACGAGGTTTCATTACCCAGGAAAATAAGACAAACTGAAACTTACCCATGAATATGGTAATATTGTCTGCCTAGGCACACTAGAGAAAATTCACATTCCATATGGAAAGTGTTTATTCTGTAGTTAGCGCTGTTCATCACTCTGCTTATGAGGCCAGGAGCATCTGAGTCACTTAGAAAGTTCATTTAAAATCACGTATTTCAAGGTTCGACAGTCAGCGATCTTGATTCAATAGCATCTGGGCCAGATCCCAGAACGTATGTTGTTGTTCATTTGCTAAGTTATGTCCGACTCTTTGCGACCCTACGGACTGCAGCACACCAGGCTTCCCTGTCCATCACCACCTCCTGGAGTTTGCTCAAACTCTTGTCCATCGAGTCAGTGATGCCATCCAGCCATCTCATCTCTGTCGTCCCCTTCTCCTCCTGCCCTCAGTCTTTCCCAGCATCAAGGTCTTTTCCAATGAGTCAGCTCCTCGCATCAGGTGGCCAAAGTATTGAAGCTTCACCTTCAGCATCAGCCCTTCCAATGAAGAGTCTTCTCTAACACTGCAATTTGAAAGCATTAATTCTTCGGAACTCAGCCTTCTTTATTGTCCAGTCTCACATCCATACATGACCACTGGAAAAACCATAGCCCTGACTAGACAGATCTTTGTTGGCCAAGTAATGTCTCTGCATTTTAATATGCTGTCTAGGTTGGTCATAGCTTTTCTTTCAAGGAGCATGCATCTTTTAATTTCATGGCTACAGTCACCATCCACAGTGATTTTGGAGCCCAAACAGAAATCTTTAGGTTTTTCTTAATAGGTACACTTGTTGATTCTAATGCTCAGGGACATTTAGAAGCCCTCAGATAGCAAAGTACATTCTCACATTCAAGTAGGTAATGATTGTAAGCTTCCCATACATTTTGAACTGTTGGTGATTTTTAAGCAGTAGAAGGTGATTCAAGAAGAAATCTATCTTTAGGATGCTCTCTTTACCCAGAAAATAAATTTTAAAAGTTTTTGTCCTAGGGAATTTCAAGAACATACAAAAATAGAATAGTTTATTCACTCCCCGTGTACCTGTTACCCAGAATAAATCTTGCTGGGTGGGCCAGTGTTGGCCCACACATACACATTTCCCCTTCTCCAGCTGGCTTACTCCAAAACATTTCCAAGATGTTATATCATTTCATCTAGTATGTGTCTCTGGAATAGAAATATGTATCAATAAAATATATTTAAAAGAATTGTATGCCATTGTCTCACAGCAATATTGATCCCTTGCTATCATTAGCTATCTAGTCCGTGTTCACATTTCTCTTCATAAGTTTTTGTCTTTCTAAATTGTTTGTCCAAATCGGAATCCAAACAAGATCCATACACTGTGGTTGGTTGATATATCTCTTAAATGTATGAATCTATAATAGTAGTTCCTGAAGTGTGCTCTTCCGCCTCCGCCTGGAAACCTACAGAAATGCAGATTTTTTCAGGCCTCGCCCCAGATCTACTGAGTCAGAAACTTTGCAGTGGGGGCCCAGCAGTCCATGTTTGAACAGGCCCTCTGGGTGATTCTCACGCATCCTAAAGTTTGAGAACCACTGACCCCATAGGACCTACATGTCAGGGGTTCCCAAGACCACCCTTTACATTTGTGGATTCACTGGAAGGGCTCAGGGGACGCGGCCTCTAACTGTGCTCGTAGCTAAGATTTAATCCACTGGTATACTAAGAATCTAGTAAAACAGAGTCACAGACAGGGTCTGGAATCCACATGCAGGCTTCCTGTGATTGCTCCCTGCAGTGAGGGGGTCAAAAAGAGGGCCTGCTTTCCCTAGCAACGAAAATGTAGCGATGCAGGTGATGTTTCTGCCCAGAGAGATACATCAGAGACTTGGTACCCTAGAGTTCTATTAAGGTTGGCCATATAAGCACCATCAACCCAGCATATGCTAAGATTCCAGACTCCTAGAAGGAAGCAGGTTTTCAATGGAAAATAAGAAAAATTAGTGAATCACTAACTAATTTTCAGTTAATGTTGACTGAGAGCATTCTGAGAGCCAAGTTACCAGATGCTAACCAAGCGCCAACCTTGCAAACAGACGTTTCGCAAGATAGCAGCCTCAGCCATGCTGTTAATTCTTTTCTGCACAAGCCTTTGCATCTTTTTTCCTAGCTATTTGATTTTGAAGGAAACAGTTTGTTTTTCTATGTAGGATATACCACGTCATGGATTTTGTTGATTATATTCCTATGTCCTTTAACGTGCCCTTGTATTTCCTATAAAGTAGTATTTAGTTCTGTGAGCAGTCAGATTCTACACCCCATCTTTCACTAAGGGCTGCAATATGACAATGTTCTGATTTTCTTTATTTATTAACTTGAATACTTCTATAAAAAGAAAATTACCCTCATCAACCCTTGGGTTCAGCTCCTATGTGAAAGATAGGTTAAATGCTTGATTTTTCTCCACTATTTACCAGTTCCCAAAGCAATGAGTTGATTTTTGGGGGATCCTCCACAGTTGTCCAATGAACCTCATGCGAAGAGTTGACTCATTGGAAAAGACTCTGATGCTGGGAGGGATTGAGGGCAGGAGGAGAAGGGGGCGACAGAGGATGAGATGGCTGGATGGCATCACCAACTCGATGGACGTGAGTTGGAGTGAACTCCGGGAGTTGGTGATGGACAGGGAGGCCTGGCGTGCTGCGATTCATGGGGTCGCAGAGTCGGACACGACTGAGCGACTGAACTGAACTGAAACTACTAAAAGTTAATTGTCTGTTTTTTTAAAGTATCATTATGAGCTCATATTCTTTTGAACGTATGTGATATATTTCCGTCCATTGCCCATATTATTATTTTGATGTTCATACTGACCCATCATTAGCCTCTTCCACACTGCTGAGCACTTGGAGTATAACCTCAGTTCTCTGTGTAATGGCATTCTTGGTCTCTTGCATGATAAGGTGTTCCACATCTGTCATGCATATTTCTTGTTCTAGATCTAGAATCATCCACTTTTCAAAGGAGTTCTGCTTCATTTTAGTGAGAAATGGTATTTAGAGAGCACAATCTGAATGTCAGTATGTTCTTTACTTCTGAGTAAATTATTGTTTCTAGAACTTTTCAGTGGACAAAGCTAAGAAATACGTCTTTTATATCCGTTTTTGGTTTTGTGTTTCTTTGTTTTAAAGGTAAAATACTTTATGAATTCATACTGGCATTTCCAGTTCAAATTTAGAATTCTAGAACTAACTTCCTAATTTTACTTCCCTGATTTTACATTGATCTAAGGGTATTAACATAATTATTACTTGCTTTATCCTAATATATATGTAACAGTCTCAAGATAACCATAATAATACAATTCCTGTACTAAAAACAGTTAAAGATTTTTCTTAGAGTTCTTTTTATCCTGTAGGTATATCCTACTACAGATGTAGGATCAAAGTACTGTGTTTTTCGAAAAGTCATTGAGAACTTTTCATTTTGTGTGGTTTGCTATCAACCGGTTATACCAGTTCATTTATATCATGTGTTGGGTTGGTTTTTTTTTTTTTTCCATTTTTGAGATTGCTTATTTTAAATTTAATGTTGTTTTATACCTAAATGAAGTAGTTACATAATTCTAAACTTAAAGTCTGTAGAACAAGATCTGTTCATAGAAGTCTAGCTTCCATCCCTGTCACCTCTAGCCTGTTGCCTCCTTCTTAATTCCACAGATAGCATCTTGGATTTTTGGTTTATCCTTCTGTTTGCTCCTTTAAAAATAGAATCAAATGTGTAGTATATTTATATCCCATTCTCTTAAATAAGTGACACTTAGCTATATTTATCTGTATACACACTATATACTCTTTTTTTTTTCCCACTTTGCTGTTTTTCATTTAACAACCTAACTTGGAGAGTATTCCATAGTAGTACATATTTAAAGACATCCTTTCTTTCTTTCTTTTCTTTCTCTTCTTTCTTCTAACAGTGCATAGTACAGCATTGTGTGGATATATTAGAGAATCTTTTGAAAGGGAAATTGAATTATATAGTATATCTAACAGATATTCATTTGTTGCAATCTGGATAGGAAAATAATACTACCAGGTAAACAGAACAAATAATCTAATGGTACAGGTCAGATTCACAAACAGGCTCCTCTGTAGGTTTTAGGAGTTGTAAGACATGGCATAGAAGTATAGTCTGGGGGTGTTAGGAACAGCTTTGTTTAGCAAGCAGGGCTTAATTAATTTACAGGGGCCTTAAGGATAGATGTCGGACATGACTGAGCAACTTTCACTTCATTAAGGATAGATAGGATTTAAATGGAAGGGGAAAGAGGATGTTCCAGGCTTGGACAAAGGGTGTAAGTAGAAGACTGAACTCTCGAAGTGAATGAGAGAATTCAGGGAGTTGTGAATAAATCAGTAGGTTTTGAGCAGAAAGCTTATATAAGAGCAGTTTGGAAAATGAACCAGAGCTCACTTGTTGAAGGCTTTGACTACCTGATTAGAGAGTTTACTGTTTCTCAAGCTCTGCTTTCAACCACTGGTATGTCTATTTACAAACCTTGAGTGGCAAAGAGTCGGACACGACTGAGCGACTGAACTGAACTGAACTGAGTGGTTCCCCGGAAATCGGATTTTGAATAAGGACAGGATATCTGAACCATGCTGCTGGACTGCTCCTTCTAGGAAAGAACGTAGGGTGACTTCAAGGTGTGGGGGACATAAGGATTTAAAGTGGATATTTAATTTGAAGGTAGAACAGAAAGGACTTTTCCCCTATCTTCTAATTGCTTTCTGAGATGGAGAAGTAGGCGGGACAGGAGACCAGAATATCAAAGGTGGCTGTGATTTCCAGTCTCAGTTCAGGAGTGCGGTGCTGGCATCACGGCCCGGTGCCCTTTTCCATGAGTGACAGCGGCACATTCCCCTTCCTTTCCTCTGGGAGAGAAGACAGAACACGGTGGTTTAGTTTGTAGAACTCGCGTGGCTGCTGTGCCCTCTGATGTTTGTGCCGAGTTCTGAAGCTTCTTGGAGTTCAGGAAATGGGTTCCGAATACAGATGAGCTCCTTTTCCAGTTCCTCACTGTTTTCCTCCCCGCTCTTACCTAAGGGTATTGCAGGCACAGATGTGGCAAAGGAGGCCTCCGACATCATCCTAACAGACGACAACTTCACCAGCATCGTGAAGGCGGTGATGTGGGGACGGAACGTCTACGACAGCATCTCCAAGTTCCTGCAGTTCCAGCTCACCGTCAACGTGGTGGCCGTGATCGTGGCCTTCACTGGAGCCTGCATCACCCAGGTGGGATGAGCTGAGACGGGAGGGATGAGGCTAGGGCCAAGGAACAAGGGGTGTGACGTTACAGTGTGTCGGCTGAGGAGCAAGGCCCAGCGTTTCTGCAGGGGTGTTGGGGCAGGAGTTCGCTCTCCCGAGTCTGCATCTGCTCCTGTGGGAGGATGATCATGTATTCACCATTAACGCAGCACTTACATGTTAGCCAGCATGATAAGCACTTATTTGTGGTTCTCTGATCTTCAAAAACAGCCTTGCAGAGTAGGTATTATCCCCGTTTTACAGGTGAAGCACCCAAGGCTCAAAGAGGTTAAATAAGTCTCCAAGTGTCACTCAGCTGGATAGCAGGAGGTAGGCCCTTTCAGGGGCAAAGGTGAGGCTGACGAGTGAGGTGAGGGGTAGTCTGCAAGGCAGGCTAAAAGGAGTGGTTCTTCTTCCCGCCAGGATTCCCCACTGAAGGCCGTGCAGATGTTGTGGGTTAATCTAATCATGGACACCTTTGCCTCGCTGGCCCTGGCCACAGAGCCTCCTACAGACTCTCTACTGAAGCGCCGGCCCTACGGCCGCAATAAGCCTCTAATCTCGCGCACCATGATGAAGAACATCCTGGGTCACGCCGTCTATCAGCTCACCGTCATCTTTTTCCTTGTGTTTGCGGGTGAGCCACGGGGAGGTTGGGGAGGATGGGGTGGGGGCCAGCGTGTGGAGTGCGAGAGGGAGTGTGGAGGCAGAGATGGGCCCAAGAGGAGGAGGGAGCAGGGCGCAGGCTGAGCCAGCGGGGCTGTAGCATCTTCGCGCACTGAGTTCACCTCTGTTCCCGCGCCGTGGTGCATTATGGCATTCTCTGACTCCTCTTAAGAATCTCTCAGGGGTAACTTTATGATACCTTTCTTTAGATCATAAAACTGAAGCTTAGGTCACATATTGAGTAAATAGCAGCACTGTGTTTCAAACGTATGTCTGCCAGACTCCAGTGTATGTAGTTTTACCACCATGCATTGCCACAAGAAGGCAAATATTGACGGAACAGAGAGAAGGTCAGAAATGTTGAGACCAGGGCTAACGCCGAAAACGTCTGATGACCATGTGGCTCGGACACTGAGCGGTTAGAATGGACACCAACCCTCATCTGTCTTGACTCGACCTCAGCCCTCCCTGAGAGTGTACTCAATCTTGCGGTGCACCCCTCTCCCAACTAGGTGAGAAATTCTTTGACATTGACAGCGGGAGGAGAGCGCCTCTGCATTCTCCGCCCAGCCAGCACTACACCATTATTTTCAACACCTTCGTGCTCATGCAGCTCTTCAACGAAATCAACTCCCGCAAGATCCACGGGGAGAGGAATGTCTTCTCGGGCATCTTCCGCAATCTCATCTTCTGCTCAGTGGTGTTGGGCACATTCATCAGCCAGGTGAGATTCTAGCTAGGATTGGGATAGAAGGTCTGGGAAGATAAAGGCCAGAAGCTGGAAGCCAGGATTCCCTGGGTGCCCCAGAAGAGGAGTAGGAAGCGGCTAGGGACCTAAGTTGTGGGTTGCACCCTTTGGGGTTCCCAGCTGGTTCTCATTTGCTCATTTCTCTAGAATTGGATCCCTCTGTGTCGAGTGCTCCAGGGCACGGCAGCATGTTGGTAGTGAATAAAATAAAATTTGTAGAATTCTCTCCTTAATTTTCTAGAACACAGAAATTTAACATAGTGACTGGGAGGAAGGTCACTGTCTTCTAACCCCTTTCATGTCTCATACCAGCGCACTCGAAATGTGCATGCAGCTGCCAAATAGGCGTCTCTCTGTCCCTGCCGCTTTGTTCTGAAAGGGCTCATGGTACAAAATGCTACACTATTCAGGAGTAAAGGAGAAGAAAGAGCATGGTGCCACATGTAGTTGTAGATAAGCCTGATGTGGATTCTTTCTGTGAGACTGGAGTCAAGGGCATGACTGCCCTGCTGGTGAAAGGATCGAGCCACCCTCAGAGATATCCCAAGACAGGTGCCATGCAAGAGATGATGAGCACAAGAGAGTCTGCCTCTTCCTTACTTGCACCCCTCCTAAGTTTCCCTTCTCTATCGCCGTTGGCTTCAGTCACAGGAAGCCCTTAGCTCCCCTTGATCCGCTCGCCTTTGCATTAATAGTGTTCATAGTGACTGGAAACTCCCCTTCAGAAGGCTCTGCAAAGACTGTTGGTGTCTGTCTTCCCTTCCCCCCATCTGGGTCTCTTCTTTCTCCTTCCCCAACAAGCAGACCAGGGTTTGCACTGCAGGGATCCTGGGGCAGGGAGCTGACGTGGCTTTGGTGGCCTTGACTAGAGGGCTGGCTACCTGTTACTCGCCTCCCAGTCACAGGCTGCCTCCCTGTCTGTTCTAGATCATCATCGTGGAATTCGGGGGCAAACCCTTCAGTTGCACGAAGCTCACCCTGTCCCAGTGGTTCTGGTGCCTCTTCATTGGTATTGGAGAGCTGCTGTGGGGCCAGGTGAGTACGGACACACCCTTCCCGCAGTTGCACAGCCGGCAGACCTCCCCTTCCCTAGACGAGATGGAACGAGCGGCTTGGAGACCCCCAGCTCCAGACCTTCGTGTTCTGCTTCCCCGTTCCCTCTGCCACCAGGTTTTCAGGTTCTTTCCATCTTGCAGGATTCCAAGCAGAATGATTAGTGCCTGCCACTTCAGAGGCTTCTGATCTCTTCTCTAATCATGCCTGGAGACAGACAAATCCCTTAGCTTCTCTGAGATGGAAGTGGAAATTTTCAGTGCTAATTTTGCTTAAAAAAAAAAGGAAAAAAGTAAGGATCTTAGAAGCAGAAGCGTTTACAAAGCCCATGTCTGCAGTGAAGCTGAAGTCTGGTTGTGCGTGCTCTGCGTCATGCTGCAGGACTCCCTTGCCTCCGCTGTTTCTCACCATCACCTTATTCACAATGAATGCCTGACCATCACCTAAGATAAATTCAGACTCACGCGGTCTCTAGAGAAGCAGTATAGCGTATCGTTGAAAGCCCAGACTTTGCAACCGACTACCTTGGTTTGAATCCTGGTTGTTTTTTACAAACTGCATCATAGTGAGTATGTTTCATAGCAGCCCTGCCTCAGTTTGCTCAACTCAGGATAGCAAGGCCATTGTGAATCATTCTTAATCAGCAACCCAGTTTCCATATAGAAATGACTTAGACAAATGTCTAATACCTTGTAAATCCTCAGTAAATGTTAGCTATTAACATTATAATAATATAATCTGGTTTGATAAGAGTTTGATTCCTTCCCTAGTACCACTTTACAACTCCCCCTCATCATTAATTCTGCCCTGGGCTATGCTTCTGCTTTGCAGACCCCAGGTCTCCACTGATCGGTGCCCAGCCACCTGAGTAATGGAGGCTTTGCTCTAACTGGCCCCAAAGTTTCCTCCTAGGACTGCAGGCTTTCCCCCATAGACCTGCTGGTTATTTCTTCCCTACCTCCTAGTTGCCTCCCTGATTAACCCCTATCCCAGTTCCTAACACACGTCCCTCCAACCTGCTCTGTTTGCTGTTTGTTTACCAGTGGGTCCCTAAAGCTTTCTTGTTTCATGTACTGTTTGAAACACTCACCTGGATCGTGTTTCACATGTGCCCCTGTGGCCTTGAAGCCTTCCTTCTGTATCACAACAGCTCCTTCCAACATCTGAAAGCAGCATGTGGACGTTCTGTTTCAAACGTTTGGCTCCACGTAGGACAGCTCACACGGCCCCCTTTCGCAGCTGAGCCCTGTCTGCTCCTCTTCTTGTTTGTAAAGGAAAGCTGACCGGCAGGCACTGAGCTTAGTGAGTGATTCACTTTGAATCGCAAGCCCGAGCTCCTGCTCCATGTCCTCTGAGAATACGCATACGTCCCTTCTGTGGGCTGCCCATCCACTTTCTCACCCGAAGCCCAGGAAGACCCTCAGGGTCCTCTCACTGTAGTTTTATAAAAGAGGAATCACTTAGCATGTGCAGACTGAGAAGAGGACCCCTCCCCTCCGACAGCCTTCCGTCCCCCTTGTGCATACACACACATTGTGACCATCTTGTCCCCAGCCGTGTTTTGCCCCAGATTCTTGTCTGTGTCCCCTCCCACTATGTACCACGCATTCCCACCCTGTAGCACGCATTCCCACCGTGTACCATGCATTCCCACCGTGTACCAGGCATTCCCACCGTGGACCACGCATTCCCACCGTGGACCACGCATTCCCACCGTGGACCACGCATTCCCACCGTGGACCACGCATTCCCACTGTGGACCACGCATTCCCACCATGTAGCACGCATTCCCACCCTATACCACACATTCCCACCGTGTAGCACGCATTCCCACCCTGTAGCATGCATTCCCACCGTGTAGCCTGCATTCCCTTAAGAGACACACTGCAAAATGAAAAGAGAGAACTGAGACAGGAGGAGGAGAATAAAGTGTGTCACAAGGCAGATGCTGGTCAGATACTAGAATTTAAGTTCTCCTTCGGACGTGGGAGACAAATGCAGACAGCTGGTCGGGCCCTGGCAGATGCTGGCCTTAGGCGGGCTGGTGCTTCTCCCTCTGGGGCCAAGCATAGTGTTAAATCCTGTTCTGGGGCCAAGCGTGACTTGCCCAGAGCCTGACCCACGCAGCCGAGTGACAGCTCTTCTCGCCCTGATCCTGGTTTCTCCCCTTTTGCTGTACCTGCTCTCAGGTCATTTCCACGATACCTACCCAATCCCTGAAGTTCCTGAAGGAGGCTGGGCATGGCACCACCAAAGAGGAGATCACCAAGGATGCTGAGGGGCTGGACGAAATCGACCATGCAGAGATGGAGCTGCGCCGAGGCCAGATCCTCTGGTTCCGGGGCCTGAACCGTATCCAGACTCAGGTATGGTGATGGTGGCCTGTCCTTGCCCTGGAGGAGGAATCCCGTCCGTCTTTATTGGGAGGTGTTGGGAGGGCAGTAGTTCTTGGTGGCCAGTGTCTCTACCCTTCTTAAGGCCCTTTCACTGGTGGATAGCCCAAGCTCCCTTGCTTCAAGATAGACAGAAGCAGAGGCGGCAGTTTGGGCTCCTCTGAGAGGAGAGTGGTCGTGGAGAGCCCAGAACACAGGACCCCAGCTGGTAGCATGGTCCTCTAGCTTTGGGTTTGTCTGAAGGCCACTTCCCACCCTTCACGGCTAGGCAAGCTTCCGGCTTACAGTCTCTCGTAAGCACCAGGCCTAACCTCCAGTGGGAAATGTTCAGAATCTTTCCTGGCCCTGCAGAAGAAAGGGTTCACACAGTTTCTCTGTACCATCATCCCCAACATTTACTGTACATCCTCAAGCTGCTATTAAGGGAATGTAGGTATTATCTGGAGGATCTTTGTAAAAGAAACTCACTCTTTGATGTCTTCCCCACTCAAAATGTAAGACCATGATGGGGAACCTTATTGCTAAGTGAACATAAATAACAGTAGTCTCTCGGTGCCTGAGTGTCTTTTACAGGTTCAGATTTTCTCCCCAGAAAAGAAGAGGCTATAATTTCTTCACACCATTTCCCTTCCTGTGATCTCTGAAATGGGATAGAAGCTGCTCCTGCTGCTCTTAAGTCCCTTGCCTCTAGCCCTACAGTAACTTTTTCTCCCCACCTTTCATGCAGCAACTGTAGCTACCTTTTCCTGGGTAAATGGCCTGGTCTAGGTATTGATAATCTTAACACTTCCCCATTCTTATCTCACATACCTCTATTGTGTTAGTCCTAAAATTTCCTATCTCAGGGACCTGTAAATCCCCAGGTTCTCAAAGGTGTTCTCCAGAGAACAGGCCTGTGCATCTCTGCAGATTGGCTAGAGATCCCAGAAGTAAATTTCATCCTCTAAACAACACTGCAGGTGGTTTCAAAAGTTCCTTTGTCAAACCCACCACTTTCTAGGGAAGAAAGGTGAAATGAATATTCTAAGGTAAATACAGTGATCGCCCCTTATCCATGACTTTGCTTTCCTTGGTTTCAGTTACCTTTGGTCACCCACAATCTGAAAATATTAAATGAAAAACACCATAAATAACTCATAAGTTTTCCATTTTATGCCATTCTGAGTAGCTGATGAAGTCTCATATTGTCCCACTCTATCCTGCCCTGGATGTAAATCATTCCTTTGCCTATCATATCCTCACTATATCAGCTACCTGCCCATTAGTCTAGGAAAAAGCATAGTATATACAGGATTTAACACTATGCGATTTCAAACATCCACTGGGGGTCTTGGGATTTATCCCCTGCAGATAAGGGAGGACTCCTGTAGCAGCTGGGAACTGGTCTCCTGTAGACAAGACAGCAGATGAAAATGGGGAACTAGGGCTAGGGAGGGAAATCCTGGGGCCCCTTTCCCCTGTCTTGAGCTCCTCCTCACAGAGGGAAATCCCAGGGGTCTGCAGAAGCCACCTTAGCACTTGCAGAGTCTCCACAGCAGCCCCACTCCAGGCTGCACGTGCACCCCCAGCCAGGGCCCCCCGGACCCCGAGAGCTCGGTGCCTGTGGCTCCCGTCTCTGAGGCCTCGGTGCTTCCCTGCAGGCCTGCTCTTTTCAGAATAACCTGTCTTCTTTTCTTCCCTTCAGGATCATCTGCCTCCTCTTCTACTATGTACATTTTTTCCTAGCCAGGATCCCCTCGTTCCAGTGTCTCGTGGCTCCTTCCCAGGCTTCTCTCCTGGGGCTGAGACTCATGGATCTACCCTCCCCTCCATTACCAATGTCCATCCCCTCGACTATACCTCTCTGGTTCTGCTGCCTACATAGCTTTAGGTATACTGCCTTTCTCTGTTAGAGCAAGAGGCACTTGGACCAGAATGACATTAAAGCCTGAACTTGGGCAACACAGGCGACCTGTTAAAGATGCTGTGAAGAGCAGTCTGTGCCATCAGCCCTGAAGCCACAGCAGCTGCGGCTGACTGCTAACCTTCACCCTGGACCCTAAAGCCCTCTCCTGGCCTTAGCCCTTCCCTCGGCAGAGCTGGTCCTTGTCATCCTCCTTGCAGCACCTGAGATGGGAAGTGCCAGGCTCTGTCCCCTCCTGGTCCCTGTAACTTTGGGAGACTTAAAAGCACTAGAGGGCGGAAGTTAGGGAAACCCAAGGGCTTGAATCTTGGTAAACTTCCAGCTTCATGGTTTGGGGCCTTGTGGCCTTAACAAGCCCGAGGAGTGACTCTCCAGCCCCTTGTTCCATGTGGCTGAGCCCTTCCCACATGCAGACCTTTTTCTCCCACAGCGTCAGGCTCCTCCATCCCTTGGAAGTGAGGACTGTATCATGTGATAAGAGTGGTATTTTACCTCAAACCTGGTCTGAATCCAGAAACTAGCCCTAAACATTTCATGGCTTCTCTGGAAGCTTTATAAATAAGAGCAACTGTCTGATTCACAAGGTCCCTGCACTCCCATCTTCTCACCTGGGGAAGAGAGGTTAGATGAGTGGGGTCAGCACCTCTCCTACCTCCCTGGTAGACTGACCCGTGGTGTTAAGCATTTGGGCATTTTTAATGTGATTCTACCAGATCTTGAAGGGTAAGGAAATTCTTTTTGATTTGTTCCTTCTTAGTCAGAAGTCAGGGATGAGGGCGGTAGGTTGCCGAGGCCTCAGATCAAGGCCACTGTCAGAAGACAAATGGCCTTCATTGCCTCTGTCTCTGAAGAGTTGGACCCTGAAAATCAGAGGCAGTTTGTGCAGGGCTAGACCCACAGCTGGTGAGCACCGCCGCCACTCTCAGCCAGCTCCTCCTCCTGGGCCCGTCTACCTTCTGAGCTCATGACTGACTTGTGCCGGCGCTTCCAGGACTCCACGACTGCTGTTGGAGGCCTTCTCTCTAAGGGCCTGGCCCCTGGGCTCCTGAGCTCCGCTTTCAGAGGCCTTGTCTACTCCACCCGAGGAAAGGGTATCTCAGAGAATAACCCAGAAGAGGGTGAGCCCAGCAATTTCGTGGTCTAGGAGCCTTTTCCCCATGGCCACTTGTGTGTGGGCTACTACACTGCCTCTGTTTAAACACATAAGTTGTTTTCCTGGAAAATCTGCAAGAATAGGTAATCAATTTAATTGGTTTAGAGTTCCTGAGCCTCAAAACTCAGTAATATATATTTTGCCTACTATCTTAAATTGCATGCTTTATTTTTTTAAGAGTATGGGTCAAAGCTGTGAATAAGCTGTCACTCTCTGTCAGGAGTCAGGAGTGGGGAAAGTCCCTTTAAATTTTAGATATGTTTGGACACCAGCACACCTAAAATGTCCATCATAGGCTACAAGGGAAGGGAAGGCTAGATTCTGGCTGGGTATGTAGACTCCACGGCAAACTGTTCCTTAAATGAAGTGTGATTTGCAATTAACGTTTTCCCCCCCTTCTCCTGACTGTCGTTTTGTGTGTGAGGGATTCTCTCTGGCTTCCCATCTCCTGTCCCCTTTCCCCAGCTCTTTCCATCCCCTCCCCTAACCCTCTTGGACCCTCCCTTCCTCTCTTCTCACTTCTCTCTGACTGTGGAGCAAAGCTGTCTCACTTTCTGATTCTTTGCAGATCGACGTAATTAACACATTCCAGACGGGAGCCTCTTTTAAGGGAGTCCTAAAGCGCCAGACCATGGGTCAACACCTTGATGTAAAACATGTTCCTAGCTCATCCTATGTAACAGTTGCACCAGTCAAATCTCCCCCCACCACTTCTGTTGCTGCTGCTGTTTCATCTCCTACTCTGGGCAGTGAGTGATAGTCTATTATGATGCATGATTTGCTAAAATGACCACAAGAGAGCACGTGGCGTTCACTTTAACCAGTCGTGGTTATCTTTTCCTTTGGGTTTTTCCCTTTGATCTTTGAGTTAAGGAAAGAAAAGTTGGGGCAAAATCCCCACTCCAAAACTAGCTGTGTGCCCTTTAATTTTATTAATTTTTTAATGTTGAAAAGCTATTAAACCGTAACCATTTTAAAGACAGTAATCTTGTTTTCTGATTGTTCCCCTGCATTGCTGTTCCTTCCTTGAGTTCTGTTTGTTTTACTTTACTTTGTTTGAAGATGTTGTTGTTCCTTTCCTCTCCTTCTGCTCCTTTGAGTGTCAACTCTGTCCCCTAAGGTTAGGTGTAAGGTTAAGCGAAATGAAGACTTGGGAACTCTTCATCTGGGGGCAAATTTGAGATCTCCTGAAAAAAGGCATGAAAGGAGCTATTATTCCCATATTTTTTAAGAAGTAGATCTGTCATAGTTGAATCAGCGTTGAGTTTGGCCAATACTAAGAGTGTCTTCTTGGCCGCCACTCTTCCGTTAGCTGGCAGCATTGGCATAAAAGTGGCAGCTGAATATGAAGAAAAGATGTTCAGTTCACGTGCACAGGTCTGAGCAGTCCCGCTGTTTTACTTTTCAGGGATCTTAAGCCAAACTCTGGTTTAAGAATCTATTCATTCACATCTCATAGGAGAAATATATAAAAAGATCAAAATAACTTATTTTTCACCTGTTAAAAACAAATTTTTTTTTCTTTTAGGAATTTCTGAAGAGCAACCTTTTTTTTGTTTTCCTCCTTTCCTCTAATCTGATTGTTTTACTTATAACCAACACTTTATATTTTATTTTGGCTGTAAAGTTTTAGGACCCCTTTCTCAGTCATCCCGTCAACCAGAATGCCATCAAGGCTCACCCTAAGATCTGGTAGATTATACGTAGATTATTGGATTATTGCTAATGCTTATGCCTTCCTATTCCTGATCTTTTTACCTTCCCCAAGTGGGACCCAGAGAGGAAACAGAAGTCTCTTTGCTGATAGTGCTGTTAAGGTATTTGGTGGGGAAGGAGTCTCTCTGTATTAAGTATATTGTGGACTTCAAATATCTGAGTGTTTAGTCTGTTTCTTTGTCCCCCGACTCCTGGATACCACCGCTCCATCTCTGGGATGGGGGTAAAGAAAGAGCAACTGCTTTATCTGTGGTTCACTTGATGGTGAGTGTGTAGGATGATCAGACCTAGATTATCCATTGTCTTTCTAGCCAGCCCTAAGTGTTCTTACGTGACGTGTGAGGAGCAGGGGGAGAGGAGGTTTATGTAGATGCATATTCTTTAGGCCCAAAGGCAGCCAAGATCTACGACTTACCCCACCAACATGCAAGGCTCTCTTGCTCTAGTCTTCCCGTATCGCTCGTGTTCCCTGCTTTCTTCTGGCTTTACCATGTCCTTGTGATTCGTCTCTGTTCTGTTTTAAGCCCTGCCTCTCTGTTGGGAAGGGTTGGTGCCAACCGTCCTGGTGATTTGAGGGTGGGAGGACACTAAGCCACTGGGCGCATGTAGAGTTGCTGGTGGAGGGTACGGTGCAGACCCGCAGAGGTGGAAGATCCGGAGAGTCAGGCCATACCTGCTCTTTCTCCAGCTGTGCCTTCTTACTGGAGGGCCCAGAACTTATAGTCATGCATTTTAAAACCCGTTTCCCATTACAGATTTCCAAACGAATTCAAGTATTTATCTAACCTTCGGCAGACTGATCTCTAAGATTTCCCTCTCTGCATGCCAAGTCACTTCAGTCATGTCCGACTCTTTGTGACCCTGTGGTCTATAGCCCGCCAGGCTCCTCTGTCCATGGGATTCTCCAGGCAAAAATATTGGAGTGGGTTGCCATGCCCTCCTCCAGGGGATCTTCCTGACCTAGGAATTGAACCTGTGTCTCTTATGTCTTCCGCATTGGCAGGCAGGTTCTTTACCACTACCACCGCCTGGAAAACCCAAGATTTCCCTCTCTAGGAAGGCCCTAATTCCTTCTCTTCCCTTAATTTCTGCAAAGGAAAACTGCAGAATACCAGCTGAAGAAAAGGAAGTCTTCATCTTCCCATTCACTGAACTCCAGAGAGTGGCCCTTAAGCACTCATGCCTAATCTAAGGTCCAGCCTGGTTCAGGCCTCTGAGCCATGAGAAACAGTTGCTCTTCAATCTGCCACTTTCACTGGTAGGATAAGCGCCCCAGAAGTGACGTTTCCCAGAGACTCTGAGTGACGGTGATTGGGGAGGGAAAGGTTGGCTGGCCCAGTGGAGGGGCCTGAAGCTTGCCCAGCACCCACCTCTATCTGTGTCTTATCCCCCACACTGCTCGGGCACCGGGCACTGTGCATCAGGAGGGGAGGCTGCCACTGCCTGGGGTGGGCTGTGATGAGGTAGCTGTGCGGTGGGCATCCGTGCGTGTCACAGAGTCTCCGAGGTCAGCGCTGGGATTGAGGGGCCTTCTGGTGCAACACACACCCTCTGCCCACCACCCTCCTCTCCGCCTGCCAGGCTACCAGGTGGTGCTTCCTAGCTCTCTGACTCCTCTTCTCGAGCTTCCCTTACAGGTGGCTGCTTTCTCTTTAGAGTCCAGAGCCCTGTTATCTAGCTAGATGACTGTTCCTTGCTCCCCTAAAGAAGAAGCTGTCCCTATCTTTTCCATCCCCATCCCCACGTCACCTTCATCTCCCTTATTGCCTGTAACAGTGACTCGTCCCCCCAACAGGTGAGAGGAAAAGCCAGCAAACAGGGCTCCAGAACCTCATTGCGACCCCTGTTTATAAACATCTGTTTTCTAGATTGGACTTAACATATAATTGTTTTAACAAAGTATTCAGTTGCTTCAAAAAAAAAAAAATAGAAGCAGGAAGTTTGAAAATCACTGATACTGAAGATGAACAGCTCATGGTATAGAGGTTGCTGTCGCCTGTGGCACGTGTTAGAAACGTGGAGATCGGAAGAGAGGAAAGTGTGGGCTGGGCCAGCACTCCTGCGGGGGGAGTGTGGCTTTGAGCCCATTACCTGACTAGGGCTTTGGATTCGGTCTCGCTTCATCCCAGGTGCTTTGCTCTAAGATTTGATGTAGACCCATTATAACTCGGGACTTCCTGAAAACCAGATGTAACCTGTATTCCATCTGATCTTGCCAAAGGGATAGAAGAGTAGATCCTAACTTTGTGTGCAGCAAGGTGAATCTGTACCCGGGTGCCTCGATCCTTCTTGGCTGAAGCACTGAGCGGATTTCACCGAGTGCCAGCGTCCTCTGCCTTCTGAGCTCTGAGCGCCCTCTGTCCTGTGGGTCTGCCAGTGTGCTGTGGAGTGAGGCAAGATAAAGAAAGCCTTAGCCGCAGAGATGCAACTTCAGTGAACCTTCTTGTGCATTACTTTGGAAGGTTCTGTACAGTGACAGGAAGCACTGAGACAAGCTGTACAGTTTACTTGCCTGTCTGTCTGCGTGCTCTGCTGGATCCATATTCCTCAGGAAGTATTCTTTGCTGGAAGAGGTTCCCCGCCCCAGCCCCCATCACTTCTTTCCCCTCTCCCACCTCAACAGCCTCTCCTGCGTTATTTCCATTTCTTTTCTGATGAAGGAACTTTGGGATCAGTCTAGGATCAGCCACCTCCCAAGAACTGAAACTGTCCTACGACCACTTTCTTTTCCCCTCTCTCTCCACCTCTCAGGATCCCACCTTGCCCCCTCCTCTAGTACTACCACCCCAAGTTCTAAAGCATACCTCAGAGAGCTTTCCAGTTTGGAAAAACAGCTGCCAGAAGAGCTGGTGCCTATGGATAAAGTGATCAATGCTTGTCAAGTGTTTCTTCTTCTCTTCTAAACTGAACCCCTTCCTCTATTGTGCAGTAGGACAGACTGTGACACTCACAGGAGTGTATCCCCTTTGACAAGCCGCAGGTGGCTCCCTTTCCTCCATCCTCTTGATCCATCCCATCAGGAAAGCCTCCTGGTCTGAGTGGCTTCTGTTCTGAGCCCACGCTCTCCCTCCCCTACCTAAGATCATGTTCCTCTTCGTAATTTACAAACAGCTGGAGAAAGCTCTGTGACTCAGCACAGCTGCTGTGCGTCAGAGTCATGGCTGCACGCGTCCAACCGCATCTGAACTGAGAGAGCAGCCCTCTGTCAGCCTCAGAGGGGGCAACTGTGATGCCTGTATTTATCCACCTCTTCAAGGGGAGGGACTGAAGGAGTGGAGTTCTGCTTTGTTTGGGGGAAGAGGACACAGTGGAGACTGTGGGATATAAACATGTGCATGTTTCCTGATTGAAAGAGCAATTATTAAATTGGAGAGTATAAGAATTTTGATTTCTTGCATGCTGCTAACACAGCTGCACGGTATTGTCTGCCTTGCCACACAGTATTCATGGTCGCTTATCACCCAACGTGTATTGTGTGCAAATTGATATGTGTTTGGCTTATTGAGGGTTTTCAACAGATAACTAAACTTCAGTGTGTAATCTTCCATTCCACATTCACAAATTATTTGGCCCCAACACAGAAATCCACATGTCTGGACCATCTTTTAAGTTTGACTGTTAAACTGCACCTACTTCCAACGTCCTTGCCTCCCATCCAAAAGAACTAATGAATCTTTTTGTTTCCTATTTAATTTTAAGAGTAGATTGTTTGGGAATGCTAACTTTGCTTTGGGTTTTCTACTTTTTTTACACAGCTTTGAAATATTCTAGTTGTTTGTCATTATTCACTCTCCCCACCCCACCTCAGTGCTTGAAGTTTAAGTCACGTGGTGTTCTGGTGTTTCGTGATCTCTTCTCATACTTTTGCTTTGGGTTGTGGGGCGGTAGTGTTCTGTAGTTTGGGCTTTGTTTCTGTCATCAAACCACCCAGTCCCCTGTTCTGCTGACCAGTTCTCACCGCTGCGTTTTCTCACCCTCCTTTTCCTTCCCCTGGTGTAGATCAAAGTGGTCAAAGCGTTCCATAGTTCCCTCCACGAAAGCATTCAGAAACCCAAGAACCAAAACTCCATCCACAACTTCATGACCCACCCTGAATTCACCATAGATGAGGAGGGGCCACGAACACCACTCCTGGATGAGCAAGAAGAGGAGATTTTTGAAAAGGTGTCTAAGCCTGGGACTAAGACGTCCTCACTGGATGGTGAGGTCACTCCACAAACCAACAAAAACAACAATACGGTGGATTGCTGCCAAGTACAAATTGTTGCTTCCCACTCGGACAGCCCTCTACACAGCCTGGAGACGTCCGTGTGAACTTCTACTCTGCTCCCCATTCCTGCCTTCCCTGTCTCCCTTTTCATCTGTCCCATCAGTAAGGTGATGATGGGAGTTTTCACCGTCGTGTCAGCTGCTCCCAAGTATGTGTGAACCCTCACCTGCCATGAGGAAGCAAGAGCACAGACCTACGAGCGTTTTAACTGAAACTCGAGTTGGGGTTTGCAGCGGGACCCAGTTAAGCCCCAGGCAAGTGATGAGTGGTGGATCTGTCCCTCGGACGTGTCAGTAGTCATTTTGAAAGAAATGACGAAAATCGTCTTGGCGTCTACCCCACCTCCAGTTCTCCCCAACATTCATACCCAGGTCACCAGTCTCCTTACTTGTGGATTTTTACCCTATGAGTCTATGCTGTTCAGGAGCTCAGTTCAAAATTGAGAGCTACAAGCGTTATCAAATGAAACATGTTGAGGTAAGAATGGAAGGTACAGGATCAGCCTATAGAGTGATTGTTTGAAAACAGTCTTTTCCATTTTGAAAACTTGTACCTGAGGCCCCTAGCTTCTTTCTGCCCTTCCAATCAAACCTCCCCACAACCTCTTGGTCCTTCGTGACTGCCGTCTTCCTTACCTTCACTCTTTTTTAAGTTGTGATGATTAAGAAAATGGAAAGAATATAGGTGAGTTGAGTCAACTTTGACCTTTCTCCCTTCCGGCCCCAATGGAACTCTTGATTTATTTCTAGAGACAGATAACATTTCTTTGCTAACAGCCCTTTGGAAGCAGTTGAGAGCAGGTAATACTATAGCCCTGTTGTTGCCAGGTTATCTGCTTCTAAAGTGCCATCTTGTCCGGTGTGTGTGGTTTCTAAGTGCCAGGAAGATTAGCCTTGACCATGAAGCTTACACATACGTGGTTTGTAGTTTTCACCTGAAGCCTGAGCTTCCTCCTGTTCCTAAAGTGGTGGCAAAGGAATGAATTAAGATTGACCCTGCCTCCTAACTGGACTTGGATATTAAGGAACAGAAGCTGGCAGATCTAGGACAAGACAGACCACCGAAGCCAACTAGGAGTCCTCCTCGGAGTAACCACTGCTGCTTTCAAAGCCATCTGCTAAGGCTTTTCTCGGGTAGGGCCTGATTGCTGGGGGAGTGAGGACTGAGAAGGCCTGGGAGAGGCCAAAGTGCCCTTGAGCAGGATCTGAGAAAACCTCAGAGAAGCCAGAACCCTGGAGCTCAGGTGATGGGTCAGCTTGGACATTGCCTTCAGTTTTCGAATTCTACTCTGCTGTGTCCCCTAGCTCAGCTAGTTGCTGAAAGGGCCCCAGCCTTTCTCAGATATTCTGATTTTGAAAATATATGGTTCCAGTGACACTCCGCTGACTTAAAGGAGCAAAAGGAGGCTCCCCTCCTTGCTCCTGCACCCTACACCCTGCTCAAGCCCCCTCTAGAATGCTCAGTGCGGCACAGTTAAGCCCTGTGCCTTCTCTCCCTGAGCACTGCCCAGAGCATCCCCTTCCCCGCCTGGCTCTCAGGAGCCAGGGAATTGGCTAGGAGATTTTTTTAAGTGCTCCTCAGTGGGACGGGGTGGAGCTGCATTTGCAGTTTCTCCATTTCTCTCCCTGCTGGGCTGATATAAGCTCTTCTGTGCAGGACTCAGCTCATGTCAGCCAAGTCCCATCTCCATCGGATAAATGAAGCCTCTCGCCTCTTTCTCGAGTGATGGGGACAGGGAGAAGGGCCTTGAGGCGGCTGGGGACTGCCGCATTTCCATCTGGGGGTCCGCTGACATGAGCTGTCCTCTCCAGCCTTTTCCTGTGGCTCCCTCCCCCCTCCCCCCCTCACCGGAGCTGCCCTAGGAAGGTGGCTACCTCCCCCACCCCGCCCCTCACCAGAGCTGCCCTAAGGAAGGAAAAATAAAGAAACGGTACCCCCTGCACATTCCCATTAGTACATCAGCCCCCAAATCTGATTCTGGTTTTGTAAAACTTACATGTTTCAGTGATCTTTTTTTTCTCTGTCTTCAGTACTAATGGGGGGAAAAATAGCTCACCCGAGGTGTTCGATGTTCACATACATATTTATTAAGTAATTGGAAGATTTAGTTCTGTCGAGTCTTTTATTACCTCAGATCAGTTTTTAAAACAAACTTTGGAGGCTATTTTATCATTCCTGCTCCCGAAAGACTCTCATGGTGCCTGACAAGTTTCCTCTTGAGGGCTTGTGTCTACTTGTTTAAAGTCAATGGGATTTTTTGTGTGTATTCTAGTTTCCATAGTAAGAGAGAAAATATAGAAATATTATGCAAACAATATATAGTTTTCTTTAGATCATAAACTGATATTTTTTGAGTCAGCCATATGTATTTTGTTTAAAGGATTTAAAATAAAGTGCTGTCCTGTAACCCTGTGGAAGGGGGCACAAAACCAACTGTTAGACACGACAGGTGACTTACAATGTATTTGCAATTGGTTTTAGAACCAATGCACCATACTACCTTTCTCCAAACAGCCATCTTTATCCTTAGGGGGAAGAATTTTGTTGGATTCTAGAACTTTTTAATATAAATTTTGCTGATATGGAATTGAGCAAGTTTAAGTGCTTATGTGCATATATTTTTATATGTTTTTTTTTTCCTATTCAGTTTCAGTGATCCAACTGGCAGTGAATAAATATGGCATAAGTTAATAAAGCTTTCCCCCAAAAATGGTGCTTTGGATTTGAAAAGAGTCTGATGGGGAAAAGGGGGAAATATTATCCTAGATTCCTCTCTTGATAAAACTAGAAAAATGGGCAGTAGATTACCAATGGGAAGGAGGGCATCCAGAAAGAAGGAACAGCTGGCAGGAAATAAGTGCACGTCCCCATGGAAATGGGTATCAGGAACTAGTGATCAGGATCAGGGACCTCAGGTAGATTTATATTTCTTGAAGAACAGCTAGCAGAGTGGTACCCAAGACACTTGGGCTTCACGGGTACTCTGATTTGGGGGTTGCATTTTTTACAGTTCTTTCACCTCCTGTTGCCCCTGGAGTTTTCCATTAGTGATTTTTTTGTGCAAGGATTTGATTTGAGACTTCTCCCCCTCCCCTAGAAAAGTTTCATGCAATATATTAGATGGGAGATAATAGCTGTACATGGAAAAATAAAGGCTGGTTCTAGCCCTAGGTGACAATCTTGACTAGATCCTTCCCATAGGTGTCCTCTGCTTCTAAAATGACTCTCCATCTCTAAGTGTGGTAGAGAGACCAAGAAATCCCGCAGGCACTTGTGAGTTCTTCAGGGTTTGCATTTCTTCTTCCCTTGAGCTTCAGAGGGGAGAGTCCGCACAGTTAAATCTGAGTGATTACCTCACTGCCAAAACCCAGGGTCATGGCAAGCTCACATGTGTCCTGAAACCTCTAAACTCATCACTTCTCTTTCCTGTCTTCCCTGCCTAGTGACTGAAGCAGCCCGTGATGCCATCCCAAAGTGCACACTTCCTCTTCCTCCCTCTGCACAGCTGGGGACCCCTCACTGCAGTGGTGAGGGTGGGACCCTCTGTAAATGCCTGCTCTTCTTCAGCCTTTACAGGTTCTTCCTCAGAACAGACCAGACACCCCTCCGTTTAGCTCAGTGCTGCCCTTACCTTCCCAGCCTGCTGGTAGACCTGCTGCCCCCTTTCTTCCTGATCAGGAGAGGTGGGGGGACGTGAGCTCCCCATGACCGAATTGGCCTTTGGTTCATGTTTTCTCCCTGTATGTATATATGCCATATGTGAGTATGCCATATATATGTGCCAACAAACCTATCTACATTGTTTCAAATTAGCGCACAGATAGGAATTTTGAGTTTCTTTTTTTTTTCTTTTCAGTAACTAGTATAACAGGCACTGGTATTTTGTATAAAAGAAAAAAAAACCAAAACGGAAGATTGATTATCGTGATCTGCATGACATACACAAGTGGTGATATCAAAGCAATGTGTACCCCAGTGTGTGTGGCTATAATCTACAGTTCAGCTAAGCAGTACACCCAATCTGTATTTGCATTTTAATATTATTTAAGCTCTCTGTACAATGTTTTGCATGTATTTATATGGTTCTTAGGAAAAAAATGCTATAAATGGCAATTCTGAAATTCAAATACGTTGTTCCATTGAGACAGGAAGAATGGAAGGGGAGTTTTAAAAGAAGGAAAAAAGAGATCTTTTTTTTTTTAGAACCAATGATGCTGTTGCTGATGAGCAGAAACCAAACTATTGTGCACTGAGAATAAAAATCCATGCCCACTTGTGACTGTGCTATCCTCTGTATGTATCCACTTTTGGGTAAGGTCACTGGTTGTCAAAATTGAGAAGGGCCCTGCCACGGCCACGTTGAGAGCCTATCTGTGCAAGCCCAGGACTCAGCCTATTACTGGATCCTGAAGTGTTTCTCTGCTAACACTTTGGTGATTCACAGCCCTGGTTGCCAGTTTCACTCCCTTAGGAAACGAGCTTTGCTCTGCCCACCTTGGTTAGAGCCTGCAATCAGAAAACTATGAAGCTGGGGCTTTTGAAAAAGGATGAATCTGGAAGGATGAAAGAGTCAGGCTGGGCAGTCCTTTCTTTCTTTGTTTTAATTTGTAACGAAATGCCTATCAGGAAAATTAGTTTCCTTTATATTAGCAGCTAGACTTCCCTCGAGCTCAGTCGGTAAAGAATCTGCCTGCAACACAGGAGACCCAGGTTTGATCCCTGGGTGGGAAAGATCCCCTGGAGGAGGAAATTGCAACCCACTCCAGTATTTTTGCCTGGAGAATCCCATGGACAGAGGAGCCTGGCGGGCTGCAGTCCACAGGGTCACAAGAGTTGGACATGACTTAGCAACCAAACCACCACATATTAGCAGCTATTCCCTACCTTCCTTCCGGAGTTCTTCAGTTCCCACCTTCCCAGAGGTTTTTGGGGGGTTGAGAGTTTGTTGTTTGTTTTAGCTGTTCCATTCACCGGGTCTCTAGCATGACTAACATTAGGCCTTAGTTTCAGGTCAAAGCAGCCTCCTGGCAAGTCCTTTAGGTTCTGAGCTTTCACTTCTCAGAATTCAGAACTCCTTCCAGCAACTCTCATCCAGACCATCGGCTCTCCTTTAAAATAGCAAGTAAGGAAAGGAGTTGTTGGCTCCCCAAGGTATTTCAGGGCAAGCATGATGTTGAAGAACAGCCCAGCTCTCCTGGCTGTTAGAAGAGGTCGATTCTGAAGGAGGAACCAGCCACGGTTGATAGTCTTCTGTAAGGAGAACTCTTACCACCTTTCCTGCCGGTCCCAGGTTGCTCTTCATGGGCACGGCCACACTGCCCACCTAGGTTCTTTCAAACACGCTGGGGAGAAAATAACTACTAACCAACCAAACAAACAGGGTCTGGGAGTTATTTGAAAACAGAAATCTTTCACAAAACAGGACTAAAGTCTTTTTCCTTCCTTTGTAGCTTCCATCCCAAATATCCTTACTTAAAAGGGATGCAAAATACACACACACACACGACTCGAGTCCTTTCTAAAGTTTGGCCCCATGCTTCCCCCCTTAACTCACCTTGTCTTGGGCCCCAGATCTGTGCGTCTGCCACATCAAACAGGATCTCAAGGAGCCGTACCTCCCAACCCCAGTGTGTGGTGAGGCGTGAAGCAGAGCTTCAGAGCAGCTTTCTGGCAGAGACCAGTGTTTCCTAAGACATTGGTTTAATGGGGTATATAGCCAGCTTAGCTCCTTAGGCTTGAGTTACCACATGGGGAAAAAACTGTTCTTTTCTTCCTTCTTTTCCTACCCCTGTTTCTTAAAAAAAAAAAAAAAAAAGCAGTTTCTTTGCCCTCCATCTTTAATAATGGTTTGTGAGTCTCCCCTTTCTCAATGACTGTATCCTCTCCCAGTGGTCACTGGGTTTGTTTGAAACTCTCCACCAGGACTGACTGACCCTGCCCCCAGCCCCACACCCCCACCCACCCCCCACCCTGCCCAAGTGTATACACACAGCCAGACAACTCCCTAACTTATTCCGGGCAAATCCAAGGATGATTCACTAGGTACCAGTAAGCTGGTTACCAACCTTTGACCTGGGTCTATTAGGGAATGGCCTCCATGCCAC
The DNA here is from genome assembly GCF_002263795.3 of Bos taurus. Classification (NCBI taxonomy): domain Eukaryota; kingdom Metazoa; phylum Chordata; class Mammalia; order Artiodactyla; family Bovidae; genus Bos; species Bos taurus. The sequence goes on from NC_037343.1 coordinate 1,502,697, forward strand.
TGCAAGCAGGATAAAAATGGTATGTCCTTTACCAGCAGATTTTGAAACCTGTTATAAATAAAACATGTGAACCTGTTACTATCTGTGTAACATCATTAACATCCAGTTGTCCGCAACAGCAACCCACTCCAGTACTCTTGCCTGGAAAATCCCATGGACAGAGGAGCCTGGAGGGCTGCGGTCCATGGGGTCGCTGAGGGTCGGACACGACTGAGCGACTTCACTTTCACTTTTCACTTTCATGCATTGGAGAAGGAAATGGCAACCCACTCCAGTGTTCTTGCCTGGAGAATCCCAGGGACGGGGGAGCCTGCTGGGCTGCCGTCTATGGGGTCGCAGAGTCGGACACGACTGAAGTGACTTAGCAGCACTCCCCCAAAACAACCTGGGCTATGAGGAGTAATAGTCAACTAGATTCATAGACCAGGATGCTTTTAGCCTTGCCTTGTAGCCTTTTAGGCAGTGACTTCTGGGTTCTGGGCTTGCCTGTATCCTGATGGAACTAATCATAAATCATAAATCTCTGAAATCTATTTCAAAACAAACCTCCCAGCTCTCAGAAGATACAGTGCTTGAGCTGAGTGGCCAGTGCCATCACACTCAGAGCTGGCTGCAGCGTCTCCACTCAGGCCTGGCCCGTGGATTCAGGCCTGGGCACTACGTGGCTTCTCTGGTGTCCCCTGGACTAATGGCCATGGAGAGCATCCTCCAAACAGCACAGCTGATTAGGTTAGGGTTCTTGTTTTAACTCCAGATCTTCATATCTAGGCCTTATTTAAAGCAAATATAGGGGATTCCCTGGAAGTCCCCCTGGAGAAGGAAATGGCAACCCACTCCAATATTCTTGCCTGGAGAATCCCATGGACAGGAGCCTGGTGGGCTACAGTCCATGGAGTCACAAAGAGCAGCCATGACTGAGCGACTTTCACTGGAAGTCCAGAGGTCAGGACTCTGGTCACGGCCAGTGGTGCGGGTTCAGTCCCTGGTCAGGGAACTAAGGTCTCGCATGCTGCACAACATGGCCAAAAAATAATAATAATACAATTTTAAAATGAAGCAAATATATATGAAAACTTAAAAGAGGATGCGAAGGTGGGGAGAGAAGGGCTGGAAACTCCTGATTGCCTTCAGATGCGGCTACCCAAACTCTTCATTTGAGTTAAGCTTTTCTGCATCTTTCCCATTAAACCCTTGAACTGAAACTGCTGCTGATCAGGTAGGAGAGAAAAGGAGTTTGAATATTTTTCTGCTCACCCTATGGTGGAGGAGCTTAAACACAGTAATTAGATGGAGTAAAACCCTGATATAAACTCTGCTTCTTGACTGGCTTGATTTTCCATCTCTACAAGGAAAAAGTGGAACTACATCAATGATTTTCAAGCTACATTTTAAAGACCTGAAAGGGATTCCTTAGTGATGATTCAGAGCCCACGGGTATTCAACAAAAGGAGCACTTTTTTTAACATATATAAGTATTTGACTTCTGGGTCAGCTGTAGCTTTAAAAAATGACTTAAAAGCCTTACGAGCCAGCCATCTCTAAGGGCCCCCAGCTCTGAAATGCTGAGGTTCTAGTGAACAAATCAAATCGTCAGTGCTGAAATGATCCAAACATGGGTGACAATGTCATAAGTTGTGTGAATAAATGCACAAGCCAGCCTAACTGGGATCCTGTCTTTATTGTCTCCTACTATAGTTATTAATGTAACATAAATAATACAGAGTAAAACTTTGTGATTATAGATCCTTCGGCTGAGATTGTTATCTGGCTGTTCTGTGTTGGAATTTATTGGGAAAGAGCAATAGTTTGGGAATCCAGAGACCTAATCCAATGGAATGGCATGAAATTAGAGAAGCAAGAGGGCTCATCTGAGCTTTGGTACAAAGAGCTGCTGCTGCTACTAAGTTGCTTCAGTTGTGTTCGACTCTGTTCGACCCCATAGACGGCAGACCACCAGGCTCCCCCGTCCCTGGGATTCTCCAGGCAAGAACACTGGAGTGGGTTGCCATTTCCTTCTCCAATGCATGAAAGTGAAAAGGGAAAGTGAAGTCGCTCAGTCGTGTCCGACTCTGTGCAACCCCATAGACGGCAGCCCACCAGGCTCCACCGTCCCTGGGATTCTCCAGGAAAGAACACTGGAGTGGGTTGCCATTTCCTCCTCCAATGCATGAAAGTGAAAAGTGAAAGTGAAGTCGCTCAGTCATGTCTGACTCTTAGCAACCCCATGGACTGCAGCCCACCAGGCTTTTCTGTCCATGAGATTTTCCAGGCAAGAGTATTAGAGTGGGGTGCCATTGCCTTCTCCTTGGGATACAATAGCAAACAAAACAAAGAGTCTGACACTTTTAAATTTAGTCTTGTGGAGAGAGACAAGAGCATGTCAAATGGTGAGAAGGACCAAGACAACAGTGAAGTGTTGTGAGAAGAAAAGGGAGCCCAGGCCATGAGGATTGGCCTTCTGTAGAAGACTGTAAGGAGAGGCTATGGAGTGAAAGCCTGAGCTAGTGAATGTAGAGGAAAGAGATTTCAGGAAAAGGATACAGCAGGTGTGAGGGACCTGAGGCAGGCACTCTTGCTCTGAGGACACGCAAAGAAGACAGGAATTGGCACTGAGTGACTTAAGTGGGAAAGCGAAGGAGTAAGTTCAGAGATGGAGGGATGGGAACCTGTAAGCCAGCATAAGCTTGGCTTTCTTAAGACAGGAATTCATGAGAGGGCTTTAGCTGAGGGTTCCGATGATCTATCTTCCAGTTTAATGGGATAACGAAAATGGAAGGAACAACAGTGCACCGCCCGCCTCACATGGGCCTAGCCCAATACTAAGGGATACAGGTCAATTCAGCCCTCCCTGTCTTGCTGTTGTCCTATGACACACAAAAAAGAAAATCCGTGTTCAAAACAGAATTGAACTGTTTGCCGCCCAGCTTGTTCAGGAGGCCCTGGTTCATGAAACAGTTGAAATGATACTTTGTTCACTCCCAGGAGAAGGGAACAGGGAACCGTCCTGACGTCCACCTTGCTCGCTCCGTGTGGTGCTCCGTGGTGCTCCGTGTGGTCCTGCTGCCGCGGCGCCTCCCGGGGCGCGCTCTGCGCTCTTCCCGGTTCCTGCCGCGACGCCCCGTCCTCCTCCCGCCCGCGTGGGCCCGGGGCGATGGAGGGGAGGCCGGCGGCCAGCCTCCCGGCGTCTGAGCGCGGCTCCGCAGCTGCCGTTGCTCTCAGTGACCGCGCACAGGGGCAGCCTACCCTCAGACCGAGGCCTAGGAAAGGCCTGCTCGGCAGCGGCGCCCGGCGTCCCCCCGGGCCTCAGCCTAGCAGGCAGAGGCTGTCTCCCAATCCGGTCACACTTCTTGCTTCCAAATTCTCCTCAGCTCTTCCCAAGGACCTTGGATTGAATGAGAGCAGGGAGCAGAGAAGTGAAAGAAATATTTATGCACTTTCCAAATTTCTCTATCCGAACCCTGCTTGCTCACAGGGTTAACTTAAACGGAGGGCGTTTGCTGCCTTTGTTCTGCTTCAGACATGTCTGGACTGGAGAAGGCCTCTCCACGAGCAAATGCGCAAGGAGGGACGGGGCTGTCAGCCAGCTGTCATCCTGCTCCACTGTCTCAGCTCCTAGACCTTCAAAACCAAAGCCTGGCTGCAGCTGTCTTTCACACAGGGCAATTTTGGCATGTTGGGGGAGCCCAGAAATACAAGAGTCCCTGATAACCCCTTCCTAGGGCGAAGGAGACCCGACACAGGCCCTGGGTTGCCCTTCCTGGGAGGAGCAGCGAGGGCAGTGCTGAGATGGCTTTGTCCTTCAGCCTGTTCGTGCACAGCAGGCAAAGACTAGGACGCTCATTTCTTTCTCAGTATCTCATCCTGTTACGCACTTAGGTCATAAATTCACAACAGCAATAAGCACCGAGAGAACTTCTGAGAGGACCCAGTTAACTCTTAAGAGTCAGGCACTGTGTCAAATGCCAGAGATGTAATAAATTAAAACACAGTTTGCCTGAGAAGGTTCAAAGTCTACACGGGGTAACAAACATTTAAACAACTCATCCCAACAATTGGGCAGTGCTATTACACACAGGGCCATGAAGATACAGAAGAGCAAGAATCCAGTTCCAGATGCAAAGGGCTTTACAGAAGTGGTGATGCTTATGGCAAATTTTTTAAAATAACAATTTTGGTTTTTTATAAAAATGACACTTCAAACAATGGGTCCAAAAAAAAGAAAAGAACCAAATATCTCAAGTCACACACCCAGAAATAAACTCATAAAGGTGATTTTTACTGGAATTCTACCAAAGAAAAGGACACTCTGTTAAAATGAAGGGACTAGTGCAAAGGCCCAGAGTATGAAAGGACAATGAGCTGGGTCTGCTTAGAAGGCAAAGGGGTGGCTGTCTGGAGCTGACCACAGCAGGAGGACCGGGACCACATCTGGTTTTTGTGCAAACTGGCACTCTGGTGGAAGACATCCCAGAGACATGTGCTCAAAGAATAAAGGAACACACAAAAGGTAGGCAGGCTAAGCATCCAGAGAGGAAGAGAGAAAGGCCTGAGGGAGTAGTCCATTAAGTGTAAAGAAATGAGCCTCATGCATCAGGAGATGATACTGTAATAGCAGCCCCATTTAATGAACCCTTGCACATGCCAAGTCCTAAACCAGGCATTCTTCATGGTTCAACCAATTAATTCTCACAACAGCATTACCTAAATATCATTATGATTGTCATTTTACATCCAAGGACACACCCGAAAAGATTAGAGGACTTGTTCAAGATCTCCCAGGTAGTAATTTAAGATCTGATACTCTTAACCCAGTGCTTCTGTTTTTCCAAAGAGGATGTTTAGCATGTTGCCCCTCCACCTCAAAGGGCTTTGGTTGCTTGGATGCTTACATTCTGTCCATTGAAAACCAATCTTAGAATCTTTAGAATCATATGTCACATTCAACTCTTCAAGTCACTCAGTTCAGTCAGTTTAGTCAATTCAGTCGTGTCCAACTCTCTGCGACCCCATGGACTGCAGCACTCCGGGCTTCCCTGTCCATCAACTCCCAGAGCTTGCTCAAACTCATGTCCATCGAATTGGTGATGCCATCCAACCATCTTATCCTCTGTCATCCCCTTCTCCTCCTGCCTTCAATCTTTCCAGCATCAGGGTCTTTTCCAGTGAGTCAGTTCTTCATGTCAGGTGGCCAAAGTATTGGAGGTTCAGCTTCAGCATCAGTCCTTCCAATGAATATTCAGGACTGATCTCCTTTAGGATGGACTGGTTTGATCTCCTTGCAGTCGAAGGGACTCTCAAGAGTCTTCTCCAACACCACAGTTCACAAGCATCAATTCTTTGGTGCTCAGCTTTCGTTATAGTCCAACTCTCACATCCACACATGACTACTGGAAAAACATAGCTTTGACTATATGTACTTTTGTCAGCAGAGTAATTCTGCTGTTTAATATACTGTCTAGGTTGGTCATAGCTTCTCTTCCAAGGAGCAAGAGTCTTTTCAATTTCATGGCTGCCTGCAGTCACTGTCCACAGCGAGTTTGGAGCCCAAGAAAATAAAGTCTCTCACTGTTTCCACTGTTTCCCCATCTATTTGCCATGAAATGATGGGACCACATGCCACGATCTTAGTTTTTTCAATGTTGAGTTTTAAGCCAGCTTTTTCACTCTCCTCTTTCACTTTCATCAAGAGGCTCTTTAGTTCTTTTTCACTTTCTGCCATAAGGGTGGTGTATCTGAGGTTATTGATATTTCTCCCGGCAATCTTGATTCCAGCTTGTGCTTTGTCCAGCCCGGCATTTCACATGATGTATTCTGCATATAAGTTAAATAAGCAGGGTGACAATATACAGCCTTGATGTACTCCTTTCCCAATTTGGAACCAGTCCATTGTTCCATGTCCTGTTCTAATTGTTGCTTCTTGACCTGCATACAAATTTCTCAGGAGGCAGGTAAGGTAATCTGGTATTCCCATCTAAGAATTTTCCAGTTTGTTGTGATGCACACAGTCAAAGACTTTGTCATAGTCAATAAAGCAGAAGTAGATATTTTTCTGGAACTCTCTTGCTTTTTCTATGATCTAGTAGATGTTGGCAATTTGATCTCTGGTTCCTCTGCCTTTTCTAAATCCAGCTTGGACATCTGGAAGTTCACAGTTCATGTATTGTTGAAGCCTGGCTTGGAGAATTTTGAGTATTATTTTGTTAGCGTGTGAGTTGAGTGCAATTGTGCGATAGTTTGAGCATTCTTTAGCATTGCCTTCCTTAGGGATTGGAATGAAAACTGACCTTTTCCAGTCCTGTGGCCACTGCTGAGTTTTCCAAATTTGCTGGCATATTGAGTATAGCACTTTCATAGCATCATCTTTTAGGATTTGAAATAGCTCAACTGGAATTCCATCACCTCCACTAGTTTGTTCATAGTGATGACTTCACATTCCAGGATGTCTGGCTCTAGGTGAGTGATCACACCATCGTGATTATCTGGGTCATGAAGCTCTTGTTTGTACAGTTCTTCTGTGCATTCTTGCCACCTCTTCTTAATATCTTCTGCTTCTGTTTGGTCCCTACCATTTCTGTCCTTTATTGAGCCCATCTTTGCATGAAATGTTCCCTTGGTATCTCTGATTTTCTTGAAGAGATCTCTAGTCTTTCCCATTCTATTGTTTTCCTCTATTTCTTTGCACTGATAGAGTGGGTTAAAGGCAACACCAGAGCAATTAGGTTTAAAACACATATCCTCACCAGGAGTGAATAGTTTTCTTCTACTATCACGACGAATTACCTCAGATATCTGTTTTGTGTTTTGAGTGGTTGGTTTAATTGGTTTACTGTGGGGAGGGAAGGGGCACAGCCAGGGCCGGGAAACCCAGAGCTCAGTCTGAGGCCTGGGAGCCTCCTGTGAGGAGGCTGTTTCCCTCAAACATGGGGGCAGGAGAAAATAAGAGAGGATGGAAGACTCGGCTGACTCAAACAACCTGTGTAGATGATAAGATCACATAAGATAAGACCTTGAGATGGTCGCAGGCAGGGGGACGTTCTTGAAAAAATTTTTTAAAGTAGCTGTCGGGGTTCTGAGGTTTGGTTCTGTCTGCTTTCCCACCTGCCATCTTCCGGATTCCCCATTCCCACGCCATCTGCTCTTGGCACCAGGTCTGGGAAGCCCTCTCGCTTCAATCCCAGCGCAAGTGCTGCAGCAACGGATCACTCTTCACCCGTGAATCAGCCACAGGCACCAGAAGTCTGTATTGTTTCTAAAAAGCACCTTCCAGTGCTCCTCAGACCTGCTGAAAGAAACACGGTCAATCTGGAGGCTGATAAAACTCTCGGTATCACAGAAACCCAGGTCGAGCAATCACAAATACCCTATCACCTTGACCCCTCTTGAATCATGCTCCCCGCAGACCACAGTGCCTCAGCCAGCCCAGGGAACAGGGTGCAGGCGCCCTTGCTTCTATCATATTGAGAGCTGAGCAGCATTTCCTGGGCCCCAGGCTTCATTAGCACGTTGGTGGTATTGCTTCCTGTAGCTGACTATCTGTTTCCATTCTGGCACAGTGTTTGCTCTCTTCTCTCTGCTTTGGGGGTTGGGGGAAGATGAACTTCTCAAGGAGCCTGTCTCTGCCCTCTTGGCCGTCTCCCTCTCGGCGCCCCGCACATCCCCGTCATAAGGCAGAGCGTCTGGCGTCCCCCTGAGCTGAGCTGGGGAGCTCCGCACCCAGAAGAGCTCTTCCCTCCTGCAGTCGGCATCGCAGCCACATCCAGGTAGAGCCAAACTTGTTGTTTTGTATTTTGGGTCAAGTCAGCCTGACATTTCAGGGACAGACGCAAGGTAGAGTTGGTTGCGGGAGAGAAAGTTCTAGAAAGAAAGACTGGAAGCTTTAGAAAGGAAGAAGTAAAAACCAATAGACTTTTTGTGATGGATTTTGATAAATAAAGATTTAAGAAGATGAAAATTTGAAAGTCAAAAGTTGTATGTTAGGGAATGTTCAGAAAATGGAGACCAGGAGGATTTCTGTCATTCTTACTTACTAAAAAAAATGCTTATACTAGATGGGATTATATGTAAAACACAAACCAATTCTGCCTTTTCTCTTGAGAGTCAGAAGTTTAGGAAGAGATAGGAAAAGTGGCAGGCTGGCTGGCAAGCTGATGACGATTAAGAGAACGCCTAGGAGGAGAAGCTGAAGCCAGAGAGGGTCGCAGAATAATGGATGTCACCACGTCAGCGTGGTCAGAGACCACAAGGAGGATCTCAGAGCCCAGCACTCTGCAGGGAACCCTCGGCAGCCTGGACAAGTGAGTGCCGGGGGCGGTGAGTGCTCCCCTCCCCTGATTTAGAAAGGGGGTCCTGGTCTATCCTGGGAGGCTTCTACCCCAGCAGCCTTGCCATCCCTCACCAGGCTCTCGTCTCCTAAGACCACTAAACTCTTGGCTCAGAGAGGTTTGCTCAGAACTGCCGGGAGGAAAGGAATAGGTATTGCGAGGAGAAAGGAGTTGTTGGGAAGAGAGGAAATATGATAACACACCACTTCCTTAGAGCTGGCTTCCTGGCATGGCTGGGTTCTCATGCTCAGAGGCCCTCATGGCAGCGCTTGAGCTTTCCTTTTTCAAGTCCCACCGATCACTCCTCAAAGAAACAGAAACAAAAACTAGTTTCTACTCTGATGGAAACAGATGGCCCACTTCTTACGCAGATGTGCTTTCAGGCCCTAAACACTTGCCATGAATAAAAACGGAATCAAAGATATGATAAAGATACATCCTTAGATCATAAAACCTCACAGAATTAATCACAGATGTAAATCTTACAGTCAAAACCTTCAATATTATATTAACAAAAAGTCCATCAATAGTTGAAACTTTGACGCTGAGAGGTATTGGTTTCAGTGCAATGATAAAAGCACAGCTCAACAGCAATAAATTTAAAATCACTGTAGTTTGGGGAGGTAAATGTCATGACCATGACAAACAAATACGTGTCCCCTGCAGGTGGACAAGGTCATTGATGGGGAATGAATTCATAAAGTGTCAGAATCCTGCAGCACTCCTCCAATACTATTTCTATATCCATTCATTTGATAATTTATTCATTCATTAATTTAACAAATATCCATCAGGTTCCTACTGAGTGCCAGGCACTGCTGCAGGCACAAGGTGAACAGGACAGACAAAGACAACCTCCTGGAGGTTACAGCTAAGTGGGAGGGTCATATACAAATAGATGAACAAAAGGATGGCTAGCATAACATCAGTCGTAAGTGCTATGAAGAAAAACCAGGGCAGAGTAAGGGGACTGGAGTACCAAGGAGGGCGTGACCAGGGAGGACCTATCTGAGGAGGTGACATTTCAGAAGAGACCTAAATTAAATGAGGGGATTGAACTGCGGGAGAGGGAGCAGCGGGACTGAGACAAGACTGTGCTTTGCTGGAAACAGCATGGAGTTCTGGTCATCAAGGTCAGAGGAAAATAGCAGGAAAGGAGGTCAGAGGCAGGCAAAGGCAGAAGAGAAGAGGCCGTGACATTCTCGCCTGTTAGGGACTATGGATGCTATCCCAAGTGTGATGAGAAGTCATGGGGGGTTGCAAGCAGAGAGGGCACGTGATCTGATTTAACCGTTTAGAGGATCACTCTAGCTCCTGTGTGAACATAGTATGCTCGGGCCAAGAGTGAAAGCAAGGAGATCATTAGAGAGGTTCTTGCAAAGGTGGAACTCACGGTGGCTCAGACTGAGGTAGTGGCAATGGAGGAGCAAGAGGTGATGCTTTGGGATAGATGTCCCGGTTGAGCAGATAAAAACTGCTGGTTAACTAGCAGTGGGGTGTGAAAAAGAAAACATTCAAGAATGGCTCCAAGATTTTTGACCAAGCCATTAGATGACGGGAAACATCAGAGGAACAGGTTTATGGGGGGTGGGGGGAGAACAGGAGTTCTGTTTTAAACATTTTTGTTTTGAGATGTCTATTGGGTTACCACATGGGAATGTCCAGTATGAAATTGGGTGAACAAGTCTAGAACTCATAAGGACAAAAACCTTCCCTGATGGATGACCTGGTTTCTAGTATTTGGAGGGGCAGGACTGCTAGTGATTCATTCTGTAACCTCAATTGGCTGCTTCCTTTAGCCAAAGCAGAGCAGTAGCCCTGGCCCTGCCCAGGAATTGCAAATAGCCCAGTACTTAACCAGTGCATGTGCACTGGTCACATTCCACAGCAGAGCAGAGTGTTGCTTGAAGACCAGCTCCACAAGTTGATGCTACAGGGATTATTAAAATGCAAGCAACCTGGACTCTTGTCCCAGAGCTGCTCCTTAATTGTAAGTGGATAATCTCTTCCAAGCAAGACAGAAAGCTGAGGGGCAGGGAACAGGGCAAGCAGGAGCAAATGGATTTCACAAGTCTGGAAGACAGTGTGAAGCCATAGAAAGAACAGTCTTTGGGCCCAAACAGACCTAGATTCACATTCCATCATGCTCTTTCCTACCTCTGTGATCTTCCGTATGTTACTCTACCTTACTGAGTCTAAATCTCAGATTCCTTGGTCACAAAGAGAGATGGATTGTTGTACAGATTAAATAAGTTTTAATGCAAACCACTGGCATCCAGTGAGCATTCAGAAGGGATAGCTCCCTTCTCCCACGTCCTCTTTCCCTCTCTCCATGAGGAGATAACCTGTTCTTCTACCGTGCAGCCCATCCCACCTCAGTTTTCCTTCCCTCAGCTCCCATCCCAAACCCTCGAGTCCTGCCTCTTGGAGGAAGCATCTCCCCCCCACCCTCCCCGCCTCATGGCTGGATCGTGGCCCTTGGTTTTCCTCACAGGGCTGAAGACCACAGCAGCAGCATCTTTTCTGGGTTTGCGGCTCTCCTTGCCATCCTCCTGGTTGTTGCAGTTATCTGCGTCCTGTGGTGCTGCGGTAAACGGAAGAAGCGTGAGTCCCTTGTTTTCCAGAGTTGAGACACACTACGATCAACTGTCTAGTCTGGAATTTAAAGCCCAGTTCTCAGCTGGCACAGTGGTAAAGAATCTGCCTGCCAATGCAGGAGGTGCAGGAGACGTAGATTCGAGCCCTGGGTTGGGAAGATCCCCTCGAGGAGGAAATGGCAACCCACTCCAGTATTCTTGTCTGGAAAAATCCCATGGACAGGGGCCTGGCAGGCAACAGTCCGTGGGGTCATATGGAGTCAGACATGACGGAGCACAGACACACACATTGCCCTCCAGAGATAAACCGTTGCACCCAGGAGTCCTCTGTTCTTACCTGTGTGTTAACACAGGTCATTGTCTCCATCAGGATCACAAGCTGTGGCTCTGAAAGCTCCGTGCTGAGTCGAACTTCATTCTGAAAGCCTTGCCCTGGTACCCTGTGCCCATTTCTGCTTCTTGCTTCTGTCTCCTGAGTCCCCTGTTCTTCTAGCTCAAAGGCATTGGTCAAGTCTGGAAACACATTTTTCATAATACATGGTGAGGGTGGGGAATATTTTCAGGCGCCGTCTCTTCCCCAAGGGTCCCCACATTCTGTGCAGCTAAGCCCAGCCATGACCTCTGTGTCTCTCATTGTCTTGTAGGGCAAGTTCCCTACCTCCGAGTTACCATCATGCCCTTGTTGACTCTGCCTCGGCCCAGACAGCGAGCCAAAAATATTTATGACCTCTTGCCCCGAAGACAAGAAGAGCTGGGTAGGTTTTTCTTTCTCATCCATGGAATCCAGGCCTACAGAACTTCTGCCCCCAGAATATAGGTCTCACCTGCAAAAGCGGCTTTTTCTAAGCATGCTACCATCCTGCTCTTCAGGGAGCAGGCGAGAGGACGGGACAGACAGACGGCAAGGTTTACCTCCAGTGGGGCCTGGGGGCTTGAAGAAGGAGCAGGAAGTCATCAGGGTCAGGGATCTGGTTTGGGGTTTTCTCCAACTTCATTGAGAAATGATTGACATATGTCACTGTATGAGTTTACAGAGTACAGCATGATAATTTGATTACATAGACTAAATTTGGTTTTTCTTGATGTAGTTAGCTGGGTATGTCTAAAGTTGGGAAAGACACACAGGAGAACATGGCCTCCAGCCTCAAGTCAGGGAGGGCTCACCCGAGAAGACTCCGCCCAGCCAGCCTCCTCCACTCTTGTGTTAGTGTCCATTTGTCCTCAGCGAGCTGAGGAGTGTTCCTGGTCTCCCAGCTCATCATCCTTGAAGCCCTGACCCTCTCCCCACAGAACACTGGCCCCCAAATACCAGGTATCAGACAGGTCCACTTCACCCAGAATGTGAGGACTGAACAGGCTGAAGCACTTGGAGGACTGGCTGACTATGCTCAGGGTTTGCTCTCTGACCTTTCAGGAAGACATCCCTCAAGGAGCATCCGTATTGTCAGCACGGAAAGCCTCCTCTCCAGGAATTCTGACAGCCCTTCCTCTGAGCATGTGGTAAGAGTCAAGCGAAACGGCAGTCCCTTTGGGAGAAATGACGTGTCTCTGGCAGAAGAGCTGAAGTGCAAGAGTCCTAGGTGTTGCTTCTTGTTTCACTATAAACGGCACCCCAGGCCCTATTAATAAATGGGAAGACTAGCCTCAGGATCGCCCTACCACCCAAGGCAAAAAATTTAGAAAGAGAGGAGCAAGTGCTTGAGATTTTAAGAAAGGCACCAAGGCACAAGTATTCATGGACACTTGTTGGAACCGAAATGTATTGCTTTAACAAAGACATGATAATGCGTTTTTCCAAATAAGTGTTGTCTCCTGTACCGTAATTATCTTGGGAGGGTACATAAATTTTCCTACAGAGCTGTTGGTGCTCAAAGCACCCTTAAAGTTCTGCTTCGGGAATTACTTCCAAGCCTATGTCAAATTGTTTCAATCTTCCTCCATAGCAGTAAGAGTCATAAGTCACTCAGCACTGTGACTGGTGTAAAAAGTGTTGAGCATGTTGGGGAAACCTTTGCGTCTGGCTCTGAAAGCAGCTCCCAAGAAGGAGACGCACAGCAATGTGGGGCAGAGGGACTGTTCTGAAGATCAGGGCGCTCGTTTCTGTAGATAAGTCCTTATTAGCTTGTTTAAGAATTTGTTTCTTCGGTTTTACGGCATCCCTGGGTGAGTACGGCCATGGTGCCGCTGCTGCTGATTGGCTCGTTACCCCTTCTTTACCTGGAGCTGCTGATTGGCTCGTTACCCAGCCTTTCTTTACCCAGGGCTGCTGATTGGCTTGTTACCCAGCCTTTCTTTACCCAGGGCTGCTGATTGGCTCATTATCCAGCCTTTCCTTACCCAGTGGCTCAAGTTTGATGACCACGTGGCCGTCTCCAAGTTGCCACATTTGCTTCCTCCTCCTCTCACGTGTCCCATTCTTAGGCTCTGGTCCTGCTTCTAAGACTTCCTAGGGCAGCAGGTCCACGTGGCTATAAAAGAAAGAGTGGAGGCAATCCACTGCTTAAGCTAGTTCTCGGATTCAGCTGAGCCCTGAGGGGATTTTGTACCTAGAGTTTAGATCTCAAGCTGACTTAAACCTACAAACATGTTTGGATTGTACTCTGTGCTGTTTGAAGGACGTTTTGAACCAGTTGCCAACATTTAAAAACCTAAGAGATTTCACACTGAAGTCCAGATATTCAGCCTTTTTTGAAAATCAGACATTCTGGAAACATCAGACCAGCATTCCTAAATGACCATAGCTGATCTGTGTGTCAGCTGCGCCCATACTAATAACAGCAAGCGTTTCGTAGTGTCTCCTTTGTGCCAGGAGCTAAACAGTTTACAGGCAGTAATTCATTTTTTCTTCGCAAAACCTCATGGTATTGATATTATTATTATTATCCCCATTTTATAAGTTAGGAAGCTGAGGCACAGTGAGATTAGGTAACTTGTGTAAACTCAGCACAGAGTGGTGAGGCTAGGACTTGCACCCTCAGTCTGAACTGAAGCCTCTACCTTTAGCCACTATCCTGGGCCTAGCAATATGTTCTGGGGTGGCAGGCTCTCTCCAGTTCATAATACTTCCCCCACTGAACCCCCCCAGTGTGGCCAGAAACTAGTTACAATTTATTGTCACATTTACACTGCTGCTTTCCTTAAACCCAGCCCACTTCACTCATCCCAACCTGGCATCGGAAGCCTTGTGATTTGAGACCCTGATTGAGAGCGTCTCTCTGCAGTGAAGAGCTGAGTAGAGGAGCCGTTAGATACAGTAGTGCCGGGTGGGGAGAAGGGAGGGCTTGTCCTTATTCCTACCCCTACTCTGTCACTCACCATCTCTTCTTACTTACAGCCCTCCCGAGCAGGCGACGCCCTCCACATGCACAGAGCCCACACTCACGCCATGGGGTATGCAGTGGGCATCTATGACAATGCCATGCGGCCCCAGATGTGTGGAAACCTTGCTCCCTCGCCTCACTATGTCAATGTCAGAGCTTCAAGAGGTTCCCCGAGCACTTCTTCAGAGGACTCGAGAGACTATGTCAATATCCCCACAGCAAAGGAGATTGCTGAGACTTTGGCTTCTGCCAGTAACCCTCCCAGGAACCTCTTCATCCTCCCAGGTACCAAGGAGCTGGCACCGTCTGAAGAAATAGATGAGGGTTGTGGGAACGCCAGTGACTGCACCAGTTTGGGGTCTCCAGGAACTGAGAACAGTGATCCACTCAGTGATGGGGAAGGGTCTTCTCAGACCTCGAATGACTATGTCAACATGGCAGAGTTGGATCTCGGGACCCCCCAAGGGAAGCAGCTCCAGGGAATGTTTCAGTGCCGCAGGGATTATGAAAATGTACCACCAGGTCCCAGTAGCAACAAGCAGCAGGAGGAGGAAGTGACATCCTCAAACACAGACCATGTAGAGGGCAGGACAGATGGTCCAGAGACCCACACCCCACCTGCCGTGCAGTCAGGGAGCTTCCTGGCTTTAAAGGATCACGTGGCCTGTCAGTCGTCTGCCCACAGTGAGACCGGGCCGTGGGAAGATGCAGAAGAGACGTCAAGTGAGGACTCTCACGACTATGAGAATGTGTGCGCTGCCGAGGCAGGAGCCAGGGGCTGAGCAGTGGCCTGACCCACGGCTCTTTCCTGGCAAACTAGGACCCAGCCACCCGGCCGGCAGGCCACATGAAGTGGCTGCTGCTGCCAGATTCACCCTTGATGACCCTGTATTTCAGTGGTTTCATTTGGTTAGGCTAAGGAGATGAAATGAGTAAGGAGGTAAGAGGGTCTCAAAAACAGAGTTTTGAGAAAGCCAGAAAGGAATTCTTCTCAGCAAGATTCTGTTACCTCTCGTACCAACTTAAGAATGTTTGCTGAAACTACCTTACAGAATTGTTAGGAGGTTAAAAATGGAAGAGTCCTTTAGTGCGCAGTGGAAACACGATGTAGCCTAAAATCATTGGCTTTGCTAATACCAGCAGGCTGCAAAGCAAGAATACAGATTATTTGGTAATCCAGGCAGAGGCCAAAAGGAATGAAGAAATCAGAGTGGGGTGGGGAGGGAGAGTTTCCACTCTAGAATGAGTGTGGACCACCAAACGCTGGAGAAAATGCAGAATAATAATTCTCATCATTGCTAAGGGGATTGCAAGCCATAACCTTCCCTCTGGAAAATTGTTCATCAGTTTCTTATAAACATACACTTATTATATAACCCAGTCATTCCAGTATTAGGTATTTATCCAAGTGTAAAGTTTGTGTTCACAAGAGAAAAAAAAACCTCATACATGACTGTTTATAGAGCTTTATTCATGACTGTGAAAACTTGGAAATAAGTCTTTCAACAGGTGAGTGGGTAAACAAGCTGTCCTATATTCACACAATGAATTTATCCACACTCAGCTGTAAAAATGAGTGAAGTATAAAGGTTCATGCAACAACGTGGACAAATATTAAACACATTTTGCTAAGTGAAAGAAGCTATATGTAAAAATCTACATATTGTATGGTTCTACTTATATGACATTTCTGAAAAAAGCAAAACTGTAGAGGCAGAAAACAGATCAATGGTTGAGAGGTTTGGGAAGAGGGAACAAAGGAGCTGTACAAGGAAATTTTTAGGATAATGTTTCTATAAGGTTATTGATACTTGACTGTATGCACTTGTCAAAACACACACAAAAGCCCGTACAGCACAAAGGATGACTTTATTATATGCAAATTTAAAAAATTCACCAGGCTGTTGGGAGGCCCACAATATAATGCAGGTTGTACAAATTTTGTAAAATTTTGTAAAAATTGAATTGGTTTTACAAATGTATGACATAATCTCACGGAAGGGAGTGGGGGAAAATTGAGCTGGCCTAAGTAACTTTGGAAAACAATGTTTTGCTTGAAAACGTAAGATAAGACACAAAGAGCTGGACACAGACACTGGAGTGTAATTGATAAATTTGTGTCTCATGGGAATATAGTTTAGCAATTTTGAAACTAAGTATAGCCTGGAATTGAACAAATAAGTAAATATTACACAGGTAAGGAGAGGCAGGTTTCTTACTCTCAGAGAAAGAAGTAATAAATAAGCAAGTAGAAAAGGAAATACAGATGAGTGTACACATAGGCTTCCCAGATGGCGCAGTGATAAAGAATCTGCCTGCCAACTCAGGAGACGCAGGTACGATCCCTGGGTTGGGACGATCCTGTGGAGAAGGAAATGGCAACCCACTCCGGTATTCTTGCCTGGGAAATTCCACAGACAGAGGAGCCTGGTGGGCTACAGTCCATGGAGTCACAAAGAGTCAGACATGACTGAGCACACACAGCATACCCACACACAAATACACAGGCTAGTTTATATATGGGAGAAGGCGATGGCACCCCACTCCAGTACTGTTGCCTGGAAAATCCCATGGATGGAGGAGCCTGGTAGGCTGCAGTCCATGGGGTCGCTAAGAGTCGGACACAACTGAGCAACTTCACTTTCACTTTCCACTTTCATGCTTTGGAGAAGGAAATGGCAACCCACTCCAGTGTTCTTGCCTGGAGAATCCCAGGGATGGGGGAACCTGGTGGGCTGCCGTCTATGGGGTCGCATAGAGTCGGACACGACTGAAGCGACTTAGCAGCAGCCGCAGCAGCAGTATATATATGTGTATTTCCTAACTCTGCCCACTAGAGGGTCTAGAAGCAATGATTCTCCAATTGCGATGAATACACTCAGCTCCCAGATCTTGGATTCCAAATACCATTGTCCAATAAAAGGAAGCAGAACTCCTTGGAGGAATGGCTGGTTTTAGAGCTGAGGCAGGAAAAATACAAGATGAGTTTGAGCACTGTATAGAAAAGGAAAGAAAAGAAAGAAGGGATCGGGGAAGAGAGAAGAAAAGGTGAGGCCATGTCAGAAGGAGCCGAGAGCACTCTCAAAGGTACTAGAGCAATTTAGGCAATAAAAGCAAATGTTTATAATGCAGATTTATAACTCAAGGGATAAAATAAATATCCATGAATCCCTAATAAATGGTAAAATTAGCAGGTGGCACCTTATGGAAAAATAAGATAATTTCATAACTTCAAAGAATCTCCCTTCAAATGTTTATTCACTACCGTGATGGTTTTAACGTTGATCCACAAATTATTTGATACTTCCCTTGGCACTTAATTCCCTTCGCCTTTGGTGTGGGCTGGATTTAGTGATTCTTGTCTACGGAAAAGAATATGGAAAAGAGAAAATAGTAAATCTACAGTGGAGAAACCTGTGTATATGTAGGCTATTATATATGTAGATTTCCTCTGTCCACTGGAAGGTCTAGGATCAGTGACGCTCCAGTAGGAATGAAGGCACTCAGCTCTCAGACCTTGGTTTCTAAGCTTGGTAAGCACTACCTTAACCATGTGATCAAGGTCAACTCACCATTGGTAAGCTATGTTGGACTTCCCTGGTGGTCCAGTGGCTAAGAATCCGCCTGCCAATGCAGGGGACAAGAGTTCGATCCCTGGTCCAGGAAGGGTCCACATGCCAAAGGCATCCAAGCCTGTGAGCCATAACTACGGAGCCCGCGTGTGGAACTACTGACGCCCTCATGCCCAGTGCGCGTGCTCTGCAACAAGGGAGGCCACCGCAGTGAGAAAGCTGAGCGCTGCAGCTCGAGAGCAGCCCTCACTTGCCACCCCAGAGAAGGCCCACTCACAGCAATGGAGACCCAGCACAGCCACAAATACATACATAAAAGGTGTGCTGCTCTATGATCAAGGACAAGGGTGCTTCACCTCTGTGGCATTCTTCCCTAAAAGCCACAATCCCAGGCTTATCGTGAGAAGCATCCAAAAACTCAAAGTGAATAACATTCAACAAATACCTGACCAGAACTCTTTAAAGTGTTAAAGTCATGAAACACAAGGGAAGACTGGAGAAACTGTTGGGCCGGCAGAGACCAAGAAGGTGTGATGACTAAACACGTGATGCCTTGGATTGGATTGTAGTACGTGAAAAGGACATTAGTGGGGGAAAAGGTTAAAAAAAAAACAAAGAAAAAACTTCATATTGTAGTCAGTAGTATTGTATCAATGTTAATTTCTTAGTTTTGACTGTGAAGAAAGCTGAGCCCAAAGAATTGATACTTTTGGACTGTGGTGTTGGAGAAGACTCTTGAGAGTCCCTTGGACTGCAAGGAGATCCAACCAGTCCATTCTAAAGGAGATCAGTCCTGGGTGTTCTTTGGAAGGAATGATGCTAAAGCTGAAACTCCGTGCTTTATGCGAAGAGTTGACTCCTTGGAAAAGACTCTGATGCTAAGAGGCATTGGGGGCAGGAGAAGGGGACGACAGAGGATGAGATGGCTGGATGGCATCACTGACTCGATGGACATGAGTTTGAGTGAACTCCAGGAGCTGGTGATGGACAGGGAGGCCTGGCGTGCTGCGATTCATGGGGTCGCAAAGAGTCGGACACGACTGAGCAACTGAACTGAACCGAACTGAACCAAGTTATATAATTAGCATTTAGGGGAAGCTGTGTGAAAGGTACAGGAACTCTCTGTACTGTCTCTGCAACTTTTCTGAAAGTCATGCCAAAACAAAAAGTAATTTTAAAGCATGGACAAAGCTGGGAGTGAAGACTTCTAGGTTCATTCCACTCAAACAAGTGTGCCTTTGTTCCTTTTTCTGCAAAAAGGGACATAATGTAAAGCACACGCTGCTATCGTTGCTTTGGATATTTGTGTTCGTCTTCTGCATGGTTCTGTTAATGTATGTACTCAGTCTCTCCTATCAAACTGCAGTCCCTTTGTCTGTAGGAAAATATAATTAAATCCGATGTATTCACCCTAGTTCTGAGGACAAGCCCCAAGATACAGTCAGGTTATCAGTAACTGACAGGTGACGTGATTTCAGTGCATGTCGTTATAAAATGTTGAGTGATGTTTTTCTGTAGTTCAGGCGTGGAGGCCAAGGCTTAAAGCTAAGCATCAAAGGTGTGAGAACATCCCACGTTTCTGAGTTCAGAGCACCACCAGCTGTTAGGGGTCAGCCAACAACCCTCCGGGCTTACTGAGGACAGGAAAAGAAGTCCTAACGTGCACTGCTCCCCACGACTGCACCTCTGCTCCGCGGGAGAGGACCGAGTGTGGCTGTGGCAAGCCTCTGAGGACATGCTGGTCGGGAGGAGAGTGTCTTTCCTCCTCACTGCCTCCGTCCCCAGGGGCGGGAACCATCTTACCGTCTCTTCTGCAGGGTACCTGATGCCCCAGGAAAAGGAGAGAGTAGAGTGTGTGCCAGAACTGAGAGGAAGGGCCTTGGAGGGGCTGACTACACACTTCTGGGCATGGCAACTCTAAAAGTGTCACCAGAGGAAGGCATCTGGGCTTAGGTCATTTCGTTGGTACCATGTCAACAGGGTGCAGGGCCAGGGACTTCTAGGATAAATCTGTGAGGTATAGAACATCGGAAGTGGCTTCACAAGCACTTGGGTAGGTGCTAGAGACTGCACATTTGTGTGCCCCTAAAATTCATATGTTGAAACTTAATCCTCTGTTGTGATAGTATTTGATGGTGAATGCATGCTCAGTCGCTTCAGTCATAGCTGACTCTTTACGACCCCATAGACTATAGCCCACCAGGCTCCTGTGTCCATGGGACTCTCCAGGCGAGAATACTGGAGTGGGTTGCCATGCCTTCCTCCAAGGGATCTTCTCGACCCAAGGACTGAACCCACATCTCTTGTGTCTCCTGCACTGCAGGTGGATTCTTTACCACTGAGCCACCGGGGAAGCCCCATTAGATGATCAGGTCATGACAGTGGAGCTCTCATGGATGGGGTCAGTGCCGCTGTAACAGAGGCTCCAGGGCCTCTCACGCCTTCTGCCTTGTGAGAACACAGCCAGATGGCTGCCTGTGAACCAGGTGTCAAGCTCCTCCCAGACACCCAGTCTGTGAGTACCTGGAACTTGCACTTACCAGCCTCCAGAACTGTGAGAAATAAATGTTGGCTCTTTCAGTCCCCAGTCTATAGTATTGTTGTTATAGAAGCCTGAGCAGACTAAGATGGTAGGATAAAGGCGATTTTTACAGGAGCTAGCTCTCATACCTGTTTTGGGTCGATTTCTTCATTGCTCTCAGATTCGCTCTACATGTGACAAGCATTTAAATGTCTGTCACACACGAGGGCACTATGTCAGTCTGATATTGATGGCCAGTAAAGGTTAGCCTAGGAAGCAAAAATAAACAGAGAAAGAGCATGGCAACCCCATTCATCAAGTAAAGAGAGATTTGTATCAGATCTGTATGAAGATTCAGACAGAACTGATTCTTAAACACTGGCATGAAAGGATTCTCATAACCGAGAGATAGCTACATCGTCAAACCCAGGTCCACGTGCGCTACACACAGTGAGGCGAAACAAACTGAAGCATTGGAGTCTGGAGTGCAGGAAGGTCTATTGCAAGGGCTATGCACAGAGTGCTCAGAAAACCTGAACTCACAGTGGTTTTCAGGGAAGTTTTTTGTTTGGTTGGTTTTGGCTGCTTGCTGCCGGCAGCTTTCAGGATCTTAGTTCCTCCCAGGGATGGAAGCCAGGCCACAGCAGTGAAAGCGCTGAGTCCTAACCACTGGACCACCAGGGAGTGTCCAAGGAAGTGTTCTTAAAGGCAGTATTTGGGGTGAGAGCTTTAGGGTCTCTCTGCCTCTGATCGGTTGGTGGCGAGGTGATACGCGGCCTTCCGGGAACCTCGGCCTCCAGTCTTCCTGTTCTCCCCAGTCTGGGGCCTCAGCATGCACTTGTCATGGTGTGTGTACTCCTGTGACGGCACCAGGACTCTGTCCAGTCACTGAACTAGCGCTTCCTGCTTTTTGTTTGTTCCTGCATCTCCTAACTGGTAACTTCTTGAAGCTGAATCTGCTCTTTGGGACTCAGGGAAGGCCTAGGACACTACAGCACTTTTCTATAAACTAGAAGTAAAGAGTCTTTTGTACCCAAGAGGGCCCCACAGGGTCCTGTTCAATGTCAACCCTCCTTTTCTTTGATACTCCTCAATCGTGAGAAACGCTGGGCTGGAAGAAGCACATGCTGAAATCAAGATTGCCTAGAGAAATATCAATAACCTCAGATATGCAGATGACACCACCCTTATAGCAGAAAGTGAAGAGGAACTAAAAAGCCTCTTGATGAAAGTCAAAGAGGAGAGTGAAAAGGTTGGCTTAAAGCTCAACATTCAGAAAACGAAGATCATGGCATCTGGTCCCATCACTTCATGGGAAATAGATGGGGAAACAGTGGAAATAGATGGGGAAACAGTGGAAACAGTGACAAACTTTATTTTTCTGGGCTCCAAAATCACTGCAGATGGTGACTGCAGCCATGAAATAAAAAGACGCTAACTCCTTGGAATGAAAGTTATGACCAACCTAGACAGCATATTGAAAAGCAGAGTATTACTTTGCCAACAAAGTCCGTCTAGTCAAGGCTATGGTTTTTCCAGTGGTCATGTATGGATGTGAGAGTAGGACTGTGAAGAACGCTGAGCACCGAAGAATTGATGCTTTTGAACTGTGATATTGGAGAAGACTCTTGAGAGTCCCTTGGACTACAAGGAGATCCAACCAGTCCATTCTGAAGGAGATCAGCCCTGGGTGTTCTTTGGAAGAAATGATGCTAAAGCTGAAACTCCAGTACTTTGGCCACCTCGTGCGAAGAGTTGACTCCTTGGAAAAGACTCTGATGCTGGCAGGGATTGTGGGGCAGGAGGAGAAGGGGACGACAGAGGATGAGATGGCTGGATGGCATCACGGACTCGATGGATGTGAGTCTGAGTGAACTCTGGGAGTTGGTGATGGACAGGGAGGCCTGGCGTTCTGCGATTCAAGGGGTCGCAAAGAGTTGGACATGACTGAGCGACTGAACTGAACTGAACTGAATCTTAAGGGGAACGGGGGCGGGACAAGAAAGGGAATAGTTTTGGATCGAGCGGTTAATCATAAACTTGGCAGAGAAATTCAGCTTCAGGGGACACTTGGTTTCAGTTATGAGATGATAGTTTATGGGATCAAAATAAGTTGTTAAGAGAGCTAGGACTCAGTAAGAAAGGGAGGTTCAACCTACCACAGTTGGGTGGCAGGTCCCAAAGAAAAGAAAGCCAGCTCATGCTCATGAGACAGATGGGAGCAGAGCATGCAGTTGAAAAGAATGACATAGTCTGAGGACATGACATAAACCGATTAGAACCAAATAGGTGCAAGATGGTGGCCAAGTCGATTTCTTCTAGACCTTGAGCCATACTGTATCCTCAGTGCAACACATCAGCAAGCTAAATGACAGACCCACCTGACCCATGAGAGTTCCAAGGGCGACCATGAAGGTCAAAAAGTGAGCAGTAGCTCAGTTCCTGGAAATCACCGCCCCTTCCCCAAAATTCCTGGTTAGAACCAACTAGGTCCAATAGTCATCTCATTCGTTAGTCTATGAAATTACCCACCCCTCTAAAAACTGACAACCCCATGACCCCGTGCCTCACCTTCTGAGGTGCCTATTCTCTGTGGAGTGTTTCTTTCTAAATAATCCACTTCTTGCCTATCATTTTTTCTCTCATGGAATTCTTTCTGTGATGAGACATCAAGACCCTCAGCTTCATTAAGTCCTGAGACCAGGTGTGTGACCTCAGTTAAAGACCATGGATTTAAGACCCAGTCTGGCTTCTGACCGGTTCAAGTCCTGGCCAATGAGCTCAGGTTCTAATCTGAGTTGCACTGTTTCACTTATGCCCCAATGAATTAAAAAGCAAAACCAAGCCACAAATGGAGTCATGTACACTTCACCACATCCACCCAAGTTTCAATCCTGCCCAGAAATGTGACCTATAAAGCAATCTGAAATTTCCTGAACAGCTGCTAGTGAGGTAATATGCATGATAAACTAAGCTATTTCCTTCCCCTCAAAAAGAAGGAGACCTGGCCCAAAGAAACCCTTTTCTCTTGCTAATAACTTTCTTGCCCTCCTTTGCATAAAAGCTTTCCATTTTGTACTGCTCCTGGAATGCCCTCCAGTTGCCAGATGGAATGCAGCCTGATTCATGAATCACCTTCTTAAGCCATTAGATCTCAAATTTACTTGGTTGAATTTTATTTTTTAAATGTCATTTATCCTTAAATACATTCTCCTAAATTGAGAATAATTAATAAATTATGTTCTCAAATAGGTAACCTTTCTGTTTATTTCTTATTCTGAGAATGTTTACAAATGAACGGATGAAAGACTGTCTTATAATTTCTTCCTCTTACAGTTTTATTTTCTCAAATTAGTTGCCAGGAAACTGTGAGTTAAACGGAATGTAGTTGTGAAACAGTGGGGAGAGCACAATCCTTAAAAGAATGACATACCCATCATGCACGCATAATAAGTCACTCCAGTCGTGTCTGACTCTTTTGCGACCCCATGGACTGCAGCAGGCCTCCCTGTCCTTCACTATCTCCCAAAGCTTGCTCACACTTGTATCCATTGAGTCAGTGACGCCATCCAACCATCTAGTCCTCATCTCCTTCCTCAGTTTTTCCCAGCATCAGGGTCTTTTCCAGTAAATCAGCTCTTCACATCAGGTGGCCCAAGTATGGGAGCATTAGCTTCAGCATCAGTCCTTCCAATGAGTATTTAGGGTTGATTTCCCTTAAGATTGACTGGTTTGATCTTGCTGTCCACGGGATTTTCAGGAGTCTTTTCCAGTACCACAGTTCGAAGGCATCAATTCTTCGGCGTTCTCACTTCTTTATGGTCCAGCTCTCACAACTGGACATGACCCCTGGGAAGACCACAGCCTTAACTATACGGAACTTTGTCGGCAGAGTAATGTCTCTGCTTTTCAACATACTGTCCAGGTTTGTCATAGTTTTCCTGCCAAGAAGCAGTCGTCTTCTGATTTTATGGCTGGGCTCACCATCCGCAGTGATTTTGGAGCCCGAGAAGAGGAAATCTGTCACTACTTCCACCTTTTCCCTTCTGTTTGCCATGCACTAATGGGACTGGACACCATGATCTTAGTTTTTTTTAATATTTAGTTTTAAGCCAGCTCTTTCACTCTCCTCCATCACCCTCATCAAGAGGTTCTTTAGTTCCTGTTCACTTTCTGCCATTTGAGTGGTGTCCACATATCTGAGGTTGTTAATGTTTCTCCCACCTATGTTGATTTCAGCTTGTAACTCATCTAGCCTGGCGTTTCTCATGACGTGCTCAGCATAGGTTAAACAAACAAGGTGACTGCAGACGGCCCTGTCGTGCTCCTTTCGCAATTTTGAACCAATCAGTTGTTCCACACAGGGTTCTAACTAACTGTTGCCTCATACAGATTTCTCAGGAACCAGGTAAGATGGTCTGGTATTCCCATCTCTTTAAGAGCTTTCCAGTTTGTTATGATCCACACCGTCAAAAGCTTTAGCGGAGTCGATGAAGCAGAGGTAGACGTTTTTCTGGAACTCCCTAGCTTTCTCTGTGATCCAGTGAATGACACAGGTCGTGTATACATGTGACTCCCAGTCTCCCAGTTTGTCTAACCCTCCCCTCCTCCCTGTGTCCACATGCCCATTCTCTACATTTGTGTCTGTATTTCTGCCCTAGAAATAGGTTCATCCGGACCACTTTTCTAGATTCCACATGTATGCATTAGTGTAAGATATTTGTTTTTCTCTTTCTGACTCACTTCATTATGTGTGACAGACTCTGTGTCCATCCACATATCTACAAACGACCCTATTTCATTCCTTTGGGTGACTGAGTAACAGTCCACTGTTTACAAGTGCCATGTTTTCTTTATCCATCCATCTGTCATTGGACATTCAGGTTGTTTCTCCTGGCTATAGTTAAGTAGTACTGCAATGAATATTGGGGGACATGCATCCTTCTGAATTACGGGTTTCTCAGGGTATATGCCCAGTAGTGGGTTCGCTGAGTCACATGACAGTTCTATGTTTAATTCCTTAAGGAACCGCCATACTGGTCTCCTGGAGAAGGAAATGGCAGCCCACTCCAGTACTCTTGCTGGAGAATCCCACGGACAGAGGAGCCTGGCAGGCTACTGTCCATGGGGTCGCAAGAGTCAGACACAACTCAGCGACTAAACCACCACCACCACCACCACACTGTTCTCCACAGTGGCTGTATCGATTTACATTTCCAGCACTAGTGCAAGACGATTCCCTTTTCTCCACACTCTCTCCAGCATTTATTGTTTTTAGGTTTTTTGATGATGGCCATTCTGACTGCTGTGAGGTGATACCTCATTGTAGTTTTGATTTGCACTTCTCTAATAATTACTGATGTTGAGCATCTTTTCATGTGCCTCTTGGCCATCTGTATGTCTTCTTTGGAAAGATGTGCATGTAGGTCTTCTGCCCATTTTTGATTGGGCTGTTTGTTTTTCTGATATTGAGCTCCATGAGCTGTTTGTATATTTTGGAGATTAATCCTTTGCCTGTTGCTTTGTTTGCAAATATTTTGTCCCATTTTGAGGGTTGTCTTTTTGTATTCCTTATGGTTTCTTTTGCTGTGAAAAAGTACTAAGCTTAATAAAGTCCCATTTTTTATTTTTTGTTTTTATTTTCATTACACTAGGAGTGGGTCAAAAAAAAATCTTGCTGTGGTTTATGTCAGAGTGTTTTTCCATTGTTTTCATCTAAGAGTTTTATAGTGTCTGGTATTACATTTAGGTCCTTAATCTATTTTGAGTTTATCTTTGTGTATGGTGTTAGGAAGTGTTTTAATTTTATTCTTTTACATGTAGCTGTCCAGATTTCCCAGCACCACTTACTGAAGAGGCTCTCTTTTCTTCATTTGTACATTCTTGCCTCCTTTGTCATAGATAAAGTGACTATAGATGTGTGGGTTTATCTCTGGGTTTTTTATCCTGTACCATTGATCCACATTCCTGTTTTTGTGCCAGTACCATACTGTTTTGATTACTGTAGCTTTGTAGTAAGTTTGAATTCAGGGAGCGTGATTCCTCCAGCTCCATTTTTTTCCTCAAGATTACTTTGACTATTTAAGGTCTTTTATGTTTCCATACAAATTGTAAAATTTTTGTTCTAATTCCATGAAGAATACCATCAGTAATTTGGTAGAAATTGCATTGAATCTGTAGGGAGCTTTGGGTAGTATATTCATTTTCACAATATTGATTCTTTCAATCCAAGAACATGGTATATTTCTTCATCTGTTTGTGTCATCTTTGATTTCCTTCAGCACTGTTTTCTGCCTCATTAAGTAGGTTTATTTCTCAGTATTTTATTCTTTATGTTGCAATGGTAAATGGGATTGTTTTTTTCTCTTTCTGCTCTTTTATTGTTAGTGTACAAGAATGCAAGAGATTTCTGTGCATTAATTTTGTTTCCTGAAACCTTATCAAATTCACTGATGAGCTCTAGAAGTTTTCTGGTAGCATCTTTAGAATTTTCTGTGGATAGTATCATGTCATCTGCAGTGACAGTTTTACTTCTTCTTTTCCAAATTGTATTTCTTTTATTTATTTTTCTTCTCTGATTACTGTGGCACTTCCAAAACTATGTTGAATACGAGTGGTGAGAGTGATCATCCTTGGTTTTTCTTGATCTTAGGTGAAATGCTTTCAGTTTTTCACCATTGTGAATGATGTTTGGTGTGGTTTTGTCATACATGGCCTTTATTATGTTGCGTTAAGTTCCCTCTATGCTCACTTTCAACACCAAAATCAGATTGATTATGTTCTTTGCAGCCAAAGATGGAGAAGCTCTATACAGTCAACAAAAACAAGACCGGGAGCTGACTGTGGCTCAGATCATGAACTCCTTATTACCAAATTAAGACTTAAATTGAAGAAAGTAGGGAAAACCACTAGACCATTCATGTATGACCTAAATCAAATCCCTTATGATTATACAGTGGAAGTGAGAAATAAATTTAAGGGCCTAGATCTGATAGATAGAGTGCCTGATGAACTATGGAATGAGGTTCATGACATTGTACAGGAGACAGGGATCAAGACCATCCCCATGGAAAAGAAATGCAAAAAAGCAAAATGGCTGTCTGGGGAGGCCTTACAAATAGCTGTGAAAAGAAGAGAAGCGAAAAGCAAAGGAGAAAAGGAAAGATATAAACATCTGAATGCAGAGTTCCAAAGGATAGCAAGAAGAGATAAGAAAGCCTTCCTCAGTGATCAATGCAAAGAAATAGAGGAAAACAACAGAATGGGAAAGACTAGAGATCTCTTCAAGAAAATTAGAGATACCAAGGGAACATTTCATGCAAAGATGGGCTCAATAAAGGACAGAAATGGTATGGACCTAACAGAAGCAGAAGCTATTAAGAAGAGGTGGCAAGAATACACAGAAGAACTGTACAAAAAAGATTTTCGTGACCCAGATAATCACGATGGTGTGATCACTGACCTAGAGCCAGACATCCTGGAATGTGAAGTCAAGTGGGCCTTAGAAAGAATCACTACGAACAAAGCTAGTGGAGGTGATGGAATTCCAGTTGAGCTAGTCCAAATCCTGAAAGATGATGCTATGAAAGTGCTGCACTCAATATGCCAGCACATTTGGAAAACTCAGCAGTGGCCACAGGACTGGAAAAGGTCAGTTTTCATTCCAATCCCAAAGAAAGGCAATGCAAGAGAATGCTCAAACTACTGCACAATTGCACTCATCTCACATGCTAGTAAAGTAATGCTCAAAATTCTCCAAGCCAGGCTTCAGCAATACGTGAACCGTGAACTTCCTGATGTTCAAGCTGGTTTTAGAAAAGGCAGAGGAACCAGAGATCAAATTGCCAGCATCCGCTGGATCATGGAAAAAGCAAGAGAGTTCCAGAAGAACATCTATTTCTGCTTTATTGACTATGCCAAAGCCTTTGACTGTGTGGATCACAAGAAACTGTGGAAAATTCTGAAAGAGATGGGAATATCAGACCACCTGACCTGCCTCTTGAGAAATCTGTATACAGGTCAGGAAGCAACAGTTAGAACTGGACATGGAACAACAGACTGGTTCCAAATAGGAAGAGGAATACGTCAAGGCTGTATATTGTCACCCTGTTTATTTAACTTATACGCAGAGTACATCATGAGAAACGCTGGGCTGGAAGAAGCACAAGCTGGAATCAAGATTGCTGGGAGAAATATCAATAACCTCAGATATGCAGATGACACCACCCTTATGGCAAAAAGTAAAGAGGGACTAAAAAGCCTCTTGATGAAAGTCAAAGAGGAGAGTGAAAAAGTTGGCTTAAAGCTCAACATTCAGAAAACGAAGATCACGGCATCTAGTCCCATCACTTCATGGGAAATAGATGGGGAAACAGTGGAAACAGTGTCAGACTTTATTTTGGGGGGCTCTAAAATCACTGCAGATGGTGACTGCAGCCATGAAATTAAAAGACACTTACTCCTTGGAAGAAAAGTTATGACCAACCTAGATAACACATTCAAAAGCAGAGACATTACTTTGCCAACAAAGGTCTGTCCAGGCAAGGCTATGGTTTTTCCTGTGGTCATGTATGGATGTGAGAGTTGGACTGTGAAGAAGGCTGAGCGCCGAAGAATTGATGCTTTTGAACTGTGGTGTTGGAGAAGACTCTTGAGAGTCCCTTGGACTGCAAGGAGATCCAACCAGTCCATTCTGAAGGAGATCAGCCCTGGGTGTTCTTTGGAAGGAATGATGCTAAAGCTGAAACTCCAGTACTTTGGCCACCTCATGTGAAGAGTTGACTCATTGGAAAGACTCTGATGCTGGGAGGGATTGGGGGCAGGAGGAGAAGGGGACGACAGAGGATGAGATGGCTGGATGGCATCACTGACTCGATGGACGTGAGTCTGAGTGAACTCTGGGAGTTGGTGATGGACAGGGAGGCCTGGCCTGCAGCGATTCATGGGGTCACAAAAGAGTCAGACACAACTAAGCGACTGTACTGAACTGAACTGATGCCCACTTTCTGGAGAGTTTTTATCATAAATGGGTGTTGAATTTTGTCAAAAGCTTTCTCTGTGACTATTGAGATGATCATGTCATTTTTATCTTTCAATTTATTAAAATGGTGTATCACATTGATTGACTTGCATATACTGAAGAATCCTTGCATCACTGGGATAAATCCTACTTGATCATGGTGAATGATCCTTTGGTGTGCTGGATTCTGTTCACTAGTATTTTCTGAGGATTTTATGTGTCTATATTCATCAGTGATATTTGCTTGTAGTTTTCTTTTTCTGTGACATCTATGTCTGGTTTTGGTATCACAGTGATGGTGGTCTTGTAGAACGAATTTAGGAGTGTTCCTTCCTCTGCAATTTTTTGAAAGAGTTTGAGGACAGGAGCTCAGGCCCAGCCTCCAGCTCATGAATAAGATTCCACAAGCCACAGAGCAAGGCAAAAAAAAAAAAAAAAAATGGAGTAGAACAATAATAAAAAAAATAAAATAAATTTTAAAAACTAACAGATATGTTAGGGAAAAAAGACAAATGAAATAAACACTAGAAGGTAAAACAGAACCCTAACAGCTAAAAAGGAAAAAAAAGTGAAGCAGAACATTAACAAGAGTTAAAAAAAATAAAATAAATTTAGAAAACTAACAGGTATGTTAGAAAAAATAAACATATCAGTGAAACAACTACCAGAAAGTAAAACAGAACCAAAATAGCAAAAATAAAATAAAATAAAAAGCCAGAAAAGGCTCTGGCTGGGGGTGCAGAGTGGGGCTTAGGCTCAGTGCAGCCCAGAGGGCACCCCTGGAGTGTCTTTGGCCTCCAAGGGTATAGGATCAGGCTTGGGACCTCAGCAGGTGCCCCAGGGCCAAGTGGGCAGGAGAATGCCAGCCGTTTCCACCAGTCCTCCAAACCTCCTCACCAGAGCCCCTTCCAGTCCAGTTCTGGTCTTTCCCCTCACCTCTCTCTCATGCTCCCAGGACTCAAGCAGGTTGGGGGGGGGCGGGGGGGGGCCTCAGAGGATGGAGGACCAGGCCTGAGACTACAGCAGCTCCCAGGGGCCCAGTGGGCAGGGGAAGTGCGCCCAAGGGTCTTTCCCCATCCCCACTGGCCCCGTGGAGGTGTGCCTTTCCAGGCATGAGACACCCCAGTTGCCCCTCAGGGCACCAGCCCCGTTGGCTCCACTTCCCCTCCCCCTTCTCTCCCCCGCCATGCTCTACCCAGTGACTCGGGAGTTCCTTCTGGACTCCTAGCCTTCCCACTCTGCCATCTTGTCTCTACCCCTCCATAAGGCTTATTTTATATTTTTAATTCTTTAAAAATGTAATTATTTATTTCCGGCTGCACCGGGTCTTCCTTGCTGCATGCGCGCTTTCTCTAGTGGTGGCGGGCGGGGGTTGGGGAGTGGGGAAGCAGGGGCTAGTCTCCATGGAGGCGCACAGGCTTCCTGTGGCGGCTGCTTCCGTTGCAGAGCCTGCGCTGTAGGGCCTTGAGCTTCAGTCGTTGCGGCGCACAGGCTTAGTTGCCCTGCCGCATGCGGAATCTTCTCAAGCAGGGGATCAAACCTGTGTCCCCTAAACTGGCAGGCAGATTCTTAACCACTGGACCACCAGGGAAGTCCCTTAAGGATTATTTGAAACTGGTTAAAGAAACTACAGACACAGCAGAAGCTCTGAAAACTGAGCAGAAGTTACCTTTTATAAGAGACATTTGCATCTATAAGGACGCTCTCCCTTTGTAAGGGTAGCTCCCTCACTGTACCAAGAGCAGGGAGGGTGTCTAAACTTTTAGAAACCTGTATCACTGGAGAAGGCAACAGCGTGAATCTGCATATCAACCCTACCCTTGTTTACTGTCCTTTTTCTGGTATCTGCCTGTAACTGGCTCTTCACCACCAGGTCCTTTGTCTTTACCTAAAGGTGGTAAAGCATGAAACCAAGTTCTCGTTCATGGAGCCAAAGAATGAACTTCACAAACATGCAAACACTTCCGGGCAGAGTGTATTTTAAAGGATAGAGATACAGAGCTTTCAGCATAGACACTGAGAGGAGGTGAAGTTCCCCCAAAGGTGAGAATAACAACAGTGTATATCTTTAACAGTATTGATCTGTTCACTTTTGGTTGGCTCAGGGCCCTAATGTGTGTAATTTTTGACCAATCATTTTAAATGTTGCAATGTCCACTTTGTCATTTTTATGGCTTTCTTTGATCCCCCAGTCCTTGAGTATTCATAGACATTGAGTCATTAGCCTGTGACCTTTTCTCATGACCTCAGGCTGTTTAAGGATCAGATGTATGTTTAAGAATTAGTGGTCCATCTGGTGTTTTTTTCGTTGATAAGTTGGACTGCAGTTACTGATTTTCTTGTCCGGGGCCTGGATGCTTTATGAGCCTTCAGGCCAAGGAGGCATTCCTCTGAATGCCTGGGAACTAGAACAAAAAGTACAGCTATAGGTTAATGGAGTGAGACACTTATGTGAGGGAGTAAGTTGGACTTAAAATCTACAACTAAAAAAAAAATCCAGGCTGCAACCATTACTTTGCCAACAAAAGTCTGTCTAGTCAAGGCTATGGTTTTTCCAATAGTCATGTATGGATGTGAGAGTTCGACTATAAAGAAGGCTGAGCACCGAAGAATTGATGCTTTTGAACTATGGTGTTGGAGAAGACTCTTGAGAGTCCCTTGGACTGCAAGGAGATCCACCCAGTCCATTCTAAAGGAGATCAGCCCTGGGTGTTCTTTGGAAGGAATGATGCTAAAGCTGAAACTCCAGTACTTTGGCCACCTCATGTGAAGAGTTGACTCATTGGAAAAGACTCTGATGCTGGGAGTGGTTGGGGGGCAGGAGAAGAAGGGGACGACAGAGGATGAGATGGTTGGATGGCATCACCTACTCAATGGACATGAGTTTGAGTAAACTCCAGGAGTTGGTAATGGACAGGGAAGCCTGGCATGCTGCAGTCCATGGGGTTGTAGAGTCGGATACAACTGAGTGACTCAATGGAGACCCCAACCCTACACTGACTGCCTAGCAATTTCTACCTCAATAGTATTTAAGGGGCAGGTTTCCATTCTTTTCGGATAAGCTGCTCAGTTTTCCAAGGTCTCTCCCATGTATACAAGTTATTAAACTTTTGTGTGTGTGTGTGTTTCCCCTCCTGTTAATCTGTCTTACATCACTTAGGCCAGCCAAGAAAACGAACAGGCGGGAAGGAAATGCTATTCCCCTCCCAACCCCACTGAAAAAATTGCATAGCAAGAAAGGGCAAAAAAGGGAAATCCATAATTTTTTCTTCAGTCTGCCCTTCGTCATCAAGTCAAAAGTGGAGAGTGTTGGTAGAATGCATGTCTCTCAAGCACTGGAGTCAACAGTTTTGATCACCAATTACAGGATGTGGGGAGTTTTTCCTGGGTGTCCTACAATTCAGTTCTGACAATATCTACACTGAAATGGTATCAGATCCCACAGGTTAAGGACTGAGCCCTACAAGACCACCATCATTTCAATGCCAACCACAAATCCTGGTTGTTACACCTGCTTCTGATTATAAATCATAGCTCTCGCAGGCCCCTTCTTGGGTTTGGTTAATTTGCTAGAGGCAGCTCATAGGACTCAAGAAACTAGTTAACTCACTAGATGACCAGTTCATTACAAAAGGTATTAAAGGATATGAATCAATAACCAGATGAAGAGATACGCTAATTCATCACCTAATTCTGAAGCTGAGCAGGACACTGAGAGGCTCCTGCGCACAAAAGCCTTTCTGTGGCCCCATTTCTTGTTTGTAGGGAACACACTTCAGCCTCCAGGACCTCTCCTAAGGCAGAAAGGGTATGTTCAAACAGTTGCTAGTCAGGAAAGGGAGGGGATGAAGAGACAAAGGAGACTCACTCAAGAAATAATAGTGCAGCCTTGGGGCAGAGCCCTAGGTCCCCCTCAACTTAAGCACTTAAAGTCTGAGTTCGGCAGAACTAAAACCCCCAACAAATGGAAGATGTTAACTTCTTGATGAAACATTCTTCATTCCAGAGAGGTCACAGTTTGATAACCTCTAGATCTACAGAAAACTCATCAGGAGACCACCTTCAGTTCAGTTCAGTTCAGTTCAGTCACTCAGTTGTGTCCGACTCTTTGTGACCCCATGAATCGCAGCACGCCTGGGAATGATGCTAAAGCTGAAACTCCAGTACTTTGGCCACCTCATGCGAAGAGTTGCCTCATTGGGAAAGACTCATGCTGGGAGACCACCTTAGACCGGATTAAAGGAGTGCAAACCCCGCACACAGATTGAGCCTTATCAGCAACCCTGTCCTTGAACCACTGCTGTAAAACTCCTCACTAAATTGCACAGAGGGGGGTACTCTTTGTCTCCCTTCTGATGTCCATTCAGAAGCTTCCTCTGTCCTCTTTTTGATTTAATAAAACTCTGCTACACAAAAGCTCATGAGTGATCAAGCCTGGTCTCTGGTCCTGAAGCTAAATCTTCTTCTGTGGAGATTATGAATTAGACATCATTCTCCATAGGCTATCATCTTGGGGGCTTGTCCAGGATCTTCAGGGCAAGGGTTTTAGGTTCCTTGTTCTAAAAATTTTAAGAGTCATCTTTTGGGCCTGTTTTTGGTGTGCTTTGTTCTGCCTCTTAAAATTTTAAACGCTGTGATGCATCCTGCATGAATAAGCAACCAGTGGATACTAGGAAGTGAGAAATTCACAGGAAACGCAAGAAGAGCCACTAAGCCAAAAAACTGTGTCCCCAGGGGCACACCTCAGGCTGCCTGACCCTTCTACTCATTAGGAACACAAGGACTATGGTGAAGTATGCAACTCACTCCCCTCTCCTCCAGAGCCAACAACCTCAGTGAGAGACCTTAAGAACTAGATGAGCAGGACATGATTACTCAGTGTCTCTTGTGGTAACTCTTCATGGAAATGAATTCCACCATGGTCTCGACTGTGAGTAAGTTCCAATGGAGGTGCCAGCAGATAAAAAGATGAGAAAAAAAGATTTGTGAAGGCACATGTTGAGAAGACCTTTGCACACGAGGCTCACACACCTCTGGGCAAGTTCCACCCCTTCCTGGGAATACTAATCAGTCTCAGGTTGTCATTTCCTGCATGGGATCACCCAGCACAACCTGAAGCAAGCATTTATCTGCCTCATCCCCATCACCCTGTTAAAACGCAAGCCTAGGTAGTACTCCCAGTGGGGTGACTGTGAGTCCTAGACTTGAAACAAGATAGTTCCAAATGGAGCAAGTGTATTCAATGAAGTCTCACAGCCTCAAGACAGGGGTTTCAGACTGGAAACTAGAAAACTGAGGAGAGCTACATGAACACTGAGAAAAGGAGGTGGGATGGAAAAGGTTTCTGGTAGGTGGCCCAGAATTAAATGATCTTCAAGGTGCATGAAGACCACCTTGTAGGAGGAAAGTGGAATGATTCTCATTTCCATGGACACTTAAATATAGCCAAATTACCATGGAGGGATTTTAGGCAAGATATTAAAAACTAGATAATGGTGAAAGGTGAGTGAGACCAGAATGAAACCCTGAATAGTGTGGCTGTGAGGGAAGGTTTGGAGGAGATACACTCTCCCTGGCATGTAACCCATCAGAGTTGACTTAGAGAGATGAGGATGGCAGGTGAGCTTGGAGGGCTCTTTAGGGGCATTAAAAAATGCCTCATTTCTCCCACCAAAGCATCAGAGTTCCTCCCTATCCTCCCCTAGAGGTGTCAGGATGGGGCTTTGTGATGTCAAGGCTCACCCAGGGCCACCATTGGCTGGCGAACTGACTTGCTGACCTCATAAAGCATAATGGTGTGGCCCCCTGGGGAGGGGTATATATAGGGGTGCTCAGGGGCTCTGGAGCAGACCACTGGGAGCCTTCAAAATGACTAAAGTGACTGGGATGCCACAAAGCTCTAGAGCAGTTATGGAACAGCCAACTCCAGATACCCAGGACAAAAAGATGAAGACCTCCTATCAACCGAGATCCAAAAGAAGTGTCAAGGTGGCCAGGGAACCGTGAAGGAGAATAAGCACATTCAAGAAAAGGTGGCCAAGAAAGCTTCTCAGAAATCTTCCACCTCTAAGAAATAATAAAACCAGAGGTTCAAAGCTCTGTAGCCAGTGTTCCAAGGTGAATGAAGAGCTGAATCAGGACGAAGCAGAGGAGGTCACAGAGATCACGGACAGCCCTGCCATTCCAGCTGGACCAGTGACTTCAGACCACAGTTAGACTTCAGAAATCTTCGGGGGTCTCATGCTGAGACATGGCCAACAGTACAGACATTGAATCTTACACCAACAGCATACATTAATAATGAAAGTTAAATAAAATCAACCTGATGTGGAAAAAAAATTGCACAGAGGTTGGGACACAGAGGAGTTGTTTTCTTTTTATTGTAACAATGGGGTAATGTGAATATTGTATTAGTTGCCTATTGCTACCATTTAGTGACTTAAAGCAACAAGTATTTATTCTCTCACAGTTTCTCAGGACACAGAATTTTGAAGGGCATGAGCTGCTGCGTCCCCCTTTGCCTGGAAAAGCCATAAACCTAGCATTTTCTACCTCACCCAAAACTCTGTCTCCAAGAGTTGATTTGGTACCAGTGCACCCAGTTTTCAGTATCAGTTCTACAAGAATTAAGTCAGGAGCCACTCAGTCACCGAACTTCAACACATCCTTTAAGGAATTCAAGATGGAGACCAGGAAGTAGGCATTCTGTGCCCTGGGAAAAAAAACAGCAAAACAAGCCTTCAGAGAGAGATTTTCAGGAGAAATTTTTATGAATCTGCATTCTTACATCTGCCTGTACTTAGAAAGTCCCATACTTAGAAAACTGATAACTAAGGTATCTGAGCTATCTAAGTGCCTTATGACCTGCAGCAACCTTCCACTGAGGTATGTGCATGATTCTACCAATCAGTTCAGTTCAGTCCCTCACTCGTGTCCGACTCTCTGCAACCCTATGAACTGCAGCACGCTGGTCTTTCCTGTGCATCGCCAGTTACCGGAGCTTTCTCAAACTCATGTCCATCGAGTCGGTGATGTCATCCAACCATCTAATCCTCTGTCATCCCCTTCTCCTCCTGTCTTCAATCTTTCCCAGGATCAAGGTCTTTTCCAATGAATCAGTTCTTTGCATGAGGTGGCCAGGGTATGGAGCTTCAGCTTCAACATCAGTCCTTCCAATGAATATTTAGGTTTGATTTCCTTTAGAATTGACTGGTTTGATCTCCTTGAAGTCCAAGGGACTCTCAAGAGTCTTCTCCAACACCACAGATCAAAAGCATCCATTCATTCACACTCAGCTTTCTTTATAGTCCACCTCTCACATCCATGCATGACTACGGGAAAAACCATAGCTTTGACAATACAGACCTTTGTCAGTAAAGTAATGTCTATGCTTTTTAATATGCTGTTCAGCTTTGTCATACCTTTTCTTCCAAGGAGTAAGCATCTTTTACTTTCATGGCTGCAGTCACCATCTGGAATGCAAGAAAATAAAGTCTGTCACCATTTCCATTGTTTTCCCGTGAAGTGATGGGACTGGATACCATGATTTTAGTTTTTTGAATGTTGAGTTTTAAGCCAGCCTTTTCGCTCTCCTCTTTCACTTTCATCAAGAGGCTCTTTAGTTCTTCTTCACTTTCTGCCATAAGGGTGGTTCATCTGCCTATCTGAGGTTATTGATATTTCTCCTGGAAATCTTGATTCCAGATTGTGCTTCATCCAGCCTGGCATTTCATGTGATGTACTCTGCATAGAAGTTAAATAAGCGGGGTGACAATATACAGACTTGATGTACTCCTTTCCTGATTTGGAACCAGTCTGTTGTTTCATGTCCAGTTTTAAGTGTTGCTTTTTGACATGCACACAGGTTTCTCAGGAGGCAGGTCAGGTGGTCTGGTATTCCCATCTCTTTAAGAATTTTCCACAGTTTGTTGTGAGCCACACAGTCAAAGGCCTTGGCATAGGCAATAGAGCAGAAGTAGATGTTTTTTTGGAATTCTCTTGCTTTTTCAATGATCCAACAGATGTTGGCAATTTGATCTGTGGTTCTTCTGCCTTTTCTAAAACCAGCTTGAACATCTGGAAGTTCTTGATTCACATACTCTTGAAGCCTTGCTTAGAGAATTTTAAGCATTATTTTGCTAGCATGAGAGATGAGTGCAATTGTGCAGTAGTTTTAACATTCTTTGGCATTGCCTTTCTTTGGGATTTGAATGAAAACTGTCTTTTCCAGTCCTGTGGCCACAGCTGAGTTTTTCAAAGTTTCTGGCCTATTGAGTGCAGCACTTTAATAATATCATCTTTCAGGATTTGAAATAACTCACCTGGAATTCCATCACCTCCACTAGCTTTGTTAATAGTGATGCTTCCTAAGGCCCACTTGACTTCACATTCTAGGATGTCAGGCTCTAAGTGAGTGATCACACCATCATGGTTATCTGGGTCATGAAGATCTTTTTTGCAGAGTTCTGTGTGTTTTTGCCACCTCTTCTTAATATCTTCTGCTTCACAGCCTTGTCTAACTCCA
Organism: Bos taurus; assembly: GCF_002263795.3. Taxonomy (NCBI): domain Eukaryota; kingdom Metazoa; phylum Chordata; class Mammalia; order Artiodactyla; family Bovidae; genus Bos; species Bos taurus. Next base: position 1,540,571 of record NC_037343.1, read on the forward strand.
TGAAACTATGACCCACCCAAGACAGATGGGTCATGGTGGAGAGGTCTGACAAAATGTGGTCGACTGGAGAAGGGAATGGCAAACCACTTCAATATTCTTGCCTTGAGAACCCCATGAACAGTATGAAAAGGCAAAAAGATATGATACTGAAAGATGAACTCCCCAAGTCTGTAGATGCCCAATATGCTACTGGAGAAGAGTGGAGAAATAGCTCCAGAAAGAATGAGAGACAGAGCCAAAGCAAAAACAACTTCCAAATGTGGATGTGACTGGTGATGGAAGTAAATAAAGCCTGATGCTGTAAAGAGCAATACTGCATAGGAATCTGGAATGTTAGGTCCATGAATCAAGGTAATTTAGAAGAGGTCAAACAGGAGATGGTAAGAGTGAACATTGACATTTTAAGAATCAGTGAACTAAAATGGACTGGAATGGGCGAACTTAACTCAGATGACCATAATATCTACTACTGTGGCCAAGAACCCCTTAGAAGAAATGGAGTAGCCATCATAGTCAATGAAAACATCGAAATGCAGTACTTGGGTGCAGTCTCAAAAATGACAGAATCATCTCTGTTTGTTTCCAAGGCAAAACATTCAATATCACGATCAGTAATGTTGAAGAATCTGAAGTTGAACAGTTCTGTGAAGACTTACAAGACCTTCTAGAACTAACACCCAAAAAATATGTCCTTTTCATTATAGGGGACTGAAATGCAAAACTAGGAAGTCAAGAGATACCTAGAGTAACAGGAAAGTTAGGCTCTGGAGTACAAAATGAAGCAGAGCAAAGGCTGACAGAGTTTTGCAAGAGAACACACTCGTCATACTAACACCCTCTTCCAAAACACAAAAGTCGACTCTACACATGGACATCACCAGATGGTCAATACAGAAATCAAATTGATTATATTTGCAACTGAAGAAGGAGAAGCTGTTTACAGTCAGCAAAAACAAAACCAGGAGCTGACTGTGGCTCAGATCATGAACTCCTTATTGAAAAATCGAGACTTAAATTGAAGAAAGCAGGGAAAACCACTACACCATTCAAGTATGACCTAAATCAAATCCCTTACAATTATACAGTGGAAGTGACAGATTCAAGGGTTTAGACTGATAGACCGAGTCCCTGAAGAACTGTGGAGGGAGATTCATAACACTGTACAGGAGGTAATGATCAAAACCATCCCCAAGAAAAAGACTTGCAAAACGGCAAAACGGTTGTCTGAGAAGGCCTTACACATAGCTGAGAAAAGAGAAGTGAAAGATAAGGAGAAAAGGAAAGTTATACCCATCTGAATGCAGAGTACCAAAGAATAGCAAGGAGAGATAAGAAGGCCTTCTTAAGTGATCAATGCAAAGAAATAGAGGAAAATAATAGAATGGGAAAGACTAGAGATCTCTTCAAGAAAATTAGAGATACCAAGAGAACATTTCATGCACAGATGGGCTCAATAAAGGACAGAAATGGTAAAGACCTAACAGAAGCAGAAGATACTAAGAAGAGATGGCGAGAATACACAGAAGAACTGTACAAAAAAGATCTTAATGACCTCAATAACCATGACGGTATAGTCACTCACCTAGAACAAGATGTCCTGGAATGTGAGTCAAGTGGGCCTTAAGAAGCATCACTACAAACAAAACTAGTGGAGGTGATAGAATTCCAGCTGAGCTATTTCAAGTCCTAAAAGATGATGCTGTTAAAAACACGGGCTGCACTCAATATGTCAGCAAATTTGGAAAACTCAGCAGTGGCCAAAGGACTGGAAAAGGTCAGTTTTCATTCCAATCCCAAGGAAAGGCAATGCCAAAGAATGTTCAAACTACCATACAATTGCTCTCATTTCACATGCCAGTTCTTCTGTGTAGTCTTGCCACCTCTTCTTAATATCTCCTGCTTCTGTTAGGTCCATACCATTTCTGTCCTTTATTGAGCCCATCTTTGCATGAAATGTTCCCTTGGTATCTCTAATTTTCTTGAAGAGATCTCTAGTCTTTTGGAAATTTCTCAGAGCTATCTGAGAGTCTGTCTCTGAGGCTATGTTTCTCAATAAGACACTGAACAGGCTCAACTCAAGACTTTTACATGGCTTTTTGGTTTTCTGACAGATACACATCTCAACAAAGGAGCTTTTATCCTCATAGTGGAAGCACTCTGGTTCACCAACCTGTAAGTCCTCTGAACTCTCCTTTTGGAGCTTTATGTAAGTTTCATTTCACAGGCAGATTGATCCAATCATTGGTGACTGGTGATTGATTGAACCTCTAGCTCTTCATTGTCTCCCTTCCCTTTCTTCCCTGTCCTTCCCTTCCCTCTAATCACATGGTTGGTTCTCCTGACAATCAGCCCAGTAGGGCCCAGTAGTCATCTCATTAATATAACAAAAAGTATCTTTGTCATTAGGAAATTTCAAGAGTTTCAGGAGCTCTGTGCCAGAAATTGGGACAAAGACCAAATATGTATTTCTTTTTAAAAGCCACAATATCACAGGAGTTGAAACAGTTGAATTAGTCTTGTACAGTGTTTCCATTGCTCTGGTGAGAGCAAAATACAGGGACTTCCCTGGTGATCCAGTGCTTAAGACTCCACGCTTTCAATGCAGGGAACACATATTCAGTCCCTGGTAGGGGAACTAAGATCCCAAATGCCACAGAGCACAGTCTAAAGAAATACAATTGATTCTTGTTATTCATGGTAGTTATGGTCTAAAGAGTTACCACAAACACTGAATTGGTGAATACTGAACCACAGTGCTCTCAAGGGAAATACAATTAGGTTCCTGAAAGCTTCTGATCATATTTTCATCAACTGATCAATGCATAACCTTATTTTATGTGTTTCTCTTTAAAGACGCTTGATTTAATGTACAGTATTTTTTCATTAACATTTGAACTCACAGTAACTGAACTAAGTCATAGCTGCTGCTGCGGCTGCTGCTAAGACGCTTCAGTCGTGTCCGACTCTGCGATTCCATAGACGGCAGCCCACCAGGCTCCCCTGTCCCTGGGATTCTCCAGGCAAGAACACTGGAGTGGGTTGCCATTTCCTTCTCCAATGCATGAAAGTGAAAAGTGAAAGTGAAGTCACTCAGTTGTGTCCGACTCTTAGTGACCTCATGGACTGCAGCCTACCAGGCTCCTCCGTCCATGGGATTTTCCAGGCAAGAGTACTGGAGTGGGTTGTCATTGCTCTTTGAAGTCATAGCTAACGCAGGCATGTCTAGCACACATGTTTTCCTCATAATGCACGTAACCATTTTCTTGCCCTTTGAACATTGGACAGCACTACACTTGGGGGTCATTTGAAACAGTGCAGTCGTGAACAAAATCCACAAAAATGCAAAAAATGTGCACTAAACAGACCACAAAAAGACACGTGCTTACAGTTTGACAGTTAAAACAAGAAAACAGAACTTCACCTCCTTCAACCTGTAAAAAAAAAATAATAATTAATAAACAGAATCCTCAGTTGAATAGAGTAGGGGATGAATAGGGGAAGCTCTCACTGTTGGGAGGATAGCAGAGCCCAAAATGAGGAAGAAACTGCTCTTCATTCCCAGCAATGACTCAGCCAATGAAAAGCCATGGACTCTGTTTGCTACAGCTCCCCCAAACTTCCTTTTCCTCCCTATTGCCACGTGGAGAATTGCCATTCTCTGCTGTTTTGAATAAACTCATCTTTGCTGGAGAAATATCTGGCAGTCTGTTTTAGGTCAACAAACCCTGGGAAGGACTACGCATATTGTCAAATTCCGATTTTTCCCACACTGTTACATGCACATGTCCATGAATGACCAAAAGTGCTGAGAGTATTGATCTTCAGGTTACAAATAAATTTTAGGTAGTAGGAAAATTCACATACACAGAATCTGCAAACAATGAGGATCAAATATATACATACATGTACAAGTTACAAAATCAAAATTGTGTAATTTTGGTGATTCCACTGATGAGTTCGTTAAGATCAGATCAGTCGCTCAGTCGTGTCTGACTCTTTGTGACCCCATGAATCGCAGCACGCCAGGCCTCCCTGTCCAACACCAACTCCAGGAGTTCAATGAGACTCACGTCCATCAAGTCAGTGGTGCCATCCAGCCATCTCATCCTCTGTCGTCCCCTTCTCCTCCTGCCCCCAATCCCTCCCAGCATCAGAGTCTTTTCCAATGAGTCAACTCTTCACATGAGGTGGCCAAAGTACTGGAGTTTCAGCTTTAGCATCATTCCCTCCAAAGAAATCCCAGGGCTGATCTCCTTCAGAATGGACTGGTTGGATCATATATATTTACATTTAAAGCTAGCATTTGTGCAACATAAAACTGAATAGTAAAATTCAAATAGACAATTTAAAATGTAAGCTTTATTTAGAATGACATTAAGTCATAAGCAAAAAGCACAAGTAAAGAAACTAGAAGAAAGGACAAAATTTTCTATTTTTATCACTTCCAGCTTCAGGGATTAATAGTCAGCCGCCTGTTGCTCTGGCTATGACATGAGAAAATCACCATGGGAAAAGAATAAAAGCAAAATATAGCAAAACAGCATAACCCAAATAAAAGCACATTGGGTTGATCAGTTGGGGTTGTCATACCCTGCTAAGCTAAGGAAAAACAGAGTGTGGACTTTGGAACATCAGGTCAGCACAAGTTCAGAACACGGCTGTGCACACACTAAGACTTTCCCCAAGGCATATGCGGGTCTATGACCTCCAGCTAGGTGAGAGCCCTTGTACAAGAAAACAACAAAGACAGTTTAAAGTAATCAATAAAATGGGAGACATGACCGGGGACTCAGGAGGCTGACTTCATCATAGCACAGCAGATACTTTCTGCTTGCCAAGACACTAAATAACAGTGATGTGGCTCCAAGAAACAGGGCTCCTGACCCAAGAGGTCTTGAGTCCCCCGGTCCCATCTTTAAAACTTTAATTCCGTCTCTAGTTTCTTTTTCCCAAGCTGTGTTGACCCATACCTGCCGTGCTGGCCACAGCATCTAACACGTTTCCCCCCTGATTTTTGAATAAAAAAATTGATTTTTTCACTTTGCATTGAGCCTCACAAGTTATCTATCCAGCCTTGTTCCCAGGAGCCTTTCTTCCCTGTCCTCCAGTTAACGCGCTTGCCCCACTGTTGGTATGTTTGGTATAATTTCAAACCCAGGTGTTTATGACTTACGTGAAGCTGTTTTAATCTACTTGTTTATGACTAAGACAAAACAAAGTTTTTATAAGTAGAAGTTGTTTTGATATGAGAATGAAGTCAGGATGTCATCATTTCATCTGTCACTGATAAGCACTCAGTAGCTTAGTAAAGCTGAAAGGAGAAAAGGAAATATATATACCCATTTGAATGCACAGTTCCAAAGAATAGCAAGAGAGATAAGAAAACTTTCCTCAGTGATCAATGCAAAGAAATAGAGGGAAACAATAGAATGGGAAAGACTAGAGATCTCTTCAAGAAAATTAGAGATACCAAGGGAATTTTCATGCAAAGATGGGTTCAATAAAGGACAGAAATGGTATGGACCTAACAAAAGCAGAAGCTATTAAGAAGAGGTGGCAAGAATACACAGAAGAACTACACAAAAAAGATGTTCATGACCCAAATAATGATGATGGTGTGACCACTCACCTACAGCCAGATATCTTGGAATTCGAGGTCAAGTTGTCCTCAGGAAGCATCACTATGAACAAAGCTAGTGGAGGTGATGGAATTCCAGTTGAGCTATTTCAAATCCTGAAAGATGATGCTGTTAGAGCGCTACACTCAATATGCCAGCAAATCTGGAAAACTCAGCAGCGGCCACAGGACTGGAAATTTCAGTCTTCATTCCAACCCCAAAGAAAGGCAATGCCAAAGAATATTGAAACTACTGCACAACTGCACTCAAGTACATGCTAGCAAAGAAACGCTCAAAATTCTCCAAGCCAGGCTTCAACAGTACATGAGCCATAAACTTCCAGATATTCAAGCTGGATTTAGAAAAGGCAGAGGACACAGAGATCAAATTGCCAACATCCATTGGATCGCTGAAAAAGCAAGAGATTTCCAGAAAAACATCTACTTTTGCTTTATTGACTATGCCAAAGCCTTTGACTGTGTGGCTCACAACAAACTGTGGAAAATTCTTAAAGGGATAGGAATACCAGACCACCTGACCTGCTTCCTGAGAAATCTGTATACAAGTCAAGAGGCAGCAATTAGAACTGAACATGGAACAACAGACTGGTTCCAAGTCGGGACAGGAGTATGTCAAGGCTGTTTATTGTCACCCTGCTTACTTAACTTATATGCAGAGTACATCATGAGAAATGCCAGGCTGGATGAAGCACAAACTGGAATCAAGATTGGCAGAAGAAATATCAATAATCTCAGATAGGCAGATGACACCACCCTTATGGCAGAAAGCGAAGAACTAAAGAGCCTCTTGATGAAAGTGAAAGAAGAGAGTGAAAAAGTTGGCTTAAAACTCAGCATTCAGAAGACTAAGATCATGGCATCTTGTCCCATCACTTCATGGCAAACAGATGGGGAAACAATGGAAACAGTGAGAGACTTTATTTTGGGAGGCTCCAAAATCACTGCAGATGGTGACTGCAGCCATGAAATTAAAAGACTCTCGCTCCTTGAAGGAAAGCTATGACAAGTCTAGACAGCATATTAAAAAGCAGAGACATTACTTTGCCAACAAAAGCCTGTCTAGTCAAAGCTGTGGTTTTTCCAGTAGTCATGTATGGATGTGAGAGTTGGACTATAAAGAAAGCTGAGCACCGAAGAATGGATACTTTTGAACTGTGGTGTTGGAGAAGACTCTTGAGAGTCCCCTGGACTGCAAGAAGATCCAACCAGTCCATCCTAAAGGAGATCAGTCTGAATATTCATTGGAAGGACTAATGCTGAAAGTGGAACTCCAATACTTTGGCCACCTGATGCGAAAAACCAACTCATTGGAAAAGACCCTGATGATGGGAAAGATTGAAGGTGGGAGGAGAAGGGGACGAGAGAAGATGAGATGGTTGGATGGCATCACTGATGCGATGGACATGAGTTTGAATAGGCTCTGGGAGTTGGTGATGGACAGGGAAGCCTGGCGTGCTGCAGTCCACGGAGTCACAAAGAGTCGGACACGACTGAGTGACTGAACTGAACCTAGCTTGGTGGAAGGAATCCTATGGAATCCTGAAAGGGGCTTTTCCATAGAACATGTGGCCAGGGCACATTTAGACTATGAGTACCAAGATTTTAATCTGGGCAAAGTTACTCTTTTCTAACCTAGTTCTCCAAAGACATTGGGACTTAGTCCCGGCTTTGGTAAAGGCTGCTTCCTTATTGGCAGTGGTGATCAAAGACTGGGAGATCAGATGGCCTGCCAACACGGCTACCATTGCTCCCCAGCAACATGCTCTAGCAACCAGGGACTTTTATTTCTGTACTGGCAGCAGGATGTCAGCTCCACCAAGAATTCAAAACTTATAGAAAAGGTACTCCCTCAACTAAACTTGGGTTTTATTTTCACTTCCCCTTGGCTGGAATAATCTATCACTGGTTTGGAGTATGTTTCTTTACTGACTTACTAAGAGACATTATCTTGCATGCTGTTGGCTTGTGAAATCATTGTTATTTCCACAGTGAACCTGTGTTAAATAATGTTTTTTTTAATCTCAGTCTCTGAGCATAATTTGTCTCCCCCAAAACAAAGCACTGGGTTTCTTTATGGGGATAGGGGACATCCCTCCTCCCTACTCCAACATCCAAGACATCATTTCTCACAAGAAGAGCTCCGGCTCCCTCAGTCCTTCTCTCTCCTCACTATTCCCCAGTGGAACACTATTCCCCAAGCCTAAGTTTTGCAGGCTTTAGTGTCAGCAGGATAGACAATAAATGACCATCCCTACCTAAGGCTGTGCTGCCAGGGAAGCGGCATCACCAACTCAATGGACATGAGTTTGAGCAGGCTCCGGGAGCTGGTGATGGACAGGGAAGACTGGAGTCCACGGAGTGACAAAAGTCGGACGCGACTGAGCAACTGAACTGACTGACTGACCTAAGGCTAGCCGACTCCAACAGAGAAAGACAGGCTCCAGTCCAAAGGTCAATGGAAAGCTTAAAAAGAGGAAGACTGATAAATACGACTACTGTTTTAGTTTCCTGAGACCATAAACTCAGTGGCTAAAAACAGCATAAATTTATTATCTTACAATTCTAGAAGTCAGTCATCTGAAATGAGTCTCACAGAACTAAAACCAAAGTATGGGCAGAGCTATCTTCCTTCAGGAGGCTCCTTGCCTCTGTTAGTATCTAGCAGCTGCCTGCATTCCATGGATCGTGGCCTTTTTCCTTTATCTTCAGAACACACACGCTAACCTTGTTTTTGTTCTTATGCCTCCTTTTTTTTTTTTTTTTTTTTGGCCATGCTGTACGGCTTATGGGATCTGAGTTTGTAGGTCAGGGATTAAACCCAGACCCAGTTAGTGAAAGCGCCAAGTCCTAACCACCGGACCGCGGGGAAATTCCCTCCACCTCCTTTTCTGATTCTTACCTCTTGGTCTCTTGTTTCCCTCTTATAAGGACACTTATAATTACTTTAGGCCCACCCAGATAATCCAGGATAATTTCCCCATCTCAAAATTATTAACAATCACATCACATGAGGTTACCATGTGAAGTTACATATTCACAAAAGCCAAGGATTACGACATGATCATCTTTGGGAGGGCATTATTTTACCCACTGAAACTACATAACAGTATAGATGAACATACCTGATAATAGCTGAAGCTGATAGCATCTAAAAATCTGTTAAAAGATTCAGAAAAGTAAAATGATATGTGTGCAAACACAGGCACACACACATATGTCTGGTTTTAAAAGAAGAAATGAGAAAGTAGGAAGAAGGCTGCTAGGCCTGGCACATTTGCTGGGTTCTTGATAAACTGATTTAGATTATATACAACATAGGGTTATTAATTTAGGGGAGGTTCTTCCTTTCCTGGAAGTCAAAGCAACTATCAAAGCAAAAGGCAACCATGCAGAGCTACTAATGCTCTGGGAGATAACAGCAGACGTATCAGGGGAAGTCTGCTGTTGCTTAAATTTACCTTCAAAAAATCCCTAGTAGCTTGCACTTAGAATTTTTGACAAAAGCTACAGTTTGTCTCAGGTGTAATGGAAAATCCTTGTTGTTGTTCAGTTGCTCAATCATGTCCAACTATTTGCAACCCCATGGACTGCAGCACGTCAGGCCTCCTTGTCCATCACCATCTCCTGGAGTTTGCTCACACTCATGTCCATTAAATCAGCGATGCGATCCAACCATCTCATCCTCTGTCATCCCCTTCTCCTCCTGCCTTCTATCTTTCCCGGCATCAGGGTCTTTTCCAATGAGTCAGCTCTTGGACTCAGGTGGCCAAAGTATTGCAGATTCAGCTTCAGGATTAGTCCTTCCAATGAATATTCAGAGCTAGCTTCCTCTAGAATTGACTGGTTGGATCTTCCTGCAGTCCAAGGGATTCCTGAGAGTCTTCTCCACTAACACAGTTCAAAAGCATCAGTTCTTTGGTTCTCAGCCCTTTTTTAGTGTCCAGCTCTCACATCCATACAAAACTACTAGAAAAACCATAGCTTTGACTATACAGACCTTTGTAGGGAAAGTAATGTCTCTGCTTTTTAATACGCTGTCTAGGTTTGTCATAGCTTTTCTTCCAAGGAGCAAGTGTCTTTTAATTTCCTGGCTGCAGTCAACATCTGCAGTGATTTTGGAACCCAAGAAAATAAAGTCTGTCACTGTTTCCATTGTTTTCCCATCTATTTGCCATGAAGTGATGGGACTGGATGCTATGATCTTAGCTTTCTGAATGTTGAGTTTTAAGCCAGCTTTTTCATTCTCCTTTTTTACCTCCATCAAGATGTTCTTTAGTTCATCTTCAGTTTCAGCCATAAGGGTGGTGTCATCTGCATACCTGAAGTTATTGATATTTCTCCCGGCAATCTTGTTTCCAGTTTCTGCTTCATCTAGCCTGGAATTTCGAATAATATACTCTGCATATTTCCCATGATGACTCTGGAAAAAGGTCAGTTTTCATTCCAATGCCAAAGAATGTTCAAACTACCACACAGTTGCACTCATTTCACACTAGCAAAGTAATACTCAAAATTTCTCCAAGTGAGGCTTCAACAGTATGTGAACTGAGAACTTCCAGACATACAAACTGGATGTAGATAAGGCAGAGGAACCAGAGTTCAAATTGCCAACATCTGTTGGATCATAGAAAAGCAAGAGAATTCCAGAAAAACATCTATTTCTGCTTCATTGACTACACTAAAACCTCTGTGTGGATTACAACAACCTGTGGAAAATTCTTAAAGAGATGGGGAATACCAGATCACCTTACCTCCCTCCTGAGAAGCCTGTATGCAGGTCAAGAAGCAACAGTTAGAACCAGACATGGAACAATGGACTGGTTCAAAATTGGAAAAGGAGTACATCAAGGCTGTATATTGTCATCCTGCTTGTTTAACTTATATGGAGAGTACATCATGTGAAATGCCAGGCTGGATGAAACACAAGCTGTAATTAAAATTGCTGGGACAAATACCAATAACCGCAGGTATGCAGATGACACAACCCTTACAGCAGAAAGCGAAGCGGAACTAAAGAGCCCTTGATGAAAGTGAAAGAGGAGAGTGAAAAAGTTGGCTTAAAACTCAACACTCAGAAAACTAAGATCATGGCATCTAGTCCCATCACTTCATGTCAAATAGATGTGGAAACAGTGAGAGATTTTATTTTGGGGGGCTCCAAAATCACCACAGATAGTGACTGCAGCCATGAAATTAAAAGATGCTTACTACTTGGAAGGAAAGTTATGACCCACCTAGACAGTGTATTAAAAAGCAGAGACATTACTTTGCCAACAAAGGTCCATCTAGTCAAGGCTATGGTTTTTCCAGTGGTCATGTATGAATGTGAGAGTTGGACTATAAAGAAAGCTGAGCGCCGAAGAACTGATGCTTTTGAACTATGGTGTTGGAGAAGACTCTTGAGAGTCCCTTGGACTGCAAGGAGATCCAACCAGTCCATTCTAAGGGAAATCAGTCCTGAATATTCATTGGAAGGACTGATGTTGAAGCTGAAACTCCAATACTTTGGCACCTGATGTGAAGAGCTGACTCATTGGAAAAGACCCTGATACTGGGAAAGATTGAGGGTGGGAGGGGAAGGGAATGACAGAGGATGAGATGGTTGGGTGGCATCACCGACTCAGTAGACATGAGTCTGAGTAAACTCTGGGAGTTGGTGATGGACAGGGAAGCCTGGTGTGCATGGGGTCACAAAGAGTCTGACACAACGGAGTGACTGAACTGACTGAACTGAGAAAGCCTTGAAAACGCCACTTACGTCAAGTTGGTTGATAGTGTTGAGGGTCATACATACCCTTACTGACATCCCTTCTACTGGTTCTATCAGCTACTCAAGAGGAGCACTGAAGGCTTCAAATGTAATTGTGGGTTTGCCTATTTATCCTTTCAGTTCTCCCCATTTTGTCTTCATGTGTTTTGAAGCTCTACTGTTAGTTGCATGCACATTTAGAATTGTTACGTCTTCTTGGTGAGCTGACTCATAATTGTTTAATGTCCCGCTTTATTGCTGATAGTATTTCTTGTTCTGAAGTCTACTTTATCTGACATTAATATAGCCACTAACCTCTTCCTGTCTTCATTCTTTCTTTCCTTTCATTCACTTGAAACAATGTTTAACCTTTCTTATTTTAAAGTAATTTAGACTTACAGAAAAATTCCAAAGTAATACAGAGATTTCCCACATATTCTTCATCCAACATTTCCTAATGTTAACATCTTGCATAACTATGACATAATGATAAAAACTGAGAAGTTAACATTGATGCAATATTGCTAACTAAACTATATACTTTATTTGGATTTTATTAGCTTTTCCAATGTCCCTTTTCTGTTCCAGGACCTGTTCCAGGACCCATTCCAGGATCCCACACAATGTTTAACCATAAATCTTAGTCTTCTCCAGTCTGTGGAAGTTCATCATTCTTGCCTTGTTTTTCATGATTTTAACACTTTAAATGTTAATACCAGTCATCTTGTAAAAGATTCCTTGATTTGTTTTTAATATGTTCTCATGACTAGATTAAAGCCATACGTCTTTGGCACATGTGCTCCTCTCTACATTATGTCAATATGTCTTATTACTGGTGATGTCTAACTTGATCACTTGATTAAGCTGGTATTTGAAAGATTTCTCCACTATAAAATAACTATTTCCCTTTAATAATAAATAAATATGTGGGGGAAGATACTTTGAAACTATTCAAATACCTAATTTCTTCTTAAACTTTCTCCTTTTACTTTTAGCATCGATTGGTGAATCTTGTCTATGACAATTATTGCTACTATCTCATAATGATAATTTTTAATTTCCCTCATGCCCTCTACACTTATTAGCTGGAATTTTTCTGTAAGGAAGATCCATTCCTTTGCTCCTACCAGCTTTCTTTGTGATTAGTGTTTGCAGATTATATCCTTTTCCATTCTTTTACTTTTAACCTACCTGTGTCATTAATTTAAAACGAGTTACAGTTAGCGCTCAAACAAGGTAGTTTTAACTGCATGCATCCAGTTCTGTGCAGACAATTTTCAATAGCGGTTTTGCCAAAAGCTTTCACTTTTGTCTCAGGTTCAAGGGATTTGTTAACAAAATAAGTCACTCGTTCTATAAAAATAAATAATACCAGTATTTATTAGAGAAGTATTTAGCTGACTTTCAATACACTAACATTAAAAGAAAAAGAAGAATACAAACAGCAGAGGATACATCACCAAATTGGGTTTTGACCAACATCCAGACTCAAACAACACTGGGAAGTCCCGGGTCACAGCACATCTGGAGTCCCAACTGGGAAGAGGTTCCAGGCAGTCCTTCTGCTCCATGGGTGAGACTTCAAAGATTGCAGTATGGGGTTCCCGTTTATAACCTCAGGATGCAAACTGATACCATCATCAATCTGTGAACAAAACTGCAGCTCTGGTATTGTATTAATTGTTTACAATGCTGTTTGCTTTGTTCTGCAAATCTTGGAATGTTGTTAAGCCTGGGGCTTGGTTGGCCAGGCCCCCTCCAGGGACTCAACAATCTCAATTCTTACCCCATCTTATCTATGGTGCCCCAAGGCTTCCATTCATAATAGTCACTCAGAGACACTAACAGTCAGGGCAGTGTCCAGGCAGGTTGGAGGTAAGGTCAGAGGCCTGCTCTGTTTTGCCTTGGTTCAGTTCAGTTGCTCGGTCATGTCTGACTATTTGCGACCCCGTGGACTGCAGCATGCCAGGCCTCACTGTCCATCAACAGCTCCCAGAGTTTACTTAAACCCATGTCCATCGAGTTGGTGATGCCAGCCAACCATCTCATCCTCTGTCGCCCCCTTTTCCTCCCACCTTCAATCTTTCCCAGCTTCAGGGTCTTTTCTAGTAAGTCAGTTCTTCACATCAGGTGGACAAAGTATTGGAGTTCAGTTTCAGCATCTCTGTTCTGCAAATCTTCAATAAATTCCAATGAATTTTCAGGGCTGATCTCCTTTAGAATGGACTGATTAGATCTCATTGCAGTCCAAAGGACTCTCAAGAGTCTTCAACACCACAGTTCAAAAGCATGAATTCTTTGGTGCTCAGCTTTCTTCACAGTCCAACTCTCACACCCATACATGACTACTGGAAAAACCATAGCCATGACTAGACGGACCTTTGTTGGTAAAGTAATGTCTCTGCTTTTAATATGTTGTCTAGGTTGGTCATAGCTTTTCTTCCAAACAGCAAGCGTCTTTTAATTTCATGGTTAGTCACCATCTGCAGTGATTTGAAGCCCCAAAAATAAAGTCTCTCACTGTTTCCACTGTTTCTCCAACTATTTGCCATGAAGTCATAGGACCAGATGCCATGATCTTAGTTTTCTGAAAGTTGAGCTTTAAGCCAACTTTTTCACTCTCCTCTTTCACTTTCATCAAGAGGCTCTTTAGTTCTTTTTCACTTTCTACCATAAGGGTGGTGTCATCTGCATATCTGAGGTAATTGATATTTCTCCTGGCAATCTTGATTCCAGCTTGTGTTTCTTCCAGCCCAGCATTTTGCATGATGTACTCTGCATATAAGTTAAATAAGCAGGGTGACAATATACAGCCTTGATGTACTCCTTTCCCAATTTGGAATCAGTCTGTTGTTCCATGTCCAGTTCTATGTGTTACTTCTTGATCTGCATACAGATTTCTCAGGAGGCAGGTCAGGTGGTCTGGTATTCCCATGTCTTTAAGAATTTTCCACAGTTTGCTGTAATCCACACAGTCAAAGACTTTGGCATAGTCAATAAAGCAGAAGTAGATGGAACTCTCTTGCTTTTTCAATGATCCAGTGGATGTTGGTAATTTGATCTCTGGCTCTTCTGCCTTTTCTAAATTCAGCTTGAACATCTGGAAGTTCAAGGTTCATGTACTGTTGAAGACTAGCTTGGAGAATTTTGAGTATTACTTTGTTAGCATGTGAGATGAGTGCAATACTTTGAGCATTCTTTGGCATTGTTTTTCTTTGGCATTGGAATGAAGACTGACATTTCCAGTCCTGTGGCCACTGCTGAGTTTTCCAAATGTGCTGGCATATTGAGTGCAGCACTTTCATAGCATCATCTTTCAGGATTTGAAATAGCTCAACTGGAATTCCATCACCTCCACTAGCTTTGTTCATAGTGATGCTTCCTGAAGCCCGCTTGACTTCACATTCCAGGATGTCTGGCTCTAGGTGAGTGATCACACCATCGTGATTATTTGCATTGTGAAGATCTCTTTTGTATAGTTCTGTGTATTCTTGCCACCTCTTAATATCTTCTGCTTTTGTTAGGTCCATACCATTTCTGTCCTTTATTGAACCCATCTTTGCATGAAAATTCCCTTGGTATCTCTAATTTTCTTGAAGAGATCTCTAGTCTCTCCCACTCTATTGTTTTCCTCTATTTCTTTGCATTGATCACTGAGGAAGGCTTTCTTATCTCTCCTTCCTATTCTTTGGAACTCTGCATTCAAATGGGTATATCTTTCCTTTTCTCCTTTGCCTTTAGCTTCTTTTCATAGCTATTTGTAAGGCCTCCTCAGATAATCATTTTGCCATTTTGCATTTCTTTTTCTTGGGGATTGTTTTGATCACTGCAGCCGTACAATGTCACGAACTTCTGTCCATAGTTCTTCAGGCACTCTGTCTGTCAGATCTAATCCCTTGAATCTATTTGTATCTTCCACTGTATAGTGTAAGGGATTTAGTTTAGTTCATACCTGAATGGTCTAGTGGTTTTCCTACTTTCTTCAATTTAAGTCTGAATTTGGCAATAAGGAGTTCATGATCTGAGCCACAGTCAGCTCCTGGTCTTGTTTTTGCTGACTGTATAGAGCTTCTCCATCTTTGGCTGCAAAGAATATAATCAATATGATTTCAGTGTTGACCATCTGGTGATGTCCATGTGTAATATTACTCAGCCATAAAAAGCAATACAGTTGAGTTAGTTTGAATGAGGTAGATAAAACTAGAGCCTATTATACAGAGTGAAGTAAGTCAGAAAGAGAAAACAAATATTGTATATCAATGCATATATACGGAATCTATAAAATGGTATGATGAATCTATTTGTAGGGCAGCAATGGAGTTGCAGACATGGAGAATGCAGGGGACATGCCTACGGCTGATTCATGTTGATGTATGACAAAAAAACCAGCACAATATTGAAAAGCAATTATCCTCCAATTAAAAATAAAAGAATTTTAAAGAAGAACTGGGGAAGTTTTAGCTTATTATTTCTTCTGTCACATGAGTGTATACTCCTCGGTTCTGTCTCGTCACAACAAAGATTTGGAGTGACGGACGTTAAAGCCCTCAGCGTGTCAGAGCTCTCGGGTGTTGGACAAACCATGTTATAGCTCTCAGGTCTCCAAGAGAAGAGCGCCCTAGCGCATGGAGGGTGGGGGGGAGAGCTAGCTTTGGCTCCTCTTTTTATGTTTTTCTCTTCCTGGGCCTGTCCTATGTAAATTGGGCCAGCCAGGAGTGCTGTTTGTTTTACCTGAGGTCCTCACTCCAGTCCTCAGACCTTCCTTTGTTCTATTTTTCCGGGCTTTTCTCTTCCTTATCTTTTAGCCACCCGCCATTCTGGACTCCTTTTCCCTATTCTAACTACCTAAAACTTCTAACATATTTCTGCATCAATTTGTCTTTCCTCTTTGAAACTCCA
This sequence comes from Bos taurus, assembly GCF_002263795.3. Lineage (NCBI taxonomy): Eukaryota > Metazoa > Chordata > Mammalia > Artiodactyla > Bovidae > Bos > Bos taurus. Next base: position 1,556,857 of record NC_037343.1, read on the forward strand.
GTGTCATTAACATTAGAACTTTTGATATTATTACACAGAAACCTGAGATTCTGTTTATTTTTCATCCAACTGTTTTTCTCTTTGTTCTTTCAGAATGAATACATTCTACTGATCTATTTTCAGGTTTATTGATTCTCTTTTGCAATCGTTTAAAAATTTTTTTGATCTGATTTTTCTTTATAGTTTCATTTCTCTTCCAAGAACTTCTGTATTTCCACTCACATCAGGTATCAGTTCAGTTCAGTTCAGTCGCTCAGTCATGTTCGACTCTTTGCGACCCCATGAATCGCAGCACGCCAGGCCTCCCTGTCCATCAACAACTCCCAGGGTTCACTCAGACTCACGTCCATCGAGTCAGTGATGCCATCCAGCCATCTCATCCTCTGTTGTCCCCTTCTCCTCCTGCCCCCAATCCCTCCCAGCATCAGAGTCTTTTCCAATGAGTCAACTCTTCACATGAGGTGGCCAAAGTACTGGAGTTTCAGCTTTAGCATCATTTCTTCCAAAGAAATCCCAGGGCTGATCTCCTTCAGAATGGACTGGTTGGATCTTCTTGCAGCCCAAGGGACTCTAAAGAGTCTTCTCCAACACCACAGTTCAAAAGCATCAATTCTTCAGTGCTCAGCTTTCTTCACAGTCTAACTCTCACATCCATACATGATCACTGGAAAAACCATAGCCTTGACTAGATGGACCTTTGTTGGCAAAGTAATGTCTCTGCCTTTGAATATGCTATCTAGGTTGGTCATAACTTTCCTTCCAAGGAGTAAGCGTCTTTTAATTTCATGGCTGCAGTCACCATCTGCAGTGATTTTAGAGCCCCCCAAAATAAAGTCTGACACTGTTTCCACTGTTTCCACATCTATTTCCCAAGAAGTGATGGGACCAGATGCCATGATCTTAGTTTTCTGAATGTTGAGCTTTAAGCCAACTTTTTCACTCTCCTCTTTCACCTTCATCAAGAGGCTTTTTAGTCCCTCTACTTTCTGCCATAAGGGTGGTGTCATCTGCATATCTGAGGTTATTGGTATTTCTCCCGGCAATCTTGATTCCAGCTTGTGCTTCCTCCAGCCCAGCATTTCGCATAATGTACACTGCATATAAGTTAAATAAGCAGGGTGACAATATACAGTCTTGACGTACTCCTTTTCCTATTTGGAACCAGTCTGTTGTTCCGTGTCCAGTTCTAACTGTTGCTTCCTGACATGCATACAGGTTTCTCAAGAGGCAGGTCAGGTGGTCTGGTATTCCCATGTCTTGAAGAATTTTCCACAGTTTATTGTGATCCACACAGTCAAAGGCTTTGGCGTAGTCAATAAAGCAGAAATAGATGTTCTTCTGAAACTCTCTTGCTTTTTCAATGATCCAGTGGATGTTGGCAATTTGGTCTCTGGTTCCTCTGACTTTTCTAAAACCAGCTTGAACAACTGGAAGTTCACGGTTCACGTATTGCTGAAGCCTGGCTTGGAGAATTTTGAGCATTACTTTACTAGCATGTGAGATGAGTGCAATTGTGCGGTAGTTTGAGCACTCTTTGGCATTGCCTTTCTTTGGGATTGGAATGAAAATGGACCTTTTCCAGTCCTGTGGCCACTGCTGAGTTTTCCAAATTTGCTGGCATATTGAGTGCAGCACTTTCACAGCATCATCTTTCAGGATTTGGAATAGCTCAACTGGAATTCATCACCTCCACTAGCTTTGCTCATAGTGATGCTTTCTAAGGCCCACTTGACTTCACATTCCAGGATGTCTGGCTCTAGGTCAGTGATCACACCATCGTGATTATCTGGGTCACAAAAATCTTTTTTGTACAGTTCTTCTGTGTATTCTTGCCATCTCTTCTTAATATCTTCTGCTTCTGTTAGGTCCATACCATTTCTGTTCTTTATCGAGCTCATCTTTGCATGAAATGTTCCTTTGGTATCTCTGATTTTCTTGAAAAGATCCCTAGTCTTTCCCATTCTGTTGTTTTCCTCTATTTCTTTGCATTGATTGCTGAAGAAGGTTTTCTTATCTCTTCTTGCTATTCTTTGGAACTCTGCATTCAGATGTTTATATCTTTCCTTTTCTTCTTTGCTTTTCGCTTCTCTTCTTTTCACAGCTATTTGTAAGGCCTCCCCAGACAGCCATTTTGCTTTTTTGCATTTCTTTTCCATGGGGATGGTCTTGATCCCTGTCTCCTGTACAATGTCACGAACCTCAGTCCATAGTTCATCAGGCACTCTATCAGATCTAGGCCCTTAAATTTATTTCTCACTTCCACTGTATAATCATAAGGGATTTGATTTAGGTCATACCTGAATGGTCTAGTGGTTTTCCCTACTTTCTTCAATTTCAGTCTGAATTTGGCAATAAGGAGTTCATGATCTGAGCCACAGTCAGCTCCTGGTCTTGTTTTTGCTGACTGTATAGAGCTTCTCCAAAGAATATAATCAATCTGATTTTGGTGTTGACTATCTGGTGATGTCCATGTATAGAGTCTTCTCTTGTGTTGTTGGAAGAGGGTGTTTGTTATGACCAGTGCATTTTCTTGGCAAAACTCTATTAGTCTTTGCCCTGCTTCATTCTGTATTCCAAGGCCAAATTTGCCTGTTACTCCAGGTGTTTCTTGACTTCCTACTTTTGCATTCCAGTCCCCTATAATGAAAAGGACATCTTTTTTGGGTGTTAGTTCTAAAAGGTCTTGTAGGTCTTCATAGAACTGTTCAACTTCAGCTTCTTCAGCATTACCATACTCACAGAAAACTAGTCAATCTAATCACACTAGGACCACAGCCTTGTCTAACTCAATGAAACTAAGCCATATCCATGGAGCAACTCAAGACGGGCGGGTCATGGTGGAGAGATTTGACAGAATGTGGCCCACTGGAGAAGGGAATGGCAAATCACTTCAGTATTCTTGCCTTGAGAACCCCATGAACAGTATGAAAAGGCAAAATGATAAGATACTGAAAGAGAAACTCCCCAAGTCATTAGGTGCCCAATATGCTACTGGAGATCAGTGGAGAAATAACTCCAGAAAGAATGAAGGGATGGAGCCAAAGCAAAAAGAATACCCAGCTGTGGATGTGACTGGTGATAGAAGCAAGGTCCCATGCTGTAAAGAGCAATATTGCATAGGAACCTGGCGTGTCAGGTCCATGAATCAAAGCAAATTGGAAGTGGTCAAACAAGAGATGGCAAGAGTGAATGTTGACATTCTAGGAATCAGCGAACTGAAATGGACTGGAATGGGTGAATTTAACTCAGATGACCATTGTATCTACTACTGCAGGCAGGAATCCCTCAGAAGAAATGGAGTGGCCATCATGGTCAACAAAAGAGTCCGAAATGCAGTACTTGGATGCAATCTCAAAAACGACAGAATGATCTCTGTTCGTTTCCAAGGTAAACCATTCAATATCACAGTAATCCAAGTGCTGCAATTCATGGGGTCGCAAAGAGTGGACACGACTGAGCGACTGATCTGAACTGACCTGCTCTCAGGTCAAAGCTATGAGAAAAAGGAGGAAATTTTTTTAAAAAACAAGAGACTCACCTCTATATGGCTCATCTCAAAGTTGTGATCTCTCTTCACCATTCATCTTTTGCTTAATTTCTAGATTTAGTTGCTTTTCCTGTTGTGTTCAGAGTTGTAACTCATAAGAGAGAAGCTACAGTGGGCTAGTCCATCTTGGAAAGAACTAGAAGCCTCACTTTTATTAATAAAGGTGTTCTGGCTTGTTCAACCTAATATCGAATTCATTCTGGAGTCTCTTGTATAATGTCTTCTTTCAGATATTAAAGCAGATAGGATAACATTCCTTGAAATGTGATGGTTGGGATGTTACATAGAAAGGTTGAGAACCACTGTCTGACAACCTATAATTCATCTTCAGTTAGTTATGGGCACTCTGTTAGCCAAAGGTCAGCAGAAACACATTCAGTTGGCCACCTCACTAGGGCTTGAGCCAGTGCTGATTTTTTTTAAATGCTATTTTCAACAGGTTTAGCCTGTCAATTAATTAAAGAATTAAATTTTGCTTGTGTCTTCCCCTGTTTTATATATCTTTAGCCCTATTAGATTGCACTGTATGTACGCCCAGGGATATCAAGCAATTCTTAAAATGAACAAACAAAAATAATTAACTCTTGAACGACTCCCAGAAGCCCATGTAAGAAAGAGAGCCTGTGTTATGCTTTTGGACTTTTACTCTTACCTAGCCCACGTTCAGGTCTGGATTCTTCACCTGCTCAAATGCAGGATAGAAAAGCAGATGATGGGGAAGAGAAGACTCTTCATGTATCAGTCAGTTCAATCAGCAGACCCCATGAAGATTGGATAAGTCAGCCGATGCTCACTGTCTCAAATGACGCTTTGGCAATACATGGATGGATCTGAGGGCTTAAAAAGCCAGCTGCTGGGAGATCTGTCCTGCAGGCTTGGGGCATGGCAGCACAGTCCCAGGCCCTCTTTACCATCACACTTCCTGAAGATCTATAGTAGACACTTTCACAAATATTATCTTGTTTCATAGGCAGAGACTTATCTGAATGCCAGTTTGGGGTGACCCTGAGCTACTCAACAGTTGAAGAATCTGCTTGAAATAATATTAGATTTGATAACCAACATACAGGGAGAATTTTTACCAATCTTTTTACCAAGATCTTTAATCTCTTAATTGTGAGAAAAGAATTCATCTTCAACATAAATTTCTCCAGAAACCTTTGCCTTTGGCAGAGTTTACATTCTCAACAGTTGTCCTAACCTTAGGCATATTAGGGATGATGCCTCAGTTTGGGGTCTAAGCAAGGAGATGATGAATAGTATCATTTGCTGGAGTAGGAAAGACTATGGGGAAACAAGTTTGGGAATGGAGAATTAAGAACTCTATTTTGGATATATTACACTTCGTATACTTATAGACAGCCGAGTAGAGATGTGAAGTAGGTAATTAGATTAAAGTTTGGAGTCGAGGGTGTCACAAGCCCACAAATAGTATTTAAAGCCATGGAAGGGGAAGTGGTCCCCTAGGGATAGGATCAGGATAGAGGAAAGAAGGAGATGCAAACCCCAATCCTGGGGCTTTATCATTGGAAAGTTGGAGCAAAGAGCAGGGAAAGAGACTAAATTGCCTGATGCTATACGGAGAAGGCAATGGCACCCCACTCCAGTATGCGTGCCAGGAAAATCCAATGGGCGGAGGAGCCTGGTAGGCTGCAGTCCATGGGGTCGCTAAGAGTCGGACATGACTGAGCGACTTCACTTTCCCTTTTCACTTTCATACATTGGAGAAAGAAATGGCAACCCACTTCAGTGTTCTTGCCTGGAGAACTGCAGGGACGGGGAAGCCTGGTGGGGTGCCGTCTATGGGGTCGCACAGAGTCGGACACGACTGAAGCGACTTAGCAGCATAGGGGGAAGACAGTGAGAATGTGTTGTTATAGAGGCCGTGCAAAGAGAGTGCTCCCAAGAAGGAATGGCCATCCATAGTCAGTGATGCTGAGAGGTTGAGTGAGAAGGGGCATGGAGATGTTCTTTGGATTTGCCAACATAGAGCACATAGTGACTCGAGCTTCTCTGTCAGTCAAGTGGGTTGTTTTGAGGATTATAGATTATACAGAGTCTGTATCTAAGATGTCATTAGCTTGAATTCAAATGATTTTACTTTTTTAAAATTGAAGTATAGTTGATGTACAATACTATAGAAGTTGCAGGTGTGTAACAGTGATTTACAATTTTTAAAGGTTATATTCCATTTATAGTTATTATAAAGTATTGGCTCTATTTCATGAGTTGTACTGTTTATTGTTGCAGCTTATTTATTTTGTTCGTGGTGGTTTGTGCCTCTTAGTCCGCTTTCCTTATCTTGCTCCTCCCCTTTTCCATCTCCCTACTGGTTTGTTCTCTGTATCTGTGAGTTTGTTTCTTTTTGTTATAATCAAGTTTGTTTTATTTTTTGAATTTCACATATAAATGATATCACACAGTGTGAACAAAGAATGTCATTTGCATTTCAGTAAACAAAGGATATTGCAAAGATAAAGACATCAGCTACTGCAACAGCCCCTGATGGTGCAACCTGAAGGGAATTCAGGATAGAGAAAAACAAGATGCTGGCCCTAGATAATTAAAATGCATATCAAAGGTATATCATCAATGAGCCAAGATTCTTGCATCTTCCCATTAATAGAAAGGTACTAAAATCATTATTTGTCAGTAATCTTTAGATGTTTGAATACATGGCTTTTTTATTTTCCAGCAAAAACTCCTACATGTCCTGGCTCCTCCCTTTCCTCTTTGGAACAGTCTCTCAGAGCTGTTTCCCAGATTTAAGTCCTCAGTACATTTGCCAAATAAAACATAATTCTCAGACTTCTCTGGTGGTCCAGTGGTTGGGAATCTACCTTGCAATGCAGGGAACACAGGTTCATTCCCTGGTTGGGGAAGATTCCACATATCGAGGGGCAACTGGGCCACATGCCACAACTGCTAGGCCTGTGCTGTAGAGCCCGTGAGCCGCAGCTGCTGAAGCCCGCACGCCTAGGGCCTGTGCTCGGCAGCAGGAGAAGCCACCACAGCAAGAAGTCCATGTGCCACAACTGCTAGGCCTGTGCTCCAGAGCCCGTGAACTGCAGCTGCTGAAGCCCGCACGCCTAGGGCCTGTGCTCAGCAGCAGGAGAAGCCACCACAGCAAGAAGTCCATGTGCCACAACTAGAGAGATTGGCCTCTTTCTCGCAACTAGAGAAAGCCTGCGTGCAGCAGTGAAGACCCAGCACAGCCAAAAATAAATAAAATAAAATAAATGTGTTGACGTGAAAAAGCAGACCATTACAAATTTTTTTAAAAAAACATAATACTTTTAGGTTGTGCAATTTTTTTCAGTCAAAACTGTGTTTGTCATTCTCAGTATAAATTATTTTACTTTGCAATGATATTCTATCAGTGATTCTCAAAGTTTAGTATTTAGTTGAATCACTTGGAAGATTTACTAAAGTACAGTTTTTCTGACTCAGTAGGTCTGAGAATTGTATTTCTAAGAACACTCCAGGTATTGCTGAGTTTCTGCCTGTCTGACTAATAAGAAGCTACAGCCTTTTCCAGGGGTTACTTTCTGCTTCTGCTTTTGATAATCCCCATGATGGCCATGAATAGGCCTTGATACTGCTTGGTACTTAGCCCATTGGTGAAAAGGAGACAAAAATACACTCTGAGCTGGGCCCAAGTTCTGGTTCCCTAACAGCCCCTCAGAGATACCACTTTGACCAAGTTACTCATGCGTGCTGGCCTGTGCTCCAGAGTGGGCAGCCAGGCACCTGCTGCTGCTGCTAATAATGGAAGCACTCAGGAAAGCTAGAAATCCATCAACAGCACTGGTGTCAGTTTTCTTGGATTCAACCCCAGCTATCCAGAAGGAATAAAACCCTAGTTGACTGCTACCAGCCTTAGTTCAGACCTCTCTAGGTTTCCCCCAACAGTATAACTTTAATAAAATGGGAGAGAACACACTCCATCTCCACTAAACCCATGGAGAAGCTGCCTGACTCTCCAAGTGGTGTGTGGTATGTGCACAGTCATTTGGGTCCAACTCTTTGCAACCTCATGAACTGTAGCCCAAGAGGCTCCTCTGGCCATGGGATTTTCCAGGCAAGAAAACAGAGTGGGTTGCCATTTCCTATTCTTCCCAACCCAGGGATCAAACCTGCGTTTCCTACCTGGCAGGCAGAGTCTTTACTACTGAGCCACTTAGGAAGCTCCTCCAAGTAAGTTCATTCAACTCACATGCATATAACTGCTCCAGAGTCACCTCCACTCAATACACTCACAGAGCCTCCCTTTTTGGGCTTTGAATTGATGTCACTGGCCCCAAGTCCATTTTACATTGTAGGGATTTTAGGAACCTGATTGTCCTTTCCTGAAACCTTACTTTCGTTGGGCCTTCCCCACTCATCAATCATGTTTTTGTAACCTTGAATTTCAGTGGGCTCAAAGTTCCTGCTCCCTTTGTTTTGTGGATTAGTTTCTAAATAAATTCTTGGCTGCAGAAAGATACAAGTGTTTACACCAGAATCCATCAGCCACAACAATCAAACCCCAAAAGCAAACAGATGCACTGGGGCAGGAACCTTGAATTCTCAACAAGAGCTCAAGGTCCACTCAGGCCTGTAACATGCTTGGCAGGCTACAGTCTATGGGGTCGCAAAGAGTCAGTTGGACATGACTGAGCGACTGACCACATGTGTGGGTTATATCGTATCTATGTACATTTCTCACCTTTGCCCACATGTAAGTACGGGATAAACTAGATGTGGAATTTCTGGGTCAAAGTATACAGAAGTCATTTTTTAAAAACAGTTTTTGTATAATAAAAGTGACACGTATGTATAGTAAAATAACATTTGAATCAGTACACACACACACACAAAAATGTCTCCATTCCATCTCAGGACATCCAGCTCATTTCTCTTCAATTAACCACCATAAATACCTTCCTCCAGAGAATTTTCTGTGCATAAGCAAGTGTGTATGTGTGTGTTATTTAGATTATAGGTGCAATTTGGAAAGAGAAATTCTGTGGTGAGGAGAGATTCTGTTTGGAAGGGAGACTAAAGAGAGGAAAAGATGGAGAGGTAGTAAAAGCAATAAAGAGGCTGTGGCAGCAATCTGGAAAATGAGCAGTAAGTGACAAAGGCTCAAACTAAGCAGAAGCAATGGGAATGGAAAAGAAAAAGGAAGATTCAAGAGATATTTAAGGGGAACTTCTCTGGTGGCCCAGTGGTTAAGAATCTGCCTTCCAATGCAGGGGATGTGGGTTCACCAATCCCAGGTTGGGATCCACGTTCCATGGGGAAAGCCCATGTGCCAAAACTAAGACCCAACATAGCTAAATAAATAAAAAAAATTTTTTAAGAGATAATTAAGGGATTTCCTTGGTGGTCCAGTGGTTAAGAATCCACCTTCCAATGTAGGGGAGGCAGATTCCATCCCTGGTTGGGGAACTAAGATCCCACATGCCGCAGGCAATTATTGAGCCTGCGTTCCACAACTAAAGAGAAGCCCACACACGGAAACAAAGAGCCTGTGCCCAGCAATTAAGAGCCAATGCAGCCAAATTTTAAAAGAGAGAGAGAGAGATTTAGGAGGTTAAGTTGATAGGATTTCCTAAGTATTTGAATATGGGAGGTGAGAAAAGAGAAAAGTCTTCATTGGTTTCCAAATTTCTGACTTCAGTAACCGGGTGGATGGGGAGTGGCACCATCCACTAAGACAAGGACTTCAGGAGGAAGAATAGATGTTGGAGACAAGAAGATGATTTCAGTTTTTGTTTGGCATTTAAAGTGCCTCTGTAACATCTAAGCAAAGATTCCTAAAGCCAATTAGAGAGAGATCTGGGTCAGAGATACAGATCCTGGAGTCACCACATCTAATTAATTCATAGTCAAAGCCAAGGCAATGAATGAAATAACACATGGAGACAATACAGAGTGAGAAAAGATGGGAGTTGAGGACTGAATCCTACGGAATATCAACTAAACGAGAGATAGTGAAGAAACCTACAAAGGAACTAGAAACCAGGCAGCCAGAGAATTTGGAAGGAAATTGAGATAAGATTTTGTCCTTTAAACCAGGGCAGGAGGAGTTTAAAGAAAGAGAAAATGTTGAGTGAGGCCAAATGATTGCATCATGATTAGGAGTTGGACAGACCCAGGTGTAAATCCTAGCTTTCCCAGTTACCAGCAATGACACCTTGGACACACACCAAACTTTATAAGCATTTGCAAAAAAAGATGAATAATATTACTTACCTAATAGAGTCATTTGTTTTTGTTGTTCAGGCGCTTATTTGTGTCTGACTCTTTGCGACCCTATGGACTGCAGCACGCCATATTTCCCTGTCTTCACCATCACCCGGAGTTTGTTCAAACTCACGTTCACTGAGTTGGTGATTCCATCCAACCATTTCATCTTCTGTCATCCCCTTCTCCTCCTGCCGTCAATCTTTCCCATCATCAGGGTCTTTTCAGTGAGTCAGTTCTTCCCATCAGATGGCCAAAGTATTGGAGTTTCAGCTTCGGCATCAGTCCTTCCAATGAATATTTGGGGTTCATTTCCTTTAGGATTGAGTGGTTTGATCTCCTTGCAGTCCAAGGGACTCTGAAAGGTCTTCTCCAACAACACAGTTTGAAAGCATCAATTCTTCAGTGCTCAGCTTTCTTTATGGTCCAACTCTCATATCTATACTTGAACACTGGAAAAACCATAGCATTGACTAACATGGACCTTTGTTGGCAAAGTAATGTCTCTGCTTTTTAATATGCTGTCTAGGTTTGTCATAGCTTTTCTTCCAAGGAGCAAGTGTTTTTTAATTTCATGGCTGCAGTCACTGTCCACAGTGATTTTGGAGCCCAAGAAAATAAAGTCTGTCACTGTTTCCATTGTTTCCCCATCTATTTGCTATGAAGTGATGGAACTGGATGCCATGATCTTAGTTTTCTGAATGTTGAGTTTTAAGCCAGCTTTTTCACTCTCCTCTTTCACCTTCATCAAGAGGCTAGTTCCTTTTCACTTTCTGCAATTAGGGTGGTGTCATCTGCATATCTGAAGTTATTGATATTTCTCCCTGCAATCTCAATTCCAGCTTGTACTTCATCCATCCTGGCATTTCACATGATGTACTCTGCATATAAGTTAAATAAGCAGATGACAACATACAGCCTTGATGTACTCCTTTTCCAATTTTGAACCAGTCCATTGTTCCATTCCTGGTTCTAAATGTTGCTTCTTGACCTGCATACAGTTTTCTCAGGAGGCAGGTCAGGTGGTCTGGTATTCCCATCTCTTTAAGAATTTTCCACAGTTTGTCATGATCCACATAGTAAAAAGCTTTGGTCAATGAAATTGAAGTAGATGTTTTTCTGGAATTCTCTTCTTTTTCTATAATCAAATCTTGCTTTTTCTAGAATATAAATCTTGCTTTTTCTATAAACAGATGTTGGCAATTTTATCTCTGGATCCTCTGCCTCTTCTAAATCCAGCTTGTACATCTGGAACTTCTTAGTTCACATACTGTTGAAGCCTATCTTGAAGTATTTTGAGTATGACTTTGCTAGCATGTGAAATGAGTGCAATTGTGCGACAGTTTGAAATTCTTTGACATTGCCCTTCTTTGGGACTGGAATGAAAACTGACTTTTTCCAGTCCTGTGGCCACTGCTGAGTTTTCCAAATTTGCTGACATATTGAATGCAGTGCTTTAATAGCATTAACTTTTAGGATTTCCAATAGCTCAGCTGGAATTCCATCACCCCCACTAGCTTTGTAGTGATTCATCCTAAGGCCCACTTGACTTCTCATTCCAGGATGTCTCATTCTATACAACCACTATTGTGGCTATCCAAGTCACGATGGCAAGAATACACAGAAGAACTGTACAAAAAAGATCTTCACGACCCAGATAATCACGATGTTGTGATCACTCACCTAGAGCCAGACATCCTGGAATGTGAAGTCAAGTGGGCCTTAGAAAGCATGACTACGAACAAAGCTAGTGGAGGTGATGGAATTCCAGTTGAGCTATTCCAAATCCTGAAAGATGATGCTGTGAAAGTGCTGCACTCAATATGCCAGCAAATTTGGAAAACTCAGCAGTGGCCACAGGACTGGAAAAGGTCAGTTTGCATTCCAATCCCAAAGAAAGGCAGTGCCAAAGAGTGCTCAAACTACCGCACAATTGCACTCATCTCACACGCTAGTAAAGTAATGCTCAAAATTCTCCAAGCCAGGCTTCAGCAATATGTGAATCGTGAACTTCCAGATGTTCAAGCTGGTTTTAGAAAAGGCAGAGGAACCAGAAATCAAATTACTAACATCCACTGGATCATGGAAAAAGCAAAAGAGTTCCAGAAAAACATCTACTTCTGTTTTATTGACTATGCGAAAGCCTTTGACTGTGTGGATCACAATAAACTGTGGAAAATTCTGAAAGAGATGGGAATACCAGACCACCTGACCTGCCTCTTGAGAAATTTGTATGCAGGTCAGGAAGCAACAGTTAGAACTGGACACGGAACAACAGACTGGTTCCAAATAGGAAAAGGAGTATGTCGAGGCTGTATATTGTCACCCTGCTTATTTAACTTATATGCAGAGTACATCATGAGAAACACTGGACTGGAAAAAACACAAGCTGGAATCAAGATTGCCGGGAGAAATATCAATAACCTCAGATATGCAGATGACACCACCCTTATGGCAGAAAGTGAAGAGGAACTCAAAAGCCTCTTGATGAAAGTGAAAGTAGAGAGTGAAAAAGTTGGCTTAAAGCTCAACATTCAGAAAACGAAGATCATGGCATCTGGTCCCATCACTTCATGGGAAATAGATGGGGAAACAGTGGAAACAGTGTCAGACTTTATTTTTGGGGGGCTCCAAAATCACTGCAGATGGTGACTGTAGCCATGAAATTAAAAGACGCTTACTCCTTGGAAGGAAAGTTATGACGAACCTAGATAGCATATTCAAAGGCAGAGATTACTTTGCCAACAAAGGTCCATCTAGTCAAGGCTATGGTTTTTCCTGTGGTCGTGTATGGATGTGAGAGTTGGACTGTGAAGAAAGCTGAGCGCTGAAGAATTGATGCCTTTGAACTGTGGTGTTGGAGAAGACTCTTGAGAGTCCTTTGGACTGCAAGGAGATCCAACCAGTCCATTATAAAGGAGATCAGCCCTGGGATTTCTTTGGAAGGAATGATGCTAAAGCTGAAAGTCCAGTACTTTGGCCACCTCATGTGAAGAGTTGACTCATTGGAAAAGACTGATGCTGGGAGGGATTGGGGGCAGGAGGAGAAGGGGACAACAGAGGATGAGATGGCTGGATGGCATGACTGACTCGATGGACGTGAGTCTGAGTGAACTCCGGGAGTTGGTGATGGACAGGGAGGCCTGGCATGCTGTGATTCATGGGGTCACAAAGAGTCGGACACGACTGAGCGACTGAATTGAACTGACCTGAACTGAAGTCATTAGTATCTTTTGTACAGTTCTTCTGTGTATTCTTGCCACCTCTTCTTAATCTTCTGCTTCTGTTAGGTCCCTACCATTTCTGTCCTTTATTGTGCCCATCTTTGCATGAAATGTTCCTTTGGTATCTCTAATTTTCTTGAAGAGATCTCCAGTCTTTCCCATTCTGTTGTTTTCCTCTATTTCTTTGCATTGATCACTGAGGAAGGCTTTCTTGTCGCTCCTTGCTATTCTTTGGAACTCTGCGTTCAAATGGGTATATCTTTCCTCTTATCCTTTGCCTTTCACTTCTCTTCTTTTCTCAGCTATTTGTAAGGCCTCCTCAAATAACTTTTTTTTTTTTTTTTTTGCATTTCTTTTTCTTGGGGATGGTCTTGATCACTGCCTCCTGTACAATGTCATGAATCTCCATCCATAGTTCTTCAGGCACTGCATCAGATCTAATCCCTTGAATCTATTTGTCACTTCCACTGTATAATTGTAAGGAATTTGATTTAAGTCATACCTGAATGGCCTAATGGTTTTCCCTACTTTCTTCCATTTAAGTCTGAATTTTGAATAAGGAGTTCATGATCTGAGCCACAGTCAGCTCCCAGTCTTTTTTTCACTGACTGTATAGAGCTTCTCCATCTTTGGCTGCAAAGAATATAATCAATCTGATTTCGGTATTGACCATCTGGTGATGTCCATGTGTAGAGCTGTCTCTTGTGTTGTTGGAAGTGGGTGTTTCCTATAACCAGTGTGTTCTCTTGGCAAAACTTTGTGATTAAATTGGATAATGTATACAAAACTGTTAGTACAGTGCCTGATATACAATAAACTCATTAAATGCCTATTTCTAATAAGAAGAAAAATAAACACTGAAAGAAATTTATTCAATTTAAAACTAATGACTCTATCACAGTAATTTCAGAGAATCCATGCAGATATAAATCCAAATTAAGTATACTGAGGAGTATATGAGAGGAGAAAAAGGATTGAAGGAATTCGATATTGAAGATAAAATGATAAAACAGGTGTTTCAGAGGGAAGCAAGGAATTGAGCATAATGTTCCCTTACACCCCCACCAAAGACTTTTCAGAAAATAGAATGTATATATTATTAGGCTTTGGGGGACAACTTGCTCTTGTTCTTTAGTTGCCAACTCTTTCACAACCCCCTGACTGTCTGTAGCCCACCAAGGTTCTCTATCCATGGGAATTTCCAGGCAAGAGTACTGGAGGGGAACAACTTAGAGAGGGACAAATTAAAAATATAAGACATAACTTGGGTTGGAAAAATTAATATTGTTAAATGGCCATTCTGCCGAAGGCAATCTACAGATTAGGTGAGATCCCTGTCAAATTACCCTTGACATTTTCCACAGAACTAGAACCAATAATCATAAAATTTATATGGACCCAAGAAACACCCAGAAGTGCCAAAGCAATCCTGAAGAAGAATAAAACTGGAGGCAGAAACCTCACAGACCTCAGACAATACTGCAGAGCGACGGTAAGCAAAGCAGTGCGGTATTGACACAGAAACAGACAAATGGATTAAAGGAACAGGATGAGAGCCCAGCAACAAAGCCACACGCCTGCACTCAAGTAAGCTTCTACAGAGGAGGCAAGGGTATACAGTGGAGAGAAGACAGTCTCTTCACCAAGCGATGTTTGCAAAGCTGGACATTTGCATGGGAATCAATGAAGTGGTAACATACCCTCACACCATACACAAAAATAAACCCAAAATGGCTTAAAGACATGATACCATAAAACTCCTAGAAGAGAGCATAGGCAAAACATTCTGACATAAATCATATCAATGTTTTCTTAGGTCAGTCTCCCAAGGAAAGAAATAAAAGCAAAAGTAAACAAATGGAAACTAATCAAATTTGCAAGTTTTGCACAGAAGGGAAACCATAAACACAACAAAAAGACAACATACAGACTGGGAGAAAATATTTGCAAATGATGCAAGTGATAACGGCTTAATTCCCAAAACATACAAACAACCCATACAACTCAATAACAAAAAAGCAAACAACCCAATTGAAAAGTGTGCAGAAGACCAAAACAGACATTTACCCAAAGAAGACACAAACAATCAATAGGCCCATTACTACGTGCTGCATCACTTATGTCCGACTCTTTGCAACCCTAGGGACTACAGCCTGCCAGGCTCCTCTGTCCATGGGATTCTCCAGGCAAGAATACCGGAGTGAGTTGCCACGCCCTTCTCCAGGGGACCTTCCCAACCTAGGGATTGAACCCGTTTCTCTTATGTCTCTGGCATTGGCAAGTGGGTTCTTTACCACTAGCACCATCTAGGAAGCAATAGGCACATTAGGAGATACTTAACATCTCTAATTATTGGAGAAATGCAAATCAGAATGACAGTGAGTCAGAAATTACAGTCAGACCATATCACACTGGTCAGAATGGCTATCATTAAAAAGTCCACAAATAACCAATGCTGGTGAGGGTGTGGAGAAAAGGGAACTCTTCTACACTGTTGGTGGGAATTTAAGTTGCAGCCACTATGGAAAACAGCATGCAGGGTCATTAAAAAACTCAAAATAGAATTGCCATATGATCCAGCAATCCCACTGCTGGGCATATATCTGGAGAAAATTATAATTTGAAAAAGTACATGGACCCCAATGTTCATAGCAGTACTATTTACAATAGCCAAGACATGGAAACATCTTAAATGTCCATTGACAGACGAGTGGATAAAAAGATTGTGTGTGTGTGTGTGTGTGTGTGTGTGTGTGTGTGTTGGAATACCACTCAACCATAAAAAAGAATGAAATAATACCATTTGCAGCAACATGGATGAAACTAGAGATTATCACACTGAAGTGAAACAAGTTACAAAAAGAAAGACAAATACTGTGTGATATCACTCATATATGGAATCTAAAATACGACACAAATGAAATTATTTATGAAATAGAAACAAACTCACAAACATAAAAAACAAACTTACAGTTACCAAAGAGAAAAGAGGGTAGAGGAGGGGTAAATCAGCAATTTCAGATTAGCAGATACAGACTACTATGTACAAAATGGGTAAACAGCAAGTCCTACTGCACAGCACAGGGAGCTATACTCAACATCCTGTGATAAACTGCAGTGGAGAAGAACATGAAAAAGAGTATGTATGTATACGTGTAACAAACTCTTTGCTGTACTCTAGAAATGAAAACAACATTGTAAATCAACTATAGTTCAATAATTTTTTTTTAAAATACAAGACACAAGAGGTGGCCACGAGTAAGGTCAATACGGGACCACTCCTTGATACTCCCATTGACTCTTATTGCCATTACTCCTGCTGAACATTACCCCTAGTTTAGGCTTTATGAAACACAAGTCTGCAAATATCACGTCCTCGGCTTTGTTGTCCCTGTTTCAAAGCTATCAAGGAATTCCTGTGGTCCAAGGAATATTATTGAAATGTCTTCCCAACATTCAAGGCCCTCCATAATCTTGCTATGTCTACAATGCTATATGTATACAATCCCTATAATCTGTAGACTTCCCCAGCTGAATTTCTCTCCTAGCTCCTTCAGGGATCCCCTTAACAATGTCTTCACTTACCGCTTGCTCTGTCCTAATTGAAGGTCAGCTTATACCTCCAGAAAGTCTTTCCTGGAATACTACACTTTTCAATGATCCCCTCTTCCTTTCTAACTCTCCTAGAACTAGAGTGACAAGCCAGGCCACGAAGTGAGTTTTTTCTTTGTTTCATTTTAAGCAGTGTAATTAGAAGTTTTCACATAAAAATCTGAATTTTTGGCTTCTTTTGAAAAATCAGGCCTTCTCTCCTGGCAAGTCTGGACTGGAGTTGAATGTAAAGTGGGCCCGTCATCTAGGGTGTGCATTCTTAAGTTTTATTTTTATACCTGGCTCATCACTCTCATACACACTTGTGCCTGACTCATGTAAACATTTGAGTTTGTAAACCCAAGTCTAAACTGTAGCCGGACACTTGGTGTACAGTTCAGTTCAGTTCAGTCGCTCAGTCGTGTCTGATTCTTTGCGACCCCATGAATCGTAGCACGCCAGGCCTCCCCGTCCATCACCAACTCCAGGAGTTCACCCAGACCCAACGCCCATCGAGTCAGTGATGCCATCCAGCCATCCCATCCTCTGTCGTCCCCTTCTCCTCCTGCCCCCAATCCCTCCCAGCATCAGAGTCTTTTCCAATGAGTCAACTCTTCGCATGAGGTGGCCAAAGTACTGGAGTTTCAGCTTTAGCATCATTCCTTCCAAAGAAATCCCAGGGCTGATCTCCTTTATAATGGACTGGTTGGATCTCCTTGCAGTCCAAGGGACTCTCAAGAGTCTTTGCCAACACCACAGTTCAAAAGCATCAATTCTTTGGCGCTTAGCCTTCTTCACAGTCCAACTCTCACATCCATACATGACCACAGGAAAAACCATAGCCTTGATTAGACAGACCTTTTTTGGCAAAGTAATGTCTCTGGTTTTGAATATGCTATCTAGGTTGGTCATAACTTTACTTCCAAGGAGTAAGCGTCTTTTAATTTCATGGCTACAGTCACCATCTGCAGTGATTTTGGAGCCCAAAAAAATAAAGTCTGACACTGTTTCCATTGTTTCCCCATCTATTTCCCATGAAGTGATGGGACAGGATGCCATGATCTTCGTTTTCTGAATGTTGAGCTTTAAGCCAACTTTTTCACTCTCTACTTTCACTTTCATCAAGAGGCTTTTGAGTTCCTCTTCACTTTCTGCCATAAGGGTGGTGTCATCTCCATATCTGAGGTTATTGATATTTCTCCCGGCAATCTTGATTCCAGCTTGTGTTTCTTCCAGTCTAGCGTTTCTCATGATATACTCTGCATGTAAGTTAAATAAACAGGGTGACAATATACAGCCTCGACGTACTCCTTTTCCTATTTGGAACCAGTCTGTTGTTCCGTGTCCAGTTCTAACTGTTGCTTCCTGACCTGCATACAAATTTCTCAAGAGGCAGATCAGGTGGTCTGGTATTCCCATGTCTTGAAGAATTTTCCACAGTTTCTTGTGATCCACACAGTCAAAGGCTTTCGCATAGTCAATAAAGCAGAAATAGATGTTTTTCTGGAACTCTTTTGCTTTTTCCATGATCCAGTGGATGTTGGTAATTTGATGTCTGGTTCCTCTGCCTTTTCTAAAACCAGCTTGAACATCAGGAAGTTCACGGTTTACATATTGCTGAAGCCTGGGCTGGAGAATTTTGAGCATTACTTTACTAGCGTGTGAGATGAGTGCAATTGTGCGGTAGTTTGAGCATTCTTTGGCATTGCCTTTCTTTGGGATTGGAATGCAAACTGACCTTTTCCAGTCCTATGTCCACTGCTGAGTTTTCCAAATTTGCTGGCATATTGAGTGCAGCATCTTTACATTTCTCATGTTTCCTGGAAAAGTTCCACATGGAACTTTTATGCCTACTTGGGATTCCCCACAATGCCTAGCACAGCAACCTAAACGTAGAATATTTTGTATAAGATAAATGGGGTCCCATCACTTCATGGGAAATAGATGGGGAAACAGTGGAAACAGTGTCAGACTTTATTTTTGGGGGCTCCAAAATCACTGCAGATGGTGATTCCATCTGCATTTAATTCCATAAAGTTAAAAGACGCTTACTCCTTGGAAGGAAAGTTATGACCAACCTAGACAGCACATTAAAAAGCAGAGACATTACTTTGCCAACAAAGGTCTGTACAGGCAAGGCTATGGTTTTTCCAGTGGTCATGTATGGATGTGAGATTTGGACTGTAAAGAAAGCTGAGCACCAAAGAATTGATGCTTTTGAACTGTTGTGTTTGAGAAGACTCCTGAGAGTCCCTTAGACTGCAAGGAGGTCCAACCAGTCCATCCTAAAGGAGACCAGTCTTGGGTGTTCATTGGAAGGACTGATGCTGAGGCTGAAACTCCAGTACTTTGGCCACCTCATGTGAAGAGTTGACTCATTGGAAAAGACCCTGATGCTGGGAGGGATTGGGGGCAGGAGGAGAAGGGGACGACAGAGGATGAGATGGCTGGATGGCATCACTGACTCGATGGACATGAGTTTGAGTGTACTCCGGGAGTTGTTGATGGACAGGGAGGCCTGGCGTGCTGTGATTCATGGGGTCGCAAAGAGTCGGACACGACTGAGCGACTGAACTGAACTGAACTAACTGAAATGGGAATGAGAACCTAATCTGCCTTTTCTTAACTAACCCATCACCCAACAAAACTACAGTTATCCCATTTCAAAAATAAATTCCAAGGAAAAAATTCTGTATGTGGAAACAAGAAAGCACTGAAAGTGAGGAGGGGAAGGCAGTCCTAGAAACGTTGATTTCAGTGATACCAGCTCTGTCTTGCAGCTGGAGCAAGAGGTTTGAAATTTATCCGTTGCAGTTAGCAGATATTTGTGACTCTTATCAAGGCTTCAGGCTAGGAGACTCTGTTGATTCTTATTTCCTCACTCAGGTCAGATGGTTGAGACTCAAAGGCGGGAAGAAAAAGAGCAAGGATGATGGATAGTGGTGATCAGAACTGCTTATATGGTAGTTCCTCTCCCACTTTATTCTCTAATGTGGGAAATACAAACAGAGGGCTATTGCCAACTTGTACAGCGTACAGAGTTGATTAGAGCTTCAGGGGAGGGACAGGCCATGATTTGAATCCTGATCGTATGATGCCACAGTCAACACATCCTAACACTATGCCAAGAAAGGAGGATTTGCCATGAAGTTAACAAACTTTAACCTTCAGGACCACTTCCTTGCACAACCCCTTTTCAAGGCTCTGGGCAAGGCCTTAGCAATGTGCTCATACGATCATTATAAAATTCTATAAGTAAAGTATTCTCATAGCAATGATTAAGATCCCTGTATCCTTTCACTCAGACTCTCTCTCCAATACCTTCCCCCTGTTAGACATTTCTGGGATCTGCTAAGAGGAAGTTGAGTTGGGATACAAATATTTTGAATTGTATTTATGTGGTATACAGTCATTTTCACTTAGAGTCATTGCCACACATGTAAATGTAGAAATGGCTCTCAAGAATGTCTCTATTACCTGCTATGTAGACTCATTTGGCGTTATGGCCCATAGTTGTAGGACCAGAGGTCACATCTTGATATAAGTGGCATGTAGATTGTGGAGGAGAGACAGGTTTGAAAGTTATGCAATCAGAAGTTAATTTTTGGAAAAATCTTCCAATCATCACATGTGAAAAATTTCTAATGGAGGATTCAGTTATCATTAACACATGATACAATAGCAAGCATTCAAGATAATAAGCTCTGTCTCCTGTTATTCATATCCCACTCCCCTCCCACATTATGTCAGTATTGATCAATAAAATACAGAAGAGGTGGTGGCATGTCACTGCCAAGGCTAGGTCAGGATACCCATTGCAGCTTACACCTTCTGTCTCAGTCTCCCTCTTTCTCGCCTTCTTTCTCTCTCTCTCAGGAAGGAGCCAGAAGCCCATAAGATGAGCTGCCTGGTGGAGTGGTCCATATGGTAAGAAACTGAGGTCCCCTGTTAACAGTTACATGAGAGAATTTTGAAATGGATCCTCTAGCCTCAGTCAAGTCTTCAGATGACTTGTAGAGATGGCTGACAAATCGATCACCACTTTATGAGAAAACCTGAGCCAGAACCACCCAGCTAAACTGCTCCTGAATTAGTGACCCACAGAAGCCATGGGGTGATAAATGTTTGTTGTTTTAAGTCAGTAAATTTAGGGATAACATATATAGCAATAGATACCTAATATATCTACCAAAAAGGACTCTTCTCTCTTGGCTAAGAATATATTAAATAATTCAATATTAACTCTACAAAGTTTTAGTGCTTATATATGTAAGAAACTTGATAGAAGTTTCCCTAAATTTGACAACAATCTAAAATTGTCACCAATTTCACCAGTAAGTTATGAAATACACTTTTCTAAACTATCATGGATAAAAACTATTTTTATTAAAAATGCCAGCGTGAGGGCTCCCTGGTGGCACAGTAGATGAGAGTCTACCTGCCGATGCAGGCAACAGGTGGATTTCTGGTCCAGGAAGATTCTACATGCTGTAGAGCAACTGAGTCCGAGCATCACAATTACTGAGCCCGCGCTCCAGAGCCCGCGAGCCACAACTCCCGAGCCTGCGTGCTGCACCCACTGCAGCCCAGGCGCCTAGAACCTGTGCTCCGCAACAAGAAGAGCCACCGCAGCGAGAAGCCCGCGCACGGCAACGGAGAGTAGCCCCCACTGGTGGCAAATAGAGAAAGCCCCTGTGCAGCAAGGAAGACTCAGCCAGCCAAAAAAATAAAATAAAATGCCAGAGGGAAGACCGGTCTACTTTTACACTCTTTATAGAAGATATTTTAATACTTTTTTTATAAAAAGAAGATACTTTTAATCGAAGATATTACAAAATTGTCATATGAAAAGACAAAGACTATGTAGCTAAACATATAGAAAAATCTATTATAGAAGATTATAGAGTCTATTGGTTAAAAAATGACTTTTTTAGTTTGTAGTGTATATGGTTTAAGATCATTTTTATATGCAGTTTATTGTTCCTCGTCTAAATAAATGTTCACTTTTATTTTATTCTTTTTTTGGCTGTGCTGGGTGTTCATTGCCACGAGGTCGTGTCTCTAGCTGTGGCAACTGGGGGGCTACTCTCATTGCAGTGTCTTCTCTTCTTGTGGAGCACACGCTATAGGGCGTGAGGGCTTCAGTAGTTGCTGCACGTGGGCTCAGTAACCATGGTTCCTGGGCTCTAGAGCATGGGCTCAATAGTTGTGGTGTACATACCTACTTACTCTGCTGTATGTGGGCTCTTCCTGGATCAGGGATCGAACCTGTGCCTCCTGCATTGGCAGGCAGATTCTTTACCACTGAGCCACCAGGGAAGCCCCAAATAATCACTTTTTAATCTAATTTTCTCACAGTTGTGTCCAACTCTGAACAGTCCAAATCCCATGGACTGTGACTGTTCATGGAATCCTCTAGGCCAGAATACTGGAACGCATAGCCTTTCCCTTCTCCAGGGGATCTTCCCAACCCAGGGATCAAACCCAGGTCTCCCACATTGCAGGCCACATTGCAGGCAGATTCTTTACCAGCTGAGCTACAAGGGAAGCCCAAGAATACCGGAGTGGGTAGCCTATCCCTTCTCCAGGGGATCTTCCCAACCCAGGAATCGAACCCTGGTCTCCTGCATTGCAGGCGGATCCTTTACCAACTGAGCTATCAGGGAAGCCCAGAGGGCTAGGCTACAAAACCTTTGCTCTGACACTGGACACCGTAAAATGTTTCATCAATTATTTACTAAAGAGGTCTTTATTTACTAAAGAGGTCTAAAAATTGAATTTCATTTAGAATCAAGCGGGGTGGGGTGTGAGTAGAGAAAATCTGGCATTGTGCCTTTGGTCTAGATAATTTAACTCTTTTTAACAAACCAAGAGCAAGCCCACATTCACCCCCTGGGAATTCTGTTTGTATATATGGAGTTGGGTGGGGGGTTCTCACCTGGACTTCAGAGGATCTCCTAACTGGTTCTCCCTCTTTCTAATTGCCCTAGCCTTAAACTTCTGACCCCTTCAGTGTCCCTAATACTCCATTATTTTTCCTTCCCGCTTTGGGAAAAACTAAATAATCATGATTATTTCCATCAAAAAGGAACTAGGGCAGTTTACTGCAAAAGCGACTTACTGTGTTACCAGAGCTGCTAAAAAAGAATATGGTAGGCCTCTAAGAATTGATGACCATTAAAAGATAAAGCTATATTGTAAAGGGGGGTGGGGTGGGGTGAGGGTGGGGGAAGCAAGTTGCAAAACAATATGCATAGTTGTAGCCTGTTCTTATCCTAAAATTACTATATTTCATTCATTCTAAGATACACACACATACTATCAAATTTTAACATCTCTGATCAATGGTCTATCAGAGTTTAATTGGCAGTTTTTTCTCTTAGAGGTCTAGAAAATAAAATACATAATCAATGATACCTTAGATTTGATGAAATACAACAATTGTTAAAGAACAAAACTTGAACTAAATAAGTTTAAAGATGAAATTTACTTTATTCAACGATTCATGAACCAGACAGAAGACAAATAGAAGGACAGAGTTGTACAAAATGGAAGTTTTGCTAAGAGGAAATAGAAGCTTTTTTACAGGCAGAAAGAGGGTAGGACAAGGAAGTTTAAAGTGGATTATTTGGGGAAGTTTACCTTTCCTTTGAAAGGTGGGTGGAATCTTAGTAGGCAGATTGCCTCACTAGTGCAGACCAGGACATTTCAGACTGATTGGTTTAAAATGTCTCACTCTTGGGAGAGGCCAAAACTACCTTAGGTATTAGGTCTTGGTGGTGCTTAGCATAAGTGACTCCATTTGGGGGCTCCTGCTTCTTTTTTAACACTGTATATAGCACACTAATCAGACCAGGATGCATCTTGAAAGCCCTAGTCTGGAAAACCCTTCAGCTGTTTAGAAAGCCTTCCATTAAACTGAAAAACCCTAGGTGTTGAGGCACAAACAGAAACTGGTTACCAAGAACCTGCTTGTAGGGCTGGTTGACATGGCAATCAGAGGATTGTCATGTAAGGGAGTGATTGGGGCTGGAATTCTAATGTGGCTTCTCACTTTGAAAGCAGATAAACGTCCAAGTGTGAAGAGACTCAACACCCTTCTGACCTGATTCATGCCCAGTCCTGGACTGGCTGGGACTCTCACATTAAGCTGGTAGCTGAAGGAACAAGACCGAGAGGAAATAAAAGGTGCCTGGAGTCTCAACTGCTTTACCATCAAAGGGTATCCTTTCTTAACAGCAGGACTGTATCCTTTATCCAAGTTCAGTAGAATGTTATCCTAAGCAAGTTCTGTTGAGCTTATAACCCTAGGGGGATCTTGGGTTCCTACTATATTAGTGTAATATATTCAAATGTATTCGCATACAAAAAAGTTAGAATACAGGATAAATTAATGAGAGATTATTTCTCAGGAATGAGATTAATAGAGATCTAAACTTTGTACTTTTATATTTCCCTATTATTACCTTAAAAAAAACTCACTTAAATTATACCTTTATAATCGAAGAAAAAAGGTAAAGATATTCCATTGGGAAAATAAGGTTAATATTAATAATTAAGTGGGTAAGCAACGGATGTATTTCCTTTTCATATCTTAACCCTCAACTTTCTAATGAGCATGAATTGTTTTTTCCAATACGAAAATTTGTTTTAAAAAATAAAACTCCCTTCAAACACATTTCACTTCTGCAAATAAAAATAAAAGCACAAATTCTTCAACATCGCAGGAAAAAATTGTTTATTTCTAAATCAAATTTACACAGGATTTGGATTTATTCATTAAGCAAACACTGGTGAGAATAAACTGAGTGCCTACTGTCGGCTTAAAGAAAGCTCTCGCGGCTTTCTCGCTTATTATGTCAATTTGATTTTAAAAATCTGTTTTTAATAAAAGACAGTTTCAAGAAACCTGTAACTTTCTAAAACTTCTAAAAGATAAGGGATGCTGCGGCTTAGCGCCTCCCGTCTCACGTGACCCTCCCAAACGGGGAAGCCATCTTAAGCATCGCCTCATAGAGGAAACTACATCTCCCAGAATCCTTACGGCTTGCGTCGTGCTGGCACTTTTACTGGCAGGGTCTTAGAGCTGAGCCTGTAGCCGGGCGCCATCTTTGACTCTGGCAGTCTTGGATTTCTGCTGGTGTTGCTGCTGAGAAGACGGCGGGCGGCAGCGGCTAAGAAAGAAGAAAGACGTGGCAGCAAGCGGGAGTCGGGGATAGTGTCGACGGTTCGGTAAAGTTTCTGTTCTCTGGTAACTAAACCCGTTTTTTTGCTTCCCGGGTGGCTTGGGGCCGGGGAGGTGGGGGAGAGGGCGAGGGGAGTGGCCGTGGCCTCCCCTCGCCCCTGGGTCGCGGCCTAGCCCGGAAAGTCAGAGCGGGTCCTTAGGTTTTGCGGTAACGACCCACTCCTCCACCTTCCAGCGGCCGCCGTCGCCAGGGTGGGCTGGGAGCCCCAGGTTCCCGCTTCCAGTTCCCGTCCACCCTGCCCCCACCCCGCCCCCGCCTCACTTCCCCCACCCCGCCCCCGCCTCACTTCCCCCACCCCCACGGCGCCTGCTCCTTTCCCAACCTTCTTCCCCTCCCCCACATCCGGTGTTGGCGAAACTGGGATCCTGGAGCAGCCCCTGGAAACAGACTTGTTACCCTCCTCCAGAGGAGAACTGATACTAAATCGGTTTCTTCGGGGGCGAGAGTTTCCCTAGTTTAGCGGACCCCTGCTGCGTAAATCGGATTGAGTGCTAGGAGCTGATTTTACCTACTCTCATTCCTCTCTAGGGCCCCACTACTTGGGAGATTTTCTCAAACTCCACACACAGAAAGCCACCGACCTTATTCCGGTATCCTACACCCCTTCCGTACTTTAATTACACTTCCCACCCCCAGCCCTCAGCATCGGAATCAAGAACAACAGGGACACTTCCGTTCTCCTTGTGGGATTGATGAAACCGTAATGAAGAACACCCCCTAAACTCCCATAATCGGTGCGGATTCCTATGGGGAAGGCTCATATTGTTGACATCTTCCAGCCCTTGGTTCTGGACCTTGAGAAGGAGGCTGAACTAGTGATAGCGATGTTTTTTAGGGTAAATGTGTGTAGGTACTGGGGGAAGGGGAGGGATCAACCAAGAAGGCATGAGAATGGTTTAAAGCTAGTATTTCATTTTTTGCTGCTTATATAGAGTCAAACTTAGGAGTTACTCGTTTATAGGCTGTACAGCTTCTCCAGTCTAAACATGTCTGAAAACCAAGCATGGATTAACTCTTGATACAAAAAATAAATTGAAAAATCGCTTGTGAGTAAAATTTTAAAGTTTTACTCTCAAAGCTTTTTTTTTTTTTTTTTTGCTGCCCATATTTTTAAAAGAACTGTGTTACTGTTACTGTTTTAGAGTTGAAAGGGCTCAAATAGCATTTTGCTGTTAATGACCAGTATGTGGAGTCTGATTTAACTTTCCAGAATTGACGTTTTGAGTTATATTGCCAAATTGCAGCCCTAAGTGGTGAATGTTGAATGATGCACTATGTTTTTGTTTAAATGAAATTTACGGAAAATAATTAAGTTCATATAGAATTAGGGGAAATTGATGTTGCTATCCTGAGGCAGCATTAAAAAATACATATTTTAAAAGCTGAAGACATTTCAAGGAGGTTTAGTTTTTGTTGAAAGAGAAAGAACATGGACCTGAGATTTAAAAGACCTGGTTTCTAGCTGCTACTTATCAACTTTATTACACTGGGAAAGTGGGTCTCCGTTCTTTTTCTATAAACATGAATAAATTGGACTATTTGAATTCAGAACTCAAAAAGTTGGAAGGGATCTTAAAGCCCTCTATGAAAAAGTTTGGGAATGTTCTCCATTGCTGTCATTTTTCCTCCAAAAATAACCTGGCTTGGAAGTCATTGGTCCAAAGGGAATTTGACTCCCCATAGAAATTGGAGAAAAGGTAATGCAAGTAGAGAGGAACAGCTGTGTATATGTTTGAGGAGTAAACTCACTAACAGATTCTGGTACGAATTTTGGAGACTTAAAAAGGATGAGTGTATGTACCTTAAGTGTACCAGTTTCCTCACTTTCTCCTGGTAGAAGATGTAGCACTTTTAGTGGTGCTGGGATTCTGGGGTGTGTTCCTGTTACTTCTAATACAGATGAAGAAGATGTGGTAGAGGGCAAGATGGTAGCAGAAGGAATGGATAAAGAGGCAGAATTGCCCACTAAAAAGAAAAGAAAGAAGGGTTTGCGAATTAAGGGGAAAAGGCGGCGAAAGAAACTGATCCTTGCGAAAAAGTTTAGTAAGGATTTGGTATCTGGGAGGCCAGTTGCAGATGCCCCTACTTTGTTAGCTTCTAGTGCCCCTGAGCAGGATGAAGAAAGTCTGTTTGAAAGCAATATAGAAAAACAGATCTATTTACCGAGTACCAGAGCCAAGACCTCCATTGTGTGGCACTTCTTTCATGTGGACCCGCAGTATACCTGGAGGGCTATTTGTAACCTCTGTGAAAAAAGTGTTAGTAGGGGTAAACCAGGCAGCCATCTCGGGACATCTACTCTTCAACGACATCTGCAGGCAAGGCATTCACCTCACTGGACAAGGGCCAACAAATTTGGAGTTACAAGTGGAGAGGAGGATTTTACTTTGGATGCACCTTTATCTCCCTCTTCTGCTGGAAGCAGTGGAAGCTTTGAATATATCCCTGCTGATCCATTAGATAATGCAATGGGTAAGAAACGTGATAAATCAGTATCTGATGCCCTGAGGGCACAAAGAGGGAGATTTCTCATTAAAAGTAACATTGTCAAGCATGCCTTAATTCCTGGAACAAGAGCCAAGACATCTGCAGTTTGGAATTTTTTCTATACTGATCCTCAGCACATCTCAAGAGCTGTGTGTAATATATGTAAACGAAGTGTGAGCCGGGGTAGGCCAGGTTCTCACCTAGGAACTTCAACACTTCAACGACACCTGCAGGCCACTCATCCCATCCATTGGGCAGTTGCCAACAAAGACAGTGGTGCAGTTGGAAATGGATTAGATGAAGCTGAAACTGAGAGAAATGATCTCTTGAGTGACAGTTTGCATGGAGAGAGGTCTGCAGGCAGCCAAGATGTAGCAGCTGAGCACCTTAGTGACTCTGATTCAGATGAACCTCCTGTATTAGAGGTTGAAAATAGAAGATCTGAGAGTCCTACTCCTGTTGCAGAGCAAGACACTCAAATGCATGCACAAGAGCAAGAAACAGCATACTGTGAAAATTCAACCCCAAGTCAAATAAGTCAGGCAATTATTCAAATGATTGTGGAAGATATGCATCCTTACAACTATTTCTCAACCCCAGCCTTTCAGAGGTTCCTGCAGATTGTGGCCCCTGACTATAGGTTACCGTCTGAAACTTTCTTTTTCACTAAGGCTGTACCTCGATTATATGATTCTGTCAGAGAAAAAATTTTCTTAACTTTGGAGAATGTTCAGACTCAAAAGATCCACCTGACTGTGGACATATGGACCCATGACCCATCCACTGACTATTTCATTGTGACTGTACACTGGGTCTCTTTGGAAACTACACCTTCTTTCAATAATGGCAGGATCCCCAACTTTAGAAGGTGGGCAGTTCTTTGTGTAACAGGTTTAGCCAAAAACTGTTTGATAACCAACATTTTACAAGAATTAAATGACCAGATTGGTCTGTGGCTTTCTCCTAATTTCCTCATCCCTAGCTTCATTGTTTCTGACAGTTCTTCTAATGTAGTACACGCAGTCAAAGATGGCGGTTTTACCCACGTACCATGCTTCCTGCGTTGTTTAAATATAGTCATTCAGGACTTTTTCTGTGAGCACAAAAGCATTGAGAACATGTTAGTGGCTGCCAGGAAAACCTGTCATCATTTTAGTCATTCGGTCAAGGCCCGTCAGATACTGCAAGAGTTCCAAAATGATCACCAACTTCCATGGAAAAATTTAAAACAAGATGAAGCTGGCCATTGGATTTCTACCTTTTATATGTTAAAATGGCTCTTGGAGCATTGCTACTCAGTTCACCATAGTCTTGGTAGAGCCAGTGGAGTTGTGCTCACCTCCCTTCAGTGGACTCTAATGACATATGTTTGTGATATTCTTAAACCATTTGAGGAGGCCACCCAGAAAGTGAGTGTGAAGACCATAGGATTGAATCAGGTGCTACCCCTCATCCATCATCTACTCCTTTCCCTGCAGAAACTCAGAGAAGATTTTCAAGTTAGAGGTATTACTCAGGCCCTCAATCTGGTAGACAGTTTATCTCTGAAACTTGAAACTGACACCCTACTAAGTGCCATGCTCAAATCCAAGCCCTGTATCTTGGCTACTTTGTTAGATCCTTGCTTTAAAAACAGTTTGGGAGACTTTTTTCCTCAAGGTGCTGATTTGGAAACTTACAAGCAGATCCTTGCAGAAGAAGTTTGTAACTATATGGAATCTTCACCAGAGGTCTCCCATATTGCAACTTCAGAAGGTTCTGGCCCCTCAGCTATAGTAGGAGCTGATTCATTTACCTCATCTATAAGAGAAGGCACCTCCATTTCAGGATCTGTTGATTGTTCAGCTGCAGATAATGTTGCCATTGGAGGCAAAAGCTTCATGTTTCCTTCTGCTATGGCAGTGGTGGATGAATACTTCAAAGAGAAGTATTCAGAGATCTCAGGGGGTGATGACCCTTTGTTTTATTGGCAGAAGAAGGTGAACATATGGCCAGCTTTGACCCAAGTTGCCATTCAGTATCTGAGCTGCCCCATGTGTAGTTGGCAATCTGAATGTGTCTTTACTGCAAATAGCCACTTCCATCCAAAGCAGATCATGAGCCTGGACTTTGATAATATAGAACAGCTGATGTTTCTGAAAATGAACTTGAAAAATGTTAACTATGATTATTCTGCATTGGTTCTAAGCTGGGATCCTGAGAATGAAGTTATTCAAAGCAATGAAAAAGAAATATTACCTTAATTTCTTTTTCCTTTCTCCATTTAAAATGGGCAACTTATTGCTATGTTAGTGTATCCTAATTGCTATAATTGTTATATGTAGTTATACTAATTATTCTTTATGCACTATCTGGGGAAACCTGAAAACAGAGAAAGGGCAGAAAATTCCTCAGAGGTAATACAGAATCGACAAAGTGAAGATTAAAGATTTCATAGTAGTAATTCAGTAAGCTATCACCTGAAATTTTGTTTGTACCAATTGAGAGGGCAAAAGAGATATTTTAATTAGAAAAATATAGTGCAGCATTGAAAGGCCTTAGGCTATTTCTGGCTGGTAGATTGAACTAGTAATTGGTTTTAAATTAAAATTTCTCTCAACTTGGGAAGGTTGATTGCTGTGAAACCAATAAAATAGAGAAAAGGCAGGACTGTATAGTCCATGGGTTCGCAAAGTCAGATGGAGCTGAGCGACTTTACTTTCATACTAAACTGATATATCTCCCCTCCCCCCCACCAGTATTTTTCTATTTCTTTAAAAACCCTGATTCATACTTACAGCTTGGCAAAAACAAAAGTTGACAAAATTGTTTTATACTTTGGAATTTCTAATTGCCTCCTCATACTGGTCAATTTTACAATTTCAACTTAAGCGTGATAGAGTTGCCCTTTATATTTAAGATTGGTTCTATATAAAATGGAAACATTAGAAAACAATTAGGAAAAAATACTTTTAGTCTTTGAATTGCCCTATTTAACTTTTATTGTAAATACAATAAAAGATTATATAGGTAGTTTTATATAATTTATGGGTAAATGACAAAAAATTTACAGAATTGGAGAAGATTAAATGGGAATAGAAATGAAAGCCCCATGAGCATACTGTGACAAAACCAGTATCCGTTTCCCAAAGAATGTTTCTCTGAGTTTAAGTGATCGTAAATGTCTTCTTAAAAATTACACTGAATGACCCATAATACTGTATTCTTAACTGTGAGATTATTTTGGCCTTAACTCTTACTTCAAAATAAGCAGTCAGTATTTTCATGTGTTAGTAATCATTGCCTCACTGGTAAAATGAAAGAATTGATCTCAGTTGATCTTGTCCCTTTCCACTCGGAGAGTATGTTTTTGTGATCGAGTGGGAGGCCAGTTATGATGACTTTTAGTAAAAGTTTCAGACCAAATAACTAATGTAAGATCCCAATTTTTCCTTTTTTTCATTTTAGATTTGGGGATATTCCCTGCCCAAAAATTTCCTGGAAAATTGACTAGTATTAAGTGTGAGTAAAAGGTGTCCACTTTTTTTAAAGTTTTGATTTTAGTTTTGTCTTGGATAGTATTTGGCAAGATTTAGCCTAGAAATTATGTAGTATTTATTACATGAGAATCAAATTGCTTTGTTACTGGGCTGGTTTCAAAATCTAGAACTCATTTCTATGTATCAAAATCGCTCTTCATTTTTGTTTTTTTTTGAAATTCTTAAATGGTAAATGTACCATTGTGAAATGAAATTTGAACTCCCAAAGTTTACCCTTTTACTAAATGGAGTAAATGGATAATTACAAAGTCTTTAGTTGTAGCCATCACTAGTAAAGAATTTGGAACTAGATTGCATAAGCCTTTGCAGGGCCACTATTGAATGTCATGCCAGTGACACTGGTGTTGTAAAAGAAGAAAAAAAATCTTCCCTTAGATAGAAACTTCCTGTATTTTGACAGTGCCAGTTCAGGATGGCTATAATGCTGCTCTGCCTTCTACAGCTTGCTGCACCACTCTGTAGTTACTCTGTAACTATACATTTCTATCTTTTTTGGTTAAACACTCCCTGAAGATGATAAAAGATGATGTGACAATATACATACATCCATATTATACACATTGATATATGTGTAAGGATTTCCCTTCATTTTTATTTTGTCGGCTGGGCAAAATTTAGTGTAACATTAAAATACTTCATGATACTTTGGTATAAGAGGAAATTCACTATTTTTATAATGACCCAAATTTAAAGGCTTTTGTAGTGTATTTTAAAAGGGAAAACTTACCCAGATGTTTTATTTCTACACATTTGTGTACGTGTGTGTGTGTTTATAAGCCAGTTAGTATATATGTATATGTATATTATACATAAAACACTATATTTTTACATACAAGTATGTTTTTATTATACAGATAATAAAGATGGGGGAAGGTTTCTGTTTTTTTCTTAATAGGTGAAGAAATCTTGAAGACCAGAAATTGGATCTTATTGAATTTTGGTGTTTTTTTTTTTTTTTTTTAATTTTTTCTTTCTTTTTTCTTTTTAAATTAATTGTTCGGCTATGGAAGATTGATCTTTTTTCTTTTTAATAATCCTTTGAATCTCAAGTTCATTTTTATATGAACTCTTTTTTTGTTGTTTTTTTTTTTGTTTTTGAGGAGATAACTAACCCTAGCTGTCTCCAGTTTGACAAAGGTTATTTGAATGGACTTAAACTCTCAGTAGTTGAGAGATATTTTAAAAACACATCCTGTGTTTGAATTGTGGCTGAGAGGTTTCCTTGGCAATGTGAGGAGGAAAATTCTTTCTGCCTCATTATTATTAATTCATGGATTGAGTGTTGGTTCGACCTACAGGCGTAATAAATTGGAACTCAGTGAAGACCCAGACATTCCTGTTGAGATCAACCAGCTAATGTAAGTGTGGAAATGGGTTTGTTTTTTTTTTTTAATCATTAAAGGGGTAAACATTTTTGTAATTTACAGCATAATTTTCCTGAACCAGTAAGAAATCAAAAAGATAGTTGTCAACACATTATTTTTTTCTTGTAATTGTTTACAAGTTTTGGGGTTTTTTGATAGAAATATCACTACCCCTTCTTTTTTTCTTGATAATATGTACTTATAATAAAAGTAAAAACAATACAGACAAGGTGGATTCTTCCTGTAATTCTGCCTCCTCAGAGAAAACCACCATGAACAGTTCATCATGGCATAGTTCCGTGTCCATACTCAGAGCTTTGCCTCACCTCTTTTTAATGACTGTGTTTGTTGCTTTATAAAAATGGATATGCAATAATTTAATATATCCTTCATTGATGGACATTTGAGTTTTTACCATTGAAAACAAAAATAGCCCCTAAAAACAGCTATATATATATATATATACACACACACACACACATATATGTGAACTATTTCTTTGAACCAGTTCTTAAATGTGAATTTGTAGAATTGTTATAATTCTCTAAGGAGGTTATACCAATTTACTGTATTAGTGAAGTCTTTTTGATTTTTAAAAGTTCTTAACACACCCCTTTTAGTGAAGGTATTAATCCTTGGCCATGTTGCTGATCTTCTGCTGTACGAAGGGTTTTCATTTTATGTAGTCACGTCTATGAGTTTTGTCTTGGTTTGTAACTTTGGTATCATGTTTAGGACAGGTTTTTTTCATCCTGAGCTTACTAAAAAAAAAAAAAAAAAACCCATTCATTTCTTCCCAGTACTTAAGTGTTTACATATTTTATATTAAAATGTAATCTAAGGATTGTAGTTACATGACATTGCCTGTCTTCCTCGCCTTAACCATTGTCAAAAATGCTTTTTAGCTCCTCATAGTTATGAATTCAGAATCTTTCTTACGTGGTCCTTTTAGTGAGTTACAGCGTCTTTGTCATCCTTAAACCTTTTTTGTATGATATAGAATTTATTTTTTTCAAATGGATGGCTAATTTTTTTGTTGTTGTTAATTTCAAATGCCACTTTTTCCAGAAATTGCCTGAATTCTGTTTATCTTGTACTCATTCATTTGCCAATATTACATTTAAATGTTATATTTCTCACCTGTGGTAATTACAGGAAGCCCAGGGCCCTCTCATTCTTCTTAAGATTTTCTTAGTTACTCTAAGTAATTTTGCAGTCTGTCAGGTTCCAATAATAAAGTATCATTGAGATTTTGAATTGAATTGTATTCAATCTACTTAAGATATTTAGGGGAAAAGTAAACTTCTTTAAGCCTCTACTCCATTATCTCTCCATTATCCAGGTCTTCTTGTGCCTTAGTAGTTTAATAGTTTTGGTTTTGTTTCTAATTTGATGGGGTCTTTTATATTTCTTTGTTTTCTTCCTATATATTTTAGTTTTATGGTGACTAGGACTCTTGTTATCATCTGAATGATTGTTGTTGGAACATAAGAAATTTACTGATTTTAAAAAATATGTTAGTTTTTAAAATTTATTTAATTGATTGTTAGATTGTATAGTTTGCAAGCCTGTAATCTACAGATACTAAATTTTTTGCTTCATCCTTTCTAATCTTGGTACTTTTTTCCCTTATTGCATGCATTGAACTCTGAAACGGTGTTGGACGGTAGTACAGACAGGCTTTTTTTTCCCTTGAGTGATTTACTTGTAATGTTTTACCATGTCACATATGATGATAGTTTCTGATCAATTAGTACACTTATGCTAAGAAGGTTCCTTGTAATTTACAGAGTTTTTATTGGGAATAGATGTTTGTAGCTTCTTTTAAAAAGCCATTTTAACTTTTAAAAAACTACAGTTTTAAATATTTTTTCACCATTTTTCTGTTCTTGAAATCTTAAGATACTGCAGAGTTTCCTTTTTTAACCCCTGTTTATTCTAGTAATGAATTTCCTAATGTTAAACCATTCTTAGTTCTGGAATAAACCTTCTTTGATCATGTTTTGTTACTCTATTGATATACTATATGGTTCCGTTTATTTAGGATTTATCAGCTGTATCATAAATCAGATACCCCCAAGTAGTTGCTTTAAAACTTTTTAAAAAAATAATGAGAAAATGCCTTTTCATTGTTTTGTTCTTTTTCTATTTATTTTTTCTAATTTTTTTTTCTGAAGTTAGACCGCTTCCTTTAGTAATTTTTAAAAGAATATGTGGAGTACATATATGATACATATTTTATGAGACTTTCTAAAACTTTCTTCCCAGTCCTGAGCTTTTCTTGAAATGTAATTTGAAAAGCTCAATCTAGAGTAATAATATCACCTTTAAATTCTGGATATTTTGTCTTTTGAAATTTTAGAGATTCAAATAATGTGTCAGATGTCAAGTCTGATTTTCTTTCCTTTGTTTTCAGTCTGCTTTTTCCTAGAAGTCTGTATAATTCTGCTTTACCATTGGAATTCAAAAATTTCACCATTATATATATGGTATATGGTGAAGTAGTGATGTCTTTAAAGAACATTTCTGCCTGGCATTTGATGAATCCTTTAGTTAAAAGACTTAAGTTCATCCAGTTTAGGGAAATTTCTTTGTATTGTTATTTTATTATCATTTCTACCAGTTCCATTCCAACCTTATATAATTTTCATTGTGTAGAAATTGAATCTTCTGGAATTATTTCCATGTTATGTATCTTTCCTCCCACATTGGCATCTTTTTGCATTCTGGGGAATGTCCTGATAGTGATATCCTATAATTCAGTTTTGTCTTTTTCATCAGTGTTTATTCAGATTTTTATTTATCTTGGGTACTATTTCTTTTTTTAAAAAAAGGGAATGTGCACCATGGTTTTGGACTTTGTCTTATGTAGTAATAATTACAGTGAATTTTTTACCTCTACATTTTTGGGGGCTATTTTCTTGCATAGCAGTTATAGCCTTCCCCCCACCCCCCAGTGAAAGTTTTAGAAGTTCAGTATGTAAAAGGGATATATGAAAGAACTGTTCTATTTAAACATTAGTAATGTGATGCATATCTATTCAGGATTCAGTCTCTCCATGCCTTGCCTTGCCTACCTCGGGGTGTTTTACAGAATCGATTTTGAAAAAATGGTGGGCAGGGGGGTGGGGAGTACAACTCATGCTATTCTACTATTTCATAAATCTCATTTTGTTTGATTAATATGTAGCAGTCTTACTGAAACCAACAACAGTTCATTTATGTTCTTTGGGATGTTGATTTCAGGGATGAAGGGGACACCAAAGCCTCCTTTCTGTTGTAAAATGTTTCCTTTCTTTTCTGACTAATACTTTTTCTTTTTGTGTGTGTCATTGTAGTGAATTCCTAGAGACTTGATCCCATTGGAGGCAATTTTTTAGTTTTTATTTTATGTTGTAGTAGAGTTGATTTACAATGCTCTGTTAGTTGCAGGTGTACAGCAGAGTGATTCAGTTGTGCGTATACATATATCCATTCTTTTTCAGATCCTTTTCCCATATAGGTTATTACAGAGTATTATAATATTCTGTGCTATACAGTAGGTCTTTGTTGATTATTTATTTTACATGTAGTAGTATGTATATGTTAATCTCAAACTAATTTTTCCCACCTCTAAATTTTCTTTCTTTTCTTTGGCCGTTCTGCTTACAGAATCTCAGTTCCCCAACCAGGGATTGAACTCAGGCCATGAAAGTGCCAAATCCTAATCACTGGACCCTCAGGAAATTCCCTCTCTCCCTCTGATTTTTAAAGTTACCTTTTGGTGTACCCTAGATGGTGGAATGCATTCTCTTTGTGGTCAGAGGAATGTTGGTAGTGGACTGGTGAAGTAGTGTTAAAGACCCAGTCCTTGTTCTGTTCTGTAGCATATCAACAATGGTCAGGTCAGTTAGGGTAGACTTGAATTCTCTGGTACATCTGTGTTTCATCATATTAGAAAATATAGTGTTATTCTCAGCATAAAATAATAAATAGCCACCTGTAATCCTACCACCGTGACTGTAACTACTGCTAACATTTGATCTATATTTTTCTAGCTTTCTTCCTGCTACTATATCCTCACCAGCACTTGGTGGTATCAGTTTTTGGATTTTCGTCAGCCATTCTAAAAGGAATTTGCAACTCCCAGTGATACTGAGTGTCTTTTCATATGCTTGTTTGTCATCTGTATATTTTCTTTGGTGAGGTGTCTGTTTAGATCTTTTGCCCATTTTTAAATTAGTTTTTCTTTAACTTATTTTTTTGGCTGTGCCGCATGGCATGGGTGATGGGATCTTAGTTTCCCACCAGGGATCAAACCTGTGCTCCCTGCATTGGAAGCGTGGAGTCTTAACCACTGGACCACTGGGGAAGTCCCTGATTTGTTTTTCTTATTGTTGCATTTTAAGGGTTCTTTGTATATTTTGAATACCAGTCCTTTATCAGTTATGTGTTTTGCAGAAATTTTCTCCCAGTCTGTAACTTGGCTTTTCATTCTCTTAATAGTGCTTTTGAGAAGTGGAAGTTTTTAATTTTAATTAACTCCAACTTATCAATGGTTTCTTTAATGGACTGTACATTTGGTGTTATGTCTAAAAAGCTATCACCACACCCAGAATCAACTGGATTTTCTCTTGTTTTATTCTCTAGGAGTTTTATAATTTCACATTTGTGATCCATTTTAATTTTTGTGAAAGGTTTAAGATCCCTGTCTAGATATATTTTTTTGCATGCAGGTATCCTCTTCTTCCAGCATTGTATGTTGAAAAGACTGTCCTTTCTTCTTTGAAATTGCCTTGCTTCTTTGGCAAAGATCAGTTGACTCTATTTTTAATGTATATTAGTTTCTTAGGGCTTCCATAACAAAGTACCACATACCTGGGTGTCTTAAAGCAACAGAAGTTTATTATTCACAGTTTCGCAGGTTAGAAGTCTGAAAAGGTGTTGACAGGGTCGTGCTCTCTTTGAAACCTGTAGGGAAATGATCCTTCTTTGCTTTTTTAGCTTCCGGTGTTTGCTGGCAATCCTTGTCATTTCGTGGTTTATAGAAGCATCAGTTTTTGAACATGTAGGTTTCTAGGTGTTTTTTCGTTGTTAGAAGATGGTGATGAACTTTCTTAGGCACTATTCTTTTGCATATTTGTTGAATATTAGTTCAGTTCAGGCGCTCAGTCGTGTCTGACTCTTTGCGAGCCCATGGACTACAGCACTCCAGACCTCCCTGTCCATCACCAGCTCCCACAGTTTACTCAAACTCATGTCCATTGAGTCAGTGATGCCATCCAACCATCTCATCCTCAGTCGTCCCCTTCTCCCGCCTTCAATCTTTCCCAGCATCAGGGTCTTTTCAAATGAGTCTGTTCTTCGTATCAGGTGCCAAAGTATTGGAGTTTCAGCTTCAGCATCAGTCCTTCCAATGAATTTTCAGGACTGATTTCCTTTAGCATTGACTGGTTGGATCTCCTTGCAGTCCAAGGGACTCTCAAGAGTCTTCTCCAACACCACAGTTCAAAAGCATCCATTCTTTGGCACTCAGCTTTTTTTATAGTCCAACTCTCACATCCATACATGACCACTGGAAAAACCATAGCCATGACTAGATGGACCTTTGTTGGCAAGGTAATGTCTCTGCTTTTTAATATGCTGTCTAGGTTGATTATAACTTTTCTTCCAAGGAGTAAGCGTCTTTTAATTTCATGGCTGCAGTCACCATCTGCATTGATTTTGGAGCCCCCAAAAATAAAGTCTGTCACTGTTTCCACTGTTGAATATTAATCTCAGGATAAATTCTGGAAATGGAATTGAAAGCCATAGGATATTTAAATTTTGAAGGTTTCGTGTGTGTTTAGTAACATAACTCTTCTAACCTAGGTTGCTGAGTCAAAGGCTGGTTTTACCATGGCCTGCTATTCTTGGATTAGGAATTGTTAGTGGAAAATGTGAATTTGATTCATCTTAATTTCAAGTTGTAGATCAGTGTTTCTCTTTTAAGATCTTTTTGTTTTGTTTTGGCCAAAAGCTTTTGGTATGCGGAACTTCCCCAACCAGGGACCAGTTCCACACTCTGGGTGGTGGAATTGCGAGTCTTAACCACTGGACCACAAGGGAAGTCCCCAGATCCATGTTTCTGAAACTTTATCCTCTGATGTAGGGGTTTGTAGAAACCCCTTCCAGATTCTGACATGTGCTCTTGTCATGTATTTTTACTTCTGTAGAAGCTTGCTTTCTTGAACCCTTTAGTGTGAGAACTATGGTATGGCAAGAACTAAGGGGAGAGGGAATGCTGGTCATTCTGCATAAGCACTATTTTAGGGATAAGCCCGGAGAACTTCTTTTGCTCCTTTTGTGTAATTGGTGTGCAGCTCTTCGGTCATCTTCATTGTATTAGCTCGCTCTACAGATTTTTCAGGGGTAGTGGTTCACCAGCTATTCCAGTGAGATAGTTTTTTCCACATACTTAGAATTATATACTTTGGAAATAACAAAAATGCTTGTGAATAATTAGATGAAAAAAGTCTAGTTTGTCAGAAATACAGATTTAGCAAATTATCTTGTGTAAAATAGTCCAAGTTAATAATCTAAACTGCAGATCATTTGTTGAGTATATAATGCTTACATAATTTATGGTGAAGCACCATAGAGAATGCAAAGAAAGAAGCATGGCTGTTTAACAAAAATTTTGCATTGTAGATGAGAATATACAACATTCACAGATTAAAATATGAATCAGAATTTTCATAAGGCTCTGTTCATTGGTCAGGGTGATTTGGAGAAGATTGTTGAAAGAATTTACCTGAAATATTTTCATTCATTGTCTTCTCATTTTAGGATTAACATTTAAAAGACGATTTCTGTGATTGACTTGTCTTTTGGAAGATTAAACCCATATCAAGAGGACTTGGAGCTGGTCCTCGCCTAGAGGAAGCAGTGGCTTGTTTTCAAAAAGCCACTTCTCATCTAAGGATCTACTCAGCATGCCTAATCAAGGAGAAGACTGCTATTTTTTTTTCTATTCTACTTGTACTAAAGTAAGAATTAGCATCTCTAAATCAGTTCTTTCTATGATTTCCCTAATAAAATTGAATAAAATTTTCCCAGCATACCAAGGTGTCTTTTGTGTTTTGCTCAATGTTTATTATCTGCTGTCAATTTTTCGTAAAGGATAGCATTGCTAAGGGAATTTATTGCTCATCGTTTTTTTTCCTGTTCATTTTATGTTCTCCATACTCCAGAAGTAAAAAGATAGCATTTAGTCATCATTCGGTGTTCTTATAGCTATAATCAGTCTGTTCAGGGTGCTTTTAAGGAATTAGGAACACTTGACTGTG
Organism: Bos taurus; assembly: GCF_002263795.3. Lineage (NCBI taxonomy): Eukaryota > Metazoa > Chordata > Mammalia > Artiodactyla > Bovidae > Bos > Bos taurus. The sequence goes on from NC_037343.1 coordinate 1,596,393, forward strand.
GCTTGCTAACTTTGATCTTTATCTAGTGAATTTACTTTGTAGTAAATGAATGGGTGGATTGTATTGTATTTATAGAATTGTCGTGGACTGAATTTGACTTCTCCCTTCAGATTTCCTGCTGAATCCTAAAGCCACTTTTCTAAATATGCTTTTGCAGGTTTATTAGAGCTTTTTTCTTTGTTGGAGCTTCGTGCTTTTCAGCTTGTTTCTTCTGCAGCTCCATTTAGATTTATCTATTATTTTCTGTTATTCCTTTGTGACTAATTCTATACATGTGTTTTTTTTTTCCCCCAAGTATTTTTCTTAAATCATTTTGGTACTATATTTTAAATTGTTAGTTTTGAGCAAAGCTTTAAGTAACAAGTTGCACAACAGTAGCATTTTGTTTCAAATAGTAGCATTGTATGAAATTTATGGTGAAACATGGAATTATACTTAAATTCTAATTACTTTCTAATTTTCCATTTAAAGCTAGTTATACAAGTCAGGATATATGAAATAGTTTTGAAGATTAACTGTAAAACATATTTTTTAAGGGTACCTAATATTCCCACTTGTATTTTTGAACCCCGTCTCTCAGCTTGTGTCATTCATGTTGTCAGATCAGATAAAGGATAGGTTTTAGGAAATTAAACATTTCTTGACCTCTGATTGTTCTTACCATCCCACTTCAGTTGTTTTCTCCCTGTCTCTCCCTGTTTGTCTAGGTACCGAGAACTTTACAGTGAGCGTTTTGCCTGGGGGCTGGTTTGATCCCACAGTTCTTTTCTGTATTATTCCTTCTGTTCACAGGGTGACAGCTGTCCATTCCGTCACTGTGAAGCTGCACTGGGAAATGAAACTGTTTGCACATTATGGCAAGAAGGGCGCTGTTTTCGACAGGTGTGCAGGTTTCGGCACATGGAGATTGATGTAAGTCTTCAGTTTGTGTTTTAGTAAGTAGTCTTGTGTCCTGATGGGACAATAAAAAATGTGGCAGTAAAAATCATCTTATGTAACATGTGGGTTAAATTCTTTTTTAATGACCTAGTGAAATTTCTGTCATTAGTGAAATGTTCACTTAATATCGAGATGCTTTATGGTATGAATTAGTATCATATTTCATAAAGGCCGTTTGGTAATTTTGTCTAAAGTGAAAATCATATATGTATATTTAGGGAGTGTTTATATTTCTGTGTTTATTTTAAAACAGTCTGAACTTAGAGAAAAGTTGCAAATATAGTATGAAACTTTCCACTAAACCATAACTGTGATAAACCATCAAAATTAGAATATTAACGTTTATATATTACTCTCATTGAATCCTCAGATCCCATTCAGGTTTTGCCCTTGAATTGGTAATGTTCTTTATTGCAATAGGAGTGAGTCCAGAATCATGTGCTGCATTGAGTTTCATAGTGATTTGGCCTTCTGTCTAGAACAGTTGATCAGTCTTTTCTTGCCTTTCATTGACCTTGACATTTTTGGTCGCTATAGGACAGTTATTTTGTGTAATGTTCCTCCCTTTGGGTTTATCTAATACTTCCTCATTGCTAAATTCAGATCTTATATTTTTGGCAGGAATATCACAGAGGTGATATTCTTCTCACTGCTTACCATTGAGTGGTGTACAATTTTAATTATCCCATTACTGATGTTAACTTGCATCACTTCATTAAGGTGGTAGCCACCAGATTGCTTCACTGTACATTTTTTTTTTTTTTTTGTAATTATGTTTTGGAAAGGTACTTTGAGACCTTGTAATTATCCCATTTCATATCAAATTTTGAATGAAATTTTTTTTTCCAAGTTTTTATGTGTGGTCTCAATGATTTCCTGTTTTATTCAGTGTGTTATATGCCATTACTATCATTTTTTCCTCCTCAGATTGATGTTTGGCCAATAAGAGCCCTTAAAGCTGATTTTTGTATCTTTGTGATGTTTCCGTCCTTCTTTGAACACGTCTTCACTTTCTGGCCTAACAAGGTTGTCCAGGTCCACATGCTCTACTCGTTTGCCCCCCCCCCCCGCCCCCCTTCGGCTCATCCTCTGACAACACTAGACCCCCAATCAGGAAGACCCTGCCTTCCTCACCCTGCTTAGTCTCTGATGCCCCTTCTAGGCTGACCTCCATGAGTACACCCTCCTCACCCTATCATGAGATTGCTTCTGCACAGAAGCCTTCCTACCCTTCTCAGGCTCCAGCACTGTGCTGGCTATCCTCCTACACAAATGCTTTGCTAACCCTGACAACTTGTGCCAATTCTACTTCATCCCGTGGATGCCTTCCTCATCTCAGTCAGCCTCTACCACTGTGCTCTGGGCCACTTGCCCTTCCTCTCCCAGCATCTGTGCCTACCTCTCTCAGCCTCACATAATGACTTTTGAATTGTTTGAGAAGGGGTGGGGAAAGAAGAAAGAGCCTAAATACGCAGTTTGTAGGTCTGGGGTTACGTAGCCACTCCATTCTGGTTTCAGCTGAGTACCTGGTGGCTCAGTGCTAAAGAATCCACCTGTCTGTGCAAAAGACGTGGGTTCGATCCCTTGGTCAGGAAGATCCCCTGGAGAAGGAAATGGCAACCCACTCCGGTATTCTTGCCCGGGAAATCCCATGGACAAAGGAGTCTGGTGGACTGCAGTCCGTAGGGTTGCAAAGAGTTGGTCATGACTTAGCAAATAAATAACATTCTATTCTGTCTTCCACATAGATTCACTAAGTACGTTCAGAAAAAGAAATGCTCTTGCAACTTTTAAAAAATCATGCTGTAACATTGCAAGCAGAGTAAACTGGCACAACTCTTAGGAACGCTGTGCCAGTCTCTAAGAACATATATTAGATTGCTGTAGATGTAATAGCTGTTTCAGACTGCAAATTTTAAATCATTATAACTAGCTCGAAACACACCTTTATTAATCAAAATAGAATTAATTACAATCAACACATTTTGCCAATGAGAAATAAATTGCTTCGGGATTTGATGAATTCTTGGAAAACATTTTCTGCATCCTGCTGGTTGTGGAAGCCTTCACCATGCAAAAAGTTGTCCAGATGCTTGAAGAAGTGACGGTTGGTGAGAGGTCAGGTGAATATGGTGAATGAGGCAAAACTTCATAGCCCAATTTGTTCAATTTTTTGAAGTGTTGCTTGTGCAATGGTTGGGCGTTGTTGTGGAGAAGCATTGAGCCCTTTCTGTTGATTGGTGCTGGCTGCAGATGTTGGAGTTTTTTGTGCATCATGTTGATTTGCTGAGTATACTTCTCAGATATAATGGTCTTACCGGGATTCAGAAAGCTGTGGTGGGTCAGACTGGCAGCAGACCACCAGTGTCCATGACCTTTTTTTGGTGCGAGTTTGGCTCTGGGAAGTGCTTTGGAGCTTCTCCATCCAGCCACTGAGCTGGTCATCGTCAGTTGTATAAAATCCACCTTTTGTTGCTCATCCCAATATGATCGAGAAATGGTTCGTTGTTGCATAGTATGAGAGAAAACAACACTTCAGAACAGTGATATTTTTGATTTTTGGTCAGATCACGAGGCTTCCACTCTTCAAGCTTTTTCACCTTTCCAATTTGCTTCAAATGCCGAACAACCACAGAATGATCACCTTTGAGTTCTTTGGAGGATCGACTTGAATGATTACTCTCAGTTGGTCATTGTCAACTTCTGACCAGCCACTCTGATCCTCATCTTCAACGCTTTTGTCTCCTTTGCAAAATTTCTTGGACTACACTGCACTGTATGTTTGTTGGCAGTTCCTGGGCCAAATGCATTGTTGATGGGAGTTGTCTCCACTGCTTTATTGACCCATTTTGAACTTGAATAAGAAAATCCCTTGAATTTTCTTTTTGTCTAACATCATTTCTCTAGTCTAAAATAAATATAAAATAAACAGCATGTAATAAGTCATTAGCAGAAAGACATAAAGTGAGAAATGCACATTAAAATTATGTGTAACGTAATCACATTTATTTAAGAATATATTCCAGTATGAAACAGCAACTTTCAACAATGGAAAAACCGCAATTTTGCATCAACCTAATACATTTGGAATTCTCTAGAAAACTCAAGGGACTTAGCATATGGTTGATGCATGCATTCATGCATGCATGTGTGTGTGCTCAGTCGTGTCTGACCTCTTATGACCCCATGAACTGTAGTCTGCCAGGGTCCTCTGTCCGTGGGATTTTCCAAGAAAGAATACTGGAGTGGGTTGCCATTTCCTCCTCCAGTGGATCTTCCCGACCCAGCGATTGAATATCTATCTCCCACGTTTCCTGCATTTTATGTGAATTCTGATTTATTACAGTGATAGAGTAAGGATACACTGATTATAGACGACAGCCGTAGTCTGGAGTTATTCATATGTGTGTTTCTGTTACGATCTCTGCATGAGGGTTCACAAAGAACACACACTTCTCCCAAAGGTGAAAACGCAGCAATACATGTGCATGTTTTGCTCTGGGAAGCCCATTATATGGGGCTTCCCCAGGGGCTTAGTGGATAAAGAATCTGCCTGCAATGCAGGAGACTTAGGTTCAGTCCCTGGGTCCTTAAGGGACAGAATGGTTCCGTATTTGTTAGTTAAATACTTACGGTAGTTTTATAGTGCATAAACTATGGCAGATGATGAGCATTCACTGTGTATCTTTGGACCAGCTGTATATCTTTGAACCATGTGTTATATATATGGCTTTTTTAAAAGCTAAAGAAATAATCATGTAGGAGAATGTTACTATGAGGGTGTGTTGCTAAGTAAAAATGTACAGAATTACATGGAAAACCTTTCTTTTAAATGTGAATCAATACATTTTACAGTTTTTTTTTTTTTTTTAAGAATTCTATATCAAAATAAGTGACTCACTGTGTAATGGCATAATAGGTATTAATTTTATTTTCCAAGTCATCTTTATTGTTTGTGTATTACTTTTTATTTTGAAATAAAATTCAGTAATGGTATTAAACATGTTAAATAAATGTCCTGTGACTTCAGTTTAAAGATAATGCTATCATATCCAGTAATTTGAAGGTTGCTTTTAGGAAAGAAGCAAAGACAGATCCAGGAGCAGGGAAGATTGGCATTAGGTGCTACCTCAAGAAATAATTAGATAGTTGTTATTTTAAAGAGCAATGGTAGCTTTTTTTTTTTTTTAACATTTATTTATGCATTTATGTATTTATTTATTTGGTTGCATTTCCCTGGTGATAACAGTGGTAGCACCTGGTAGCTTCATGGGTTTCCCTGGTAACTCAGCTGGTTACAGATTCAGTCTTGAATCTGCCTGCAATGCGGGAGACCTGGGTTCGATCCCTGGGTTGGGAAGATTCCCCTGGAGAAGGGAATGGCTAATCACACCAGTATTGTGGCCTGGAGAATTCCATGGACTGTGTATAGTCCATGGGGTCCCAAAGAGTTGGACAGGACTGAGCGACTTCATTTGGTTACTTGGGGTCTTTGTTGCTCCTCATGGGCTTTCTCTAACTGCAGTCAGCGGGGCTACTCTTCATCACAGTACACGGGCCTCTCGTGCAGTAGCTTCTCGTTGCAGAGCACAGGCTTCAGTACTTGCAGCACATGGACTCAGTAGTCATGGCACATGGGCTTAGTTTGCTCCACAGCACGTGGAATCTTCCCAGACTAGGGATTAGACTCATGTTCCCCGAATTAGGTGGATTCTTACCCACTGTACCACCAGGGAAGTGCAGTTGTAGCTATTATACCTAACTTTTAAGGGTAACGGGATACTAATAAATACTATAAAGTTCTTTCAAAGACTGAGTTATTTGCCATACTTTTTTAAAACATGTGGCAGTAAGTGCAGGGCATAATTCTTTTACATTGTTGTTGCTCAGTCTCTCCATCGTGTGTGACTCTGCAACCCCATGGACTGCAGCATGTCTGGCTTCTCTGTTCTTCACTGTCTCCCAGAGTTTGCTCAAACTCATGTTCATTGAGTCAGTGATGTCACCCAACCATCTCATCCTCTGTCATCCCCTTCTCTTCCTGCCCTCAATCTTTCCCAGCATCAGGATCTTTTCCAGTGAGTTGGCTCTTTGCATCAGGTGACCAAAGTATTGGAGCTTCAGCATCAGTCCCTCCAGTGAATATTCACAGTTGATTTCCTTTAGGATTTGACTGGCTGACCTCTTTGCTGTCCAAGGGACTCTAAAGAGTCTTCTCCAACACCACAGTTCTAAAGAATCCATTCTTCAATGTTCAGCCTTCTTTATGGTCCAACTCTCATATCCATACGTGACAACTGAAAAAACAATAGCTTTGACTATACGAACCTTTGTTGGTAAAGTGATGTCTCTGCTTGTTAATACACTGTCTAGGTTTGCCATAGCTTTTCTTCCAAGGAGCAAACATCTTTTAATTTCATGGCTGCACTCACCGTCTGCAGTGATTTTGGAGCTCAAGAAAGTAAAGTCTGTCACTGTTTCCATTGTTTCCCATCTATTTCCCATGAAGTGATGGGACTGGATGTCATAATCCTGTTAGTTTTTTTGAATGTTGAATTTTAAGCCAACTTTTTCACTCTCCTCTTTCACTTTGATCAAGAGACTCTTTACTTCCTGTTCACTTTCTGATTAGAGTGGTATCATCTGCATGATTTTTCTCCCGCAGTCTTGATTCCAGCTTGTGCTTCATCTAACCTGGCATTTCACATGATGTACTCTGCATATAAGTTAAATAAGCAGGGTGACGTAATTTTTACCAAATTACCTTTGAGAGATGTTGAACTAGTTTACATTTCTGTTACCAGCGTGTGGGACTCATGATTCTTCCACATTCCTACCAACACAGTGTATTATCAATCTCCCAGTTATAGCAGATATTGGAATCATTGCCCTTCTTGATACCTTTAAGGTTCTTTCATTTCAGGCATTGTTTCTTTATTTATTTCTTCCATATTGAAAAATGGAAGTTTTTGAATAGTACTGTTGTTCGCCTTGAAATTTAAAGCTTACGCTGCTTTATTATGAGAGATCTAACATAATGCAGGTTATTAATCAGACATTAATTACTTTTCAGAAGTCCTTATCGGGACTTTTTTTTTTGAGTTATATAGAAATGTGCACAAATCATTATCTTACATGTTGAGTTTTCATTGAGCGAGTGTACCTAATAGACCAGCACCCAGATCATGAAATAGAACATTTCCAACCCTGTCTTCCCCCTTTATCTCCTCATTGTCATTCACCACAGTCCCAAAACTAGTCACCATCTTGACCATTCTGCCATAGTAAAGTTTTGACTGTTTGGTTTTTCTGTAAATAGAATCATACAGTGTGTGCTCTTTTGTCTGGCTTCTTTCATTTTGCTCCCATAGTATTGTTTATTCCCTCTCATTACTGGATAGCATTGTATTTTATGAATATACTGCAAAGTATTCCAGAATGTATATACTGGAATGTATCCATTCTAGTGTTGCTGTACATTTGGTTTGTTTGCATTTTGGAGCTCTTTTTAATAGTGTTGCTTTGAAATTCTTTATATACATCTAATATAATGTCTGTGTTAGAACTAATATGTATTTCTCTTGGACATATATCCTGTGATCCAGCAAATCATTCTATTCTTGTTTTCCTTGTTCCCTTTTATAAAAGCAAGGTAGCTTGGGAAGGAGACCTTTTTAGTGTGTTACATGAGCCTTTGAGAAGTCACGAATGGGAAGAATTTTTTTATCCAAATCTTGAACTCTCAGCTTCAGATAACAACTGCAGTTTATTGACTCTTCTATCGCTAAGTGCTTCTTGTACATTATTTCATTTATTTCTCATAAGAACCTGATTAGATAGCTACTGTATTCCCATTTTATAGCTGAGGAAAGTGAGACTAAGAGGTATTATTTGTCTGACGTTACATGGTCAGTAAGTAATGTGATAGAGAATCAAACACTATTATCTTGGACTCCATAATCTTACCTACTATATTACTCCCCTTTTCTAAATTATGGACATTTAAGAAGAGGGCAAGGAGAAAGAACAGCAAAGTTCTTCCTGCTCTTTGATTTCTCCATCATGCTAGGATATGTCACTTTCAGCAACCCCTTTTCCTCACACTCAAAATCATTTCACATGCCTCAGATTTTTTAACCTTGTGTGAACTTTGTCCAGAAAACACGACCAAGTGAATACAGGTCATACTGATGTCTTTTTCCTCTTACAGAAAAAACGCAGTGAGATTCCTTGTTATTGGGAAAATCAGCCAATGGGATGTCAGAAACTAAACTGTGCTTTCCATCACAACAGAGGACGTTATGTTGATGGCCTTTTCCTACCTCCAAGCAAAAGTGAGTTTCGTTTTTTAATTTTAAAAGGCTAGTTGCTGTATAATGAACACCTACGTGCATACTTTATAGAGTACACACTTACAGAGTACATTGCCGTCTCTGTAGTCTTGTGAGAAAGCAGTTTTATTTTCACTTCAGATGAGGAAACTGAACTTTATTACGGTTAAACGACTTGTGCACAGTCATAAGCCAATAAAGTAGCAGTCATGATTAAAACTTTGTTGACAAAGCTGTGCTGCTTCACAAATGTTTCTTGGCATGACAGTTTAGGTTATTTAGCTTACGTCATTTCCCATTTTCTTACCATGCTTACAGAGATTTTTCAAAAGAAACTTGATTGTCCAGGCCAGGGGTTGGCAATCCTGGTCTTTGACCTGTATTGCAAAGTAAAATTTTATTGAAATGAAGCCCTGCCCGTTTGTTTACATATTTTCTATGGCCAAATTTTGTGCTACTGCTGCAGAGTTGAGTAGTTGAAACACAGATCTACAAGGCTAAAATATTTACTGTATACTTCTATATATTAAAAAACTTGCTTATCCTGCTCTAGGGTATAATCTAAAATAAAACTCACACTCTGTCAAAAGCTAGTATTTATTTCCATTTAAAATAATTTCCTAATGGAGTGATCAGCCATTTAAAAGCCACATCTGCTGTGTGATTAAAATCTGATGGCTGTATATTTTTATCTTCTTTAAGGGGAAAAAAGGCTCACTCCTTTCTGATTTGATTCAAAAGTATTACCCACTGTCTCTTTAAAAAGCTGTTTCTTGATCCTACAGTCTAGAATTTCAGTATTAAAATTTAATGTCTAGAATGTGTAAATAATTACTATGCATCTAGCTTTTATTCTCTGAGTGCCTACTTTGTGTTTACATGGAGTGAATAGTTTTTAGCTAGAAGCCACATTTTCCCTCCTGGAAGTTTAGAACCTAATTGGGAAAATGGGGAAATTAAAAATTAAATTAAATTTTTAATTAAAAGAGATAAATTAAAAAAGACAGTGCTCAAATCACCAAGCTTATTATAGATAATTGGAGTTTTTTGATGAATTGGAGCTTTTTTCTTTTAATTTATAACTAATTTTTTATGTCTAGCTGTGTTGCCCACTGTGCCTGAGTCGCCAGAAGAGGAAGTGAAAGCTAGCCAGCTCACAGTTCAGCAGAGCAAATTATCTGTCCAGTCTAATCCCTCTCCTCAGCTGCGAAGTGTTATGAAAGTAGAAAGTTCAGAAAACGTTCCCAGCCCTACACACCCACCTGTGGTGATCAATGCTGCAGACGATGATGAAGACGATGATGGTAAGCTTTAGCTCTTTCGTTAGGACAAGTAAAAGATCAGGGTAACTTAGTGAGTTAGCATCAGACTTGAAGCTCTACATCTGTTTTTTAATTGGAAATTTGCCTTAAATGTTGACAATATAGATCAGTTTTCTGAGGAAGGTGATGAAACCAAAACACCTACCCTGCAACCAACTCTTGAAGTTCATAATGGATTACGAATGACTTCTGCCCGGAAACCTGGGGTCAATTTAAAACAAGGTAAGAAGGGGCTATTTTGAGGCTAGTTTCTGCTCATAAATCTTACAGCACTATTGAATATGTCCAGACTGTCTTAAATACCTTTGAAATTTAATTCCTAATTACCAGCACCTCCCTCTTCCTTGTGGCCATTACACTTACTCACACACACACATTTACATATACTTTCTCGTATTCATTGAGAAGACATTTGAATGCCAGCTGTGTATGTACAAATAAAATGCAAGGGTAAAATGGTGCTAGTTCCTCACGTGGTTGCTATTTGTGTTCCTAGGTGAAAGTTTGAATTTTGGAATAAAAACCCTTGAAGAAATTAAATCAAAGAAAATGAAGGAAAAATCAAAGAAGCAAGGTGGTAAGTTTTCAGGAGTTTTAACATGGAGAATTGAATGTTTCTAGAGAAGACTAAAAAGACACTTGGCACCAACTAAAATGAGCAAATAGATTTTGATTTTTGTGGCTTGTTTAAATTAAAACATAGTCTTATTTAAAACATAGTTGCTTTTTTAAACCGTTGCAGCTGTGTTTCTGTCCCTAACTATTCAGAGATAGGCACGTACAATAAAAAACCTGAAAGAACTTGTTTATTTTGAGAAATATAACTCTAAAGAATAGCATATAAACTTTTTTTGGCCACATTGCATGGCTTGCAGGATCTTGGTTCCCTGACCAGGGATTGAACCCATGCACCTTGCAGTGATAGCTCAGAGTCCTAACCACTGAACCTCCAGGAAATTCCCTAAACTATTATTAAAAGAGGAAAGACTTTATTTTGTAGTAGGTTAATTCTTCCTCAGGAACTGCTAGAATTTTCTTCTAGCGCTTGCCTTAGTCTGGTTGATCTGTATTTCCAACCATAAAAATATTAGGTTAGTGCAAAAGTAATTGCGATTTTACATTGTTGAACTTTGCTGTTTGATACTGGGATACATTGCTAAATAATGTGTGTTATACATCATTTTAATGTTCATTTCTGAGTTTGTTCTAGTGACTTATTACTTGCTATGTATTTTATATTTATTTTAGACTAGGGAAATGGTTTTAGACAAAAAGCACATTCAAGTGATTTTCTTAAATCATGTTCAAAATGAGTCATAAAGCAGCAGAGTCAGCTCTCAACATCAGCAACACATTTGGCTCTGGAACTGCTAACAAGCATACAGTGCAGTGGTGGTTCAAGAAGTTTTGCAAAGGAGACTTGAAAATGAAGATCATAGTGGACAGCTATCAGAAGTTGACAGTGACCAACTAAGAGCAGTCATTGAACCTGATCTTACAGCTACATGAGAAGTTGCCAAAGAACTGTGTTGATCATTCTGTGGTCATTCGGTGTTTGAAGCAAATTAGAAAGGTGAAGAAAGTTGCTAAGTGGTAACCTTATGAGCTGACCAAAAACCAAAAAATTGTCATTTTGAAGTGTGATCTCCTCTTATTCTACACAATGACAACGAACCATTCCTTGATCATATGTAACACATATGTACACATTCCTCGATCACATATAACAAAAATTGGATTGTACATGACAACAGGCTGTAACCAGTTCAGCGGTCAGACTGTTAAGAAGCTCCAAAGGACTTCCAAAGCCAAACTTGCACCAAAAAATGGTCACGGTCTCTCTTTTGTGGTCTGTTGCCAGTTTGATGCACTCCAGCTTTCTGAATCCCAGTGAAACCATTACATCTGAGAAGTATGCTCAGCAAATCAATGCCTGCAGCTGACTTTGGTCAGCAGAAAGGGCCCAGTTCTTCTCCACAACAACGCTTCAAAAGTTGAACAAAATTGGGCTGTGAAGTTTTGCCTTATCTTCCATACTCATTTGACCTCTCGCCAACTGATAACCACTTCTAAGCACCTCGACAACTTTTTGCAGGGAAAATGGTTTCACAACCAACAGGATACAGAAAATGCTTTTCAAGGGTTCATCAAATGCATGGGTTTTTACACTACAGGAATAAACTTATTTCTCATTGGCAAAAAATGTAATAATTGTAATGGTTCCTATTTTGATTCGTAAAGATGTGTTTGAGCCTAGTTATACTGATTTAAAATTCATGGTCTGAAACCGCAATTACGTTTGTACCAACCTAATAGATATCGTGTGAAATGTATTTAGAAAGAATCAGAGGATTGGTTCTAAGCGCCTTGTTGAAGCTTGTTCTGCAGCGACTTTGGAGTTCCATTTTGCAGACGATTGAGTATGGATGGAAAGAACTAGATTGACACACCTGATGGGGTGTGCTTCTGAGGTTAGGGTTAGTGTAACGTTAGCCTCACTCGTAAGTAAGTAAAAGTAGATTGAGTGCCCGAGGAACTCAGAACAGTTTATATTTTATTTTCACATTGTGCCAAAGGCAGACAAGAGATGAGATTATCTCCCTTTCCCTACTCCCATTTCACTGTAGGCAAACAGGAACAGAAAGATTGCTTGGCTTGTAGTCCAGTGGTCTGTATTGGACTTACCTGGTCTCAAAAAACAAAACTTCTTGATTTATGATAGCTTCATTTTTCATCGATTATTTACTGTTCGTTGACTTTCTTTATTTAGAAGGTTCTTCGGGAGCTTCCAGTCTTTTACTCCAGTCACAGCCCATGCCAGGTCCTGAAAAAGAGAATGTCCGGACTGTGGTGAGGACAGTAACTCTCTCCAGCAAGCAAGGTGAGGTACAGGTAGATCTGAGCAGCTGTGAGTTCCTACTTTTAAGTGGGAGAGCAGAATCCTTGGGTTTGGTGTATTGGTGGATTTGCAGGGAGATTTTGAGTATGTTGATTGGATAGAAGGATGAGAATTAGTGCATTTGACTCTACTGTTTAAAAGGTTGAAATTGTTACCATGCAGCTTTCATATTTATATATTTAAGTTTTACATTGTTTATTTTATGCAATGAATTTATTGACTGTCCATTATAGATAAAGAACTATAATAAACCCTTTCATTTAGAGACAAGTGTAAAAATCTTTTCCTCTAGTAGTTTTTAAGTCTAATAAGGAATATGACAGAAGTAATTATAGTATGCAGATACATTTAAATGTTTGTGTCATTCAGACAACAACAAAAAAAAGAGCTCACTTCTTGCTGGATCAAGGAAGGTTATAGAGGAGAGTTAGCAGTGAAGTAAAGTATGATTTTATTTAACATATGGATGTGCGCAAGCAAAAATATAGCTTGGGTTTTGTAACCAGTTGGTTAGATACAGCGTGTCTTTGTGTTCTTGGTTACTGTTAATAATTAGGACTGTGTTGCTGCTTCCTTTGGACTGTTCATTTGGTTATTTGAATTATTACTCAATAGGTTGATTTTTTTTTCCTCTTTAAATGTCAGTAGTCTTTATTTCTCAAGACTAAGAAGATCTGATTTCCAAGAGACTTTATTAATATCAGAGCATACTTTGTATCCATTAGTAGTTACTGAATACAGGAAAAATTGGATAATGATAGAGAAATTCTGTTTTTGCCATTTTAGGGGATGAACCTCTGGTAAGATTGAGTCTAACCGAGAGACTGGGGAAACGAAAATTTTCAGTAGGTGAGATAAGTTTTATGCGTATTCTTTGTTTTCTGCTTGCTTGTGCATTAGTTGATATCTTCTCTAAAATTCTCCTTATACGGATGCCCAATCAGTGTTGATATTGACTCCCTTGTATTTCTGGCTGAAAGCATGTATAAAATCTTTTTATGTTTTTAACATGTGCAAAGTCATACAGATTTAAAATTCAGTTAAATTTATTAGTGCTGTTGTGTACTTAGGGGAAGTATTTTACCAGGTAACTCAATTATTGTGCAGTGACTGTAGTGTGTCTGTCTCAAGAGAGTTATTTTGAAAATCTTAACTGACATCAGAGCTTCTTTCATACTCGTTTAAAATGTGCTTATGCTTATGAGGTCTTACCTGTTTTGTGTTTTGTTTTATACCATTCTTGCTGCCTGAGAAATTTTAGGTAAAAAATTATGGAAATAATCTCTTAATAGCAGCATATGTGTTAACTTTGTGATTTTTTGGTTGTATATTTAAAGTATAAATAAGAGGAGACAGAAAAGTATACTCTGTATAGGGTCTTTAAAGTTTTTACAGAACCCTGCTAAGGTTTATCTTCAGTTAAGCTTTATCTTCAGTTAACTATCCAAAGAATAGTTTTTTAAGACTTCTGATATTTAAATAGCTTGTATTGACCAGTGTAATGTAATAAACCAGGAGTTAGGAATCTTGGTTTAGGTCCTGGCTCTATCACTGACTGACTGATAACTTGGGGGTAAGATACAGCATCTTTCATAATCTTAGCTTTCTTATCTGAAATTGAAGAAAGTGGGGTTTTGGCCTTTGGAGTCTTGTTGTCACAGGAAATTTTTAAATTTTATGGTTCTTTTGCTATACTCCTAATCATCCCAGTTGCATTTAATCACAGAATCTACCTAGATTTCAGCAGTTGGCCAGTTAAAGAGTTTTTTGTGCATGAAGATTTTTTTTCCATATATCCCTAAATCTTGAATTTCAGCTTGAATCAGGATTTATAATCCTCCATTTTTAGTTTTAATTATTTGGTAAATGTTAATTTGTGCTTTCTAATTTTTTGTCTTCCTTCTCTTTTTTCTGGTACATTTTTATTCCTTTTCTAACATTGAGTTATAAGGAAGCTAGAAGGTGAACATCATATACATGCATCATATACTTATATCATATACATGCATCATATACTTACATCATATACATGCAGAAAACTTGCAAAATTATTCTGTATTGTATTTCTTGACCTTGCTGAAAGTTGACTTGAAATGTTAAGCTGAGTTCCCTCTGTTTGTAGGTGGTGACAGTGATGCTCCATTAAAGCGTAGCCTTGCACAGAGGCTAGGGAAGAAAATTGAAGCTCCAGAGGCTAACACTGACAAAACACCAAAGAAAGGTACCTGTGTTCTAATGCACTTTGTGTGTGTAATCCTGCTGCTTGTCTCTTGTAATGTTAACAGGTATGGTTTGTCGTTCTTTTTGCTCAAGTAGATTAGATTATTATGTTCTCATGTCGGTTTTTTCATTCAGCAAACATTTGAAGGTTTACTCTGCTAGATCTTAGGTCACCATTGGGTAAAAAACACCCTCACAGTCTTCAGGAGCTTGTAGTCTCATGGTAGATAGGAATACTTACATATATTGTGATAAATTCTGTGACAGGAAGTGCACAGTGTTACGGGAGCACATAGGAAGGGCACCTGATCTCACCATCTGTCAGGGTCAGGTTCCCAGAGGAAGTGATGTTGACACTCAGACCTGAAACATGGTTTATCCAGGTAAAGTTGAAGGGTTAGAGGCTGAGAGTGTAACACGTGCAAGGCACAGAGCTCAAGGGACTCACTTGTGGCTGAATCAGAATTGGAAAGAAGAGCATGACAATGGGAGAGGATGAAGGGACTGCTGGTCATACAGAGTCTTTTAAGCCTAATATGGCTTAAAATATTAGAGAGTTTGGGCTTATCCGAAGATAGTAGCAAACAATGGGAAGGTTATTAACAAGGATCAGGGTGCCCAGATTGGCATTTTGGAACCACCACCCTGTCTAAGATATGGAGAAGAGGGTTAAGAGTGTTCTCCAGAAAAAAAAAAAAGTGTTCTCCAGGAAGGAGTTAGCAGGCTTTCAACGTAATACAGGCAAGAGGAGGTAGTGGCGTAGATTTAGTGTTGTAGAAGTTGGTATGAAGAAGCGTGGACTAATTTAGAGGTAGTTGGGAGTTAGAATGATTTTATAGTTGAAGTTTTATATATGGAAAGAGGTAAGTGGTTAGATTTTAATTTTTTCCCATTGTATGACATGCAGTTGAAACAGTGGTGTTAAGTACTAAATAAATAAATAAGGTGTTTTTTCCTTCTTGTATTTAGTTTTAACTAAATACAAGATATTTAGTTAAGATAAGAAATTTCTTTCCACGTCTTCCCTAGCACAAGAGGCTTTGATAAATAGACCATCTCGTTTGGTCTATATTCTTTCTTACATTCTCAGACCTGTAAACAGAAGTTACTTTTTTTCTTTGCAATCAAATTTCCTTTCCTGTTGCCTATTAATTACATTGAAGACTCATAGCTAAAGAGCGTATTTCAAAAGGCAGGGTACTTTTTGATGCCAGTAAGATTTCAGAATATTGTACAATAGCAAAACTACGCCCGGAAATTAAGTAGTATTTGCTTTTCAATGTAAAGAGGTGACTTTTTTTTTTTTTGAGCTTTCCAAAGTGCTCTAGAGAATCCGTGATTTCCTATAAATCTTATCTGTACTGTGAAGAAGACAAGTTTTTTAAGACCTAAAGATATTTTTCAAAAGCATTTTCCTTAGAAAACAAGTATAATAAATCTGATTTGTAACCTTTGAAAAAGATTTTTGATCTCTAAGAAGTCTAACTTTTTTTTTAAATCTTTTTCCTTTTTTAAACAGTCCAAGTTTCCAAGTCTCTGAAGGAGCGATTAGGCATGTCAACTGGTCCAAACAGTGAGGAAGCAGCAGGTAGGTAAACCCTAATGCCAGCTCCTGATAAGTTTTCCTTACTTTAAGAATCTTTTTCTCCAGTTTACCTTTTGACTTAGGTTGAAGGTTATGGGGTTTTTTGTATGTGTATGGGTTTGTTTGTTTTTTAAGTAATATTTTTCTCACTGGTATGAATTCTCTTTTTGTGGTTAAAGATAGCAACATGATTTTTATTTTTATGATAGCAGTAATAACTGGAAACTAGAAACAATCTATTCAACAAAAAGGAATTAAGATAGTTATGTGTTAAAATAGTTGCTGTCATGAAAAGTCATATTCTGAACAATAACGATATGGGAGACTTAGCCCCCTTGTTTTGAATGAAGAGAGGTTATGAAGGAACACATAGTGCTTTTGACTTAGAGCAACATAAACTTTTTTGGTGAGAGGTGGGTAATAAAGTTTATTTTCTTATTATAGAAACATATTCCTCAGAAAATGTCCTTATGTATGAGATGATTTCCAGTTTTATAAAAATAAAACTAAATGCCTAGAAAGAAAAATACACCAAAGTGTTAACATTGGTTTTTATCTGGGTGTTGATAAAAAATTACTTAAAAGTAATTTTAATTTTTAATTTGAGTAATTTTAATTTTCTTCATTAATTTTCCTCCTGTGCTCTAATTTTTATTGTTGTTCGGTTGCTAAGTCATGTCCAACTCTTTGTGATCCCACAAACTACAGCACACCAGGATTCCCAGTCCTTCACTATCTCCTGGAGTTTGCTCAAATTCCTGTCCATAGAGTCAGTGATGCTGTCTAACTGCCTCAACCTCTGCCACAGTCTCCTTTTGCCTTCAGTTTTTCCCAGCATCAGGATCTTTTCTATTGAGTTGACTCTTCGCATCGGTTGGCCAAAGTATTGGAGCTTCAGCTTCAGCATCAGTCCTTCCAATGAATATTCAGAGTTGCTTTCCTTGAGGTTTAATTGATTTAATCTCCTTGTAGTCCAAGGGACTGTCAAAAGAGTGTTCTCCAGCACCACAGTTCAGAAACACCAATCCCTTGGCTCTCAGCCTTCTCTATGGTCCGTTTCTCACACCCATACATGACCACTGGAAAAACCATAGCTTGGACTATACGGATCTTTGTCAGCCAGGTGATGTCTCTGATTTCTAATACATTGTCTAGGTTTGTAATAGGTTTCCTTCCAATGAGCAAGCGTCTTCTTTAATTTCATGGCTGCAGTCACCGTCCACAGTGATTTTGGAGCCCAAGAAAATAAAATCTGTCACTATTCCAGTTTTTCCTCTTACATTTGCAATGAAGTCATGGGACCAGATGCCGTGGCCTTAGTTTTTTGAATGTTGAGTTTTAAGCCAACTTTCTCACTCTCCTCTTTCACCATCATCTTTAGTTCCTTGTCATTGTCTGCTGTTGGAGTGGTATCATCTGCATGTCTGAGGCTGTTGATATTTCTCCCAGCAGTCTTGATTCTAGCTTGTGATTCTTTCTCCTTTAAGAGTTTTCTGTTTCTTCCTGTTATGCTGGGACTCTGGTATGATAGATCTAAACATGGATCTTTTTGTTCATTATGCTTAGTGTTCAGTGGGAGTTTTGAATCTTTAAGGACTTAATTTATTAGTTGTAGAAAATATTCCTCTGACTTCTGTAAGTATGTCCTCTCCACCCTTTTATGTTTTCTCTTTATGAAATTCTTACTAGATGTGGGAACTTTCGGACGTATACTCCACATGTCTTAACCTTGCCTTCATGCTTTCCATTCCTTTGCTTTTTGCCTCACATTCTGTTACTTTTGCTTGGCTGTTTTCTGGATTAAGAATTGACGTACTTTTTCTGTGAAGGATTCGATGGTAAATATTTTAGGCTTGAGGTCCACAGCCTCTCGCTGCAACTGCTCTTCCACTAATGTGAAAGCAGCCATTTGCAGTATATAAATAAATAGTATGGCTGTGTTCCAGTAAAGCTTTATTTATGAAATATAGATCATGACCAGGTTTATTTGCTGACCCTATTCTAGATGGCTGATTTTCTACTGGCCTTGCAGTGTTTTGATTTTTTTGTTTGTTTGTTTTTGGTTAGATTTATTTTGTCACTTGGATTTTTATTTTTCAAGAACTTTTCTTACTTAGTTCTCTGATTTGTCCTTTTCCATAGCTTGATATCTCGCAGTTCTGAGGTGTTTGTTTGTTTGTTTGTTTTTTAATTTGTTGAAGTATACTCGATTTACAGTGTTGCATTAATTTCTTCTATACAGTAAAGTGATTTAGTAACACATATATACATATCCTTTCCATTGTGGTTTATCATAGCATATTGAATATAGTTTCCTGTGCTACATGGTAGGAAGCACTTTGTTATTTATCCATTCTGTGTGTAATAGTTTGCATCTCCTAATCCCAGGCTCCCTGTCCATTCCTCTTCTACCCACGCCTGCACCCTCCCAGCCCCTCCCAGGCAGAGCCACAAGTCTGTTTTCTGTGTCTGTGAGTCTGTTTCTCTTCTGTGGGTAAGTTCATTTGTGTCATATTTTAGATTACATACACAAGTAATAGTGCATCAGTCCAGTTCAGTCGCTCAGTCGTGTCCGACTCTTTGCGACCCCATGAATCGCAGCATGCCAGGCCTCCCTGTCCATCACCAACTCCCGGAGTTCACTCAGACTCACGTCCATCGAGTCAGTGATGCCATCCAGCCATCTCATCCTCTGCCGTCCCCTTCTCCTCTTGCCCCCAATCCCTCCCAGCATCAGAGTCTTTTCCAATGAGTCAGCTCTTCGCATGAGGTGGCCAGAGTACTGGAGTTTCAGCTTCAGCATCGTTCCCTCCAAAGAAATCCCAGGGCTGATCTCCTTCAGAATGGACTGGTTGGATCTCCTTGCAGTCCAAGGGACTCTCAAGAGTCTTCTCCAACACCACAGTTCAAAAGCATCAATTCTTCGGCGCTCAGCCTTCTTCACAGTCCAACTCTCACATCCATACATGACCATAGGAAAAACCATAGCCTTGACCAGACGGACCTTTGTTGGCAAAGTAATGTCTTTGCTTTTGAATATGCTATCTAGGTTGGTCATAACTTTCCTTCCAAGGAGTAAACGTCTTTTAATTTCATGGCTGCAGTCACCATCTGCAGTGATTTTGGAGCCCCGAAAAATAAAGTCTGACACTGTTTCCACTGTTTCCCCTGTTTCCCCCTCTATTTCCCATGAAGTGATGGGACAGGATGCCATGATCTTTGTTTTCTGAATGTTGAGCTTTAAGCCAACTTTTTCACTCTCTACTTTCACTTTCATCAAGAGGCTTTTTAGTTCCTCTTCAGTTTCTGCCATAAGGGTGGTGTCATCTGGATATCTGAGGTTATTGATATTTCTCCCGGCAATCTTGATTCCAGCTTGTGTTTCTTCCAGCCCAGCGTTTCTCATGATGTACTCTGCATATAAGTTAAATAAGCAGGGTGACCATATACAGCCTTGACGTACTCCTTTTCCTATTTGGAACCAGTCTGTTGTTCCATGTCCAGTTCTAACTGTTGCTTCCTGACCTGCATACAGATTTCTCAAGAGGCAGGTCAGGTGGTCTGGTATTCCCCTCTCTTTCAGAATTTTCCACAGAAGGCTGAGGGCTCATAGAATTGCTGTAGTAGAAAAGCCTTGGTTTACTTTCAGAGAGCAAGTAACTGTTTTCTAGCTTTGCTTTTCCTTTTCTCCCTCATCTCTCCTTTTTTTGCTTGGCATTTGGGAAAGCCTGAAATTTCCATGTTTTACTTCTCTTCCACCCAACATCGTTGTAATGTGCTTCCTTTCCCTACAGAGTCTTCTCTTTTTAGAGAGCAATTCTTAGGAGAAGGTCTTCACTGACTCAACTGTTCTGAAAATCATGCTTTATTTCTACCACTGTTAGTTTTCATACTAGTTTGGCAGATTTTTTTTGTCTCTTTGAGAAAGAACAGATCTCACTCCTATACTTTTATCTGTTCTTCTGTTTCTGTAATTTCAGACATCTTTCTGTCTCAAATTTCTCAAGACTTATGTTCTGCCACTGGCATCCTTGTTTTCCATGGCTATTGTGGGTTTATTCTTTTAATGTCTTCTCTGTTGTTTTGATGAAATTTTGTAGTATAGGCAAATGGGGTCTCTGTCGCCATTCATGTACTTAAAGTGATAATTTTGAGATCAGACTACCGTCTTGAAATGGAAGAATTTTTATTTAAAAAAACCTTAGAAATATCAGTGAGTGAATGCTTCCCCTGTAATAGGTTCTATACTAAAACAAATATAGTCACTGTTTTCGTGATGTGGAAATATAAGCAGTTATTGTACTGTGTGATCAGTACCATGATCAGAGAAACAGACTAGACTGGAGGGTGTCAGGTTCTGAGCTGAGCTCACTCTAACTAGGCAGCAGCAGA
Source organism: Bos taurus (assembly GCF_002263795.3). NCBI lineage: Eukaryota > Metazoa > Chordata > Mammalia > Artiodactyla > Bovidae > Bos > Bos taurus. The sequence continues at coordinate 1,617,081 of NC_037343.1, forward strand.
AGTGTGCCCAGTAGGGACTGTTCATGTAGAAAGGACAGCATTTTCAAAGATTCAAAAGATGAGACAGAATGTGGTATGTTTAAGGTTATAAAAGATATTTTTTGTTTTTGGTGTTTCATTAAAAGGTATTATTTAGTATTAAATATGTGTGTGTATAATTTCCATATTCTTATTTTTCTCACGTTACTTCATTATTTCTTTCTTTGACCCCTGCCAAATATGAAATTTGCTCTTTAGTTTAAACACATAAAGAATGATTAATGTATTTTGAAAAATAACTCTTCAGTGGCATGCCAGTCTCTGGGCCTTTTTCATTTTTCTTCTGTCTTAACCTGTTTTACCTCCTTCTCACTCTTTAAATATCACTTAAATATTACTTACTCTGCAAAGCTTCCCTTAACCAAGCTTTGGATGTTCTTGCTGTATACGTCTACATAGCATTATATAGTTGCCTTCAACTACATGGATTTGAACTGTGTGGGTCCTCTTATATGCAGATTTTTTTTTTCCAGTATAAGTACTTACTGTAGTACTACCCAATCTATGATGGTTGGTTGAATCCACAGATGCAGAACCATGGATGCAGAGCCCAGTTGTAAAGTTTTATATGGGGGTTTTCAATTGCACAGGATTCAGTGCCCAGATAATCCCACCCCAATCCCTGCATTGTTCAAAGGTCAACTGCACTTCTTTTATCAAAGCTGTTATTATTAGCACACTTTGTTGTTGCTTAATTATTGGTTTGTCAGACTGCAGACTACATGTGTGGGCAGTTTGTGTTTTGCTTACCATTATATTTCTAGTGTAGTATCTGGCAGATGTTTGTATCTATCCATGAATGGAAGAACTAACTTATTCTTTTTAGTAAGATTTATAATGACAACCCTCTCCAACTAGTAAAAGGCTTTCAGGATCCTCAAGAATAAACTTCTGAATAGATATCCAGATCAGTCATTTTTGCCGCCTCCATGTTTTCCTTGAGGACCACTATCTAAAATTGAGGTTGAAACTAACGTGCTTTTGTTCATTTTAATTTCTTGCCTAAATTATACGACTCTTATTGGACTCTGTCCTGACCCAAGAATAGAGAGATCGTAAGTTGTTAAGAGATGAACTCCACATACAGTGATTTGTTTTCCCCCCATGAAAACAGAGAAAGTTACTAAAGTTGGTGAGATTCATGTGAAGACATTAGAAGAAATTCTTCTTGAAAGAGCCAATCAGAAACGTGGAGAATTGCAAACTAAACTCAAGACAGAAGGACCTTCGAAAGTTGATGATTCTACATCAGGAGCAAGAACCTCCTCCACCATCCGAATCAAAACATTCTCCGAGGTCTTGGCTGAAAAGAAGCACCGGCAGCAGGAAGCAGAGAGACAAAAGGGCAAAAAGGACGTGAGCTGTGTCAAGCCAAAGACTGACAATGAAATGAAAAAAACAGTGATTTTGCCACCCACTGTAGCCAGCAGAGGACAATCAGAGGAACCTGCAGGTAAAGCAAAGTCTATGCAGGAAGTGCATATCAAGACGCTGGAAGAAATTAAACTGGAGAAGGCTCTCCGGGTGCAGCAGAGCTCTGAGAGCAGCACCAGCTCCCAGCCTCAGCCTGAGGCTATGCCAGCGGCAAAACGGCTTCTCCGGATCACTAAGAAAACAGGTAACAAAAGAACTTGATCTGTAATACCTTTTCCCCAGATAATATTTCAAATGGCAGTATTCCACACAATATTCATAGGATTTCTGTGAGAATTTTTTCTTTACTCAGATAACTTTGAAAACCACTGGATTAAAAGAAATTTTACTGGTCCAATGGTTAGGGCTCTGTACTTACACTGTAAGGAGACACGGGTTCCATCCCTGGTTGGGGGAGTAAGATCCTGCAAGCCACATAGCACCCCGCTCCCCTCTCCCCGCCACACACACACAAAAAGTGAAGCTGTTTCTTTATAGCAGTTTATATAGAGCTTTGATGTCTTAATGTGCATTTTGAATCTGTATGAGAACTAAACAGATTTTGTCTACAGTTTTATTTGCCCTGTCTTTATTCTTTAAAAAAAATTTTTTTTTATTGATTGCTTTATTTTTAGCGGTGCTGGGTCTTCATTGCTGCATGCGGCTTTCTTTAGCTGTGGTTAGCAGAGGCTGCGCTAGTTGTGTGCGTGCTGCCGCCTGTGGGTGGCTCCTCTTGTTGCAGAGCACAGGCTGCAGGGCGCTCAGACTTCAGTAGTTGTGGCATTCAGGCTCAGTAGTTATCATGGGAGCTTAGTTGTTCCCAGGCATCTGGGATCGTCCCCAGGTCAGGGATTGAACCCGTGTCTCCTGCATTGGCAGGTGAGTTCTTAACCGCCTCATTAAGAGGATACCAGAGGAGTCCTTGTTACTTTTTTGAAGAAAAGTTTTATTTAACTTCATCTGTTATTAAGTTGCAGCATGAATGAAATTATTAATGGTGCTTTTAATGTGAATCTAGGTATAAAAGAAGAGAAGAAACTTCAAGAAGAAAGTGATGTTGCTTCTCAGAGCAGTGTTTCTAGAACAGAAGCTAAAAAGGTGGGTTTATTTAGATTGATTTTATAGGTTTGTCCATGGCAGGCAAAGGTTAGATGAATGATAAGTGTTCTTTTAAGTTTCTGTTTAATACTTCACTGATATATCTTTCACTGTGCTTGTAATTTTCCTTCAGAGTTTTCTGTACTTTTATGTGTATCAATATTTAATGCCTTTTAAGTTGTTTTTGAAAAGTGTTAGTTGCTCAGTCATGTCCCACTCTGCAACCCCACAGACTGTAGCCCTCTAGGCTTCTCCATCCATGGGATTTTCCAGGCAAGAATACTGGAAACTTTTTAATTGGCCATTAATATTTTTTAAAGTAAGTTTTTCCCCTGCCTTTCAGAGTAATGCTGCTCATTTGTAAAACTAGGGATTTTCTTTTTTAAGAATGAGTAACCCCTTTATTCATTCTGGATTGTAGAATAATTCTACAATCCAGATGTTACCACAGTTAGTTTTTTTATGCATTTCTTTCAGGCCTTTTCCTTTATTAAAAAAATATTTACCTGTTTGGCTGCCTCTGGTGTTAGTTGTGGCTTGCAAGGTCTTCATTTCAGCATGCAGGCTTTTCGTTGCAGTGAGTAGGCTTCTCTTCAGCTGTGGTGCGTGGGCCCCGGGGCTCAGGGCTTTCAGCAGCTGTGGCGCATGGGCCCCGGGGCTCAGGGCTTTCAGCAGCTGTGGCGCATGGGCCCCGGGGCTCAGGGCTTTCAGCAGCTGTGGTGCATGGGCACCGGGGTTCAAGGCTCTCAGCAGCTGTGGTGCGTGGGCCCCGGGGCTGAGGGGTTTCAGCAGCTATGGTGCATGGGCACTGGGGCTCAGGGGTTTCAGCAGCTGGGGTGTGTGGGCCCCGGGGCTCAGGGGTTTCAGCAGCTGTGGTGCGTGCGCCCCGGGGCTCAGGGGTTTCAGCAGCTGTGGTGCGTGGACACCGGGGCTGAGGGGTTTCAGTAGCTGTGGTGCGTGGGCACTGGGGCTCAGTGGTTTCAGCAGCTGTGGTGCTCAGACTTAGTGCCTGCCCCCCCCCCACCCCCGCACGTGGACTCCTTCCCCAACCAGGGATTGAACCCACGTCCTCTGCATTGGAAGGCAGATTCTTCTTAACCATTGGACAACCAGGAAAGTCCCTCAAGCCTTTGCTTTATATATTTATGTATGTGAATGTGTTTAATGTTTAACTCATATTTAGAACATAATTGAGAACTCTACAGTGTATCATTTTGCAGCCTACTTTACCATATTAATAATTCTTTCAGATGATAGCTTTTGCTGGTCATTTAGTGTCCTGTTACACAAATATAGTCTGTTTCTGAACTAGATTGTTTTACACAATTAAGATGGTGAACATCTTTGTACAGAATCTTTGAGCAAGTGTCTGATTAGGAAACATTTTGTATTAGACTTATGGTCAGGATTGTCTACCTATAGAATTTGGGTTTTTATTGTTCCACACATCTTCAATCTTTTACCTTGAGTTTTCTACTTAATAGAGGACTTCCCTGGTGGCTGAGACAGTAAAGAATCCGCCTGCAGTGTGGGAGACTTGGGTGCAGTCCCTGGGTCGGGAAGACCCCCTGGAGACGGAGATGACTGCCCACTCCGGTCTTCTTGCCTGGACAGTCCCACGGACAGTACAGTCCATGGGGTCGCAAAAGAGTAGGACATGACTGAGCAACTAGCACTTTCACTTTCACTTCTGTTTAATATAAAATAAAGAGCAAAAGCTCTTATATTCTGGATCGTATCTAGAAACTGCTTGACTTAGATGTTAGCCTGTTAACTTACAAATAATAATTATCATACACATTGTTAGAGGTACTGGATTTTTAATTCTGTCATTTAAATTTATCCATAGGCTTCAGATGAGACCACAACAGTTGGCATCACTAAAATTCAAGACAAGAGATGTAAGACAGTGAGAGAAAAGTATGTGCCCAAATTGCCAGAGAAGGGAACCTCACAGAAGGAAAAATCAATTTTGACACCCCTTCGGGGAGATTTACTCTCTTACAGTACCGAGTTAGCTGAGAAACCAGTGCTCACCACCATGCTAGGCATCACACGGCACCTGACTAAGCGGCTTCCTTCAAAGTCATCCCAGAAGGCAAAGGTAGAAACCTCAGGGATTGGGGACTCAATATTGAATGTGAAATGTGCAACACAGCCCTTGGAAAAACGAAGTAAAGGTGAGTATTTTTACTAGTGCATCTTTCTTTAGAATTTCAAAGTTACTGAGTTTCGGTGACTGCCTGGCAATAATTGGGTTGAATTTCATTTGCCTTTGTTTACTGGTCACACAGGTGGATAGTGATATTTCTGATAATTCTGTTTTTAAAAGACAAAAAGACTAGATGAGTTCCTTTCTCACAATTTAAAATTGATCTTTATAAAGCTTTATCTAAAACTTTCCATGGTGCATTTTTTCCCTCTGGTTTTGAAGGAGAGAAACACTGGGAAAATGAAGAGCAGTAGCAAATTCAAAAGCCATTGAAATGAATTGCTTCATGGAATAAATATGTGTGTGTGTGTGTGTTTATGGCTGTGTGTAGTACATATTGCTGATGGGTCATCTTTAATCTGGCTTTCTTGTTTGGTTGGTTTTTAAATTATTTGTGATGTTACTGTTGCTGAGAAGGAATTTTGATATTCCAAATTTTATTCTCCATGTAAAAAGGGGATTATTTTAGCTTTTAATCAGATATTTTCTGTCTTGTAGCTAAACCTAAAGTGAATGTGAAGCCATCTGTGGTTAAAGTTGTCTCATCACCCAAATTGGCTCCAAAACGTAAGGCGGTGGAGGTCCACCCTGCTGTCATTGCAGCTGTGAAGCCACTCAACTCCAGCAGTGTCCTGCTGGAAAGCTCAGCCAAAAAAGCAGCTGTGGTAAGAAGTGGATCAACTCAGGGGCGCTTTGGTCTGTGTGATAGGAAAGCAAGAAAGATTCTTTTTTAGCTCTCTCTATTACGTGTAACATCTTCTGTCACTTCCTAAGTATTTTTTTTTAGTTGTTCAGGTAGTTACTATATTTTATATTTACAGCTTAGGGGTTTTGGGGGTTTTTTTTAAGCCTAATTATAATATTTTGCTTATTTGTACATTCTATCTTTGGATTATTGATTCTTGGATCGATCCTTAGATTCCTAGTCTTAAAGAATGGTAGACATGATTCTAGTGAAAAAAAGTGAAAGTCGCCCTGTCGTGTCCAACACTTTGCAACCCCATGATTCTAAGAAGGCAGCAAAAAAAAAATGAATCTGCTCAAATTTAAAAGTCTGACTTTCCCACTGAGTTACCTTACTCTCACTTTTGTAGGCTATTGTCCCACTTCTCTCTGAGGACAAATCAGTCACTGTGCCTGAGACAGAAAAACCTAGAGACAGGTAATACCTTGCACTTCTTTTTAACCAACCTTTAGACCACTATTACCATTTTTGTTTTCTAAAGAATAACACTGCTAGATAATTTGAAATATTTACAATTTAGCTACATCTAAGTACATCTGTTAAACTTCAAATTAACTGCAAAAAACCCTGATATTCAGGGTTGCTGTTCTCTTTTGGTGCTATTGTTTGTATTTTGCCTGTATTATTAAAAAAATGTTTTTAAACACCTATCTGAATTCTCCTTTAAAGGGTGAAACTGGTTTATCCCAAATCAGTAAAACAGTTCTTTATCTGTTTTCTCAAAAACAACTCTTCACTAAAATTCTTTGTGTACCTGGGACCAGGTGATCCGACCTGCCAACCATTGACAAAGGGCAGTTATCTAATAACCTTTGGGGTTTTTTTCTTACAGTTTTGTACTGCCTCCAGCCCAGTCCTCTTCAGAGCCTCCCCCCCCGGAAGTATCTGGCCCTTCCTCATCCCAGATGGCCACAAAAACTCGCCGACTCAGCTCTGCCTCAACAGGAAAGCCCCCACTTTCTATGGAGGATGATTTTGAGAAACTAATATGGGAGATTTCAGGAGGCAAATTAGAAGCTGAGATTGACCTGGATCCTGGGAAGGATGAAGATGACCTTCTGCTTGAGCTGTCAGAAATGATTGATAGCTGAAGGTGGTAGTAGGACATTTAAAGCAAAACAAACAAAAAAACTCACCAAAAAACTGGACTTAGTTTCATCTATTATAACATTTATCCAAAATGATGATTTCTTTAGTCTAGAATTTGCCCCAAATCAGAAGTGTACGTCTGAATTATCCACATGAGTCCTGGATTCCTTGGGGTCAGATTTTTAAATCCCTTGGTAATCATTTTGTCCATTTGATACCATTGTTCAGCATCTTTGAGAAAAAAGTTCTGTCTTACCCCTCTCTCCACAAAAAGACTGAGCGGGAGACCTAAGTGAAAGGGTGCAAGAAAACTTAGTGACTCCTTGAGGTGTTTGTCAGTTTTTACCTTTTTTCCCTTTATTGTATAATTTCTTTTATGTATTGTCTTAATGTACCTATTGTTAACCTGAGTTCGAAAAGGGTGAAGACAGCTGCTACCATTAAGGACCAAATTTCATGCCACCACTAAAAAAAAAAATCCACTCAGTCTGTGTTAAATTGTATGTCTTTTTAAAGGTATTTGGAGACTTCAACTAAGCTTTTAGAAACAGCTGAGCAGCTCAGGAAACCTGTAATTTGGACATAACTTTTTGGACCTGATTTTCATGCTTCTGCTCTGTAAGCCTCTGAAGGGCAATAGCTAATTTATTATTACTGTAATTTTTTAAGGCTTTAAAGTGCCTCAGGGGTCCTCTGAAACTAATTTTCTATTTCTGGGGTTCCCTGGATTCTTAAAAAGAGATGGTGACATAATGATTACAGGAATTTATTTTTTAGCACGAAAGTTGTCCCTTCTCTTCTTTAGTACTTGCTTCCTTACTAGTGCTGTATTATCACAGGGATAAAAATTGGTTAATTTTTTTCATTTCTGATTCTCCTTGCAAACTCCTCTTGCCCAGTATTTATTTGGTGCCCTTTACCCACCTGAGGGGGAAGAACGAGCTCACTCAAGCTGCCATTATTTATCCATGGACTACAGCAGTACCCAGAATTGTACTGTAGCAGGAGTTACCGAGATGCTCTGGGGGTGTATTGTATGCCTTCCGGTTTTCTTCATTTCTGAATTGAGTTTTCTTTTCTTGATGTTGATCTCCTTCATATCACCTCAAGGTTTAGACTTGTGAAGGAGGAACAAGTACGATGGGGATAATAGTCTTGAAAGGAGACATATTGTACATAATCAAAAGGAAGAGGAAAGGACCTGCCCGTTTTGATACTTCGCTGTAGGTGGCCAGTTTTGTTTCTCAAAAGGAAATCTGACCCACCTGTCATGTTGGCTCCTAAGGAACTGCTGTTGTAAGCGGCTCATCAAGAGTTGAACCTCATGTAGCCTTGTTGGGAATATGAAAAGGAAGAAAGCCACAGGACTGCCCATTTCAGTCTTGGGAAGATCTGGATGATTCTACACAAGCAAAAATGACTTGAAATTTATGTATAGATACTTATCTACCAGTCCATCTTCAGCTGACTGAATGTTGTCTAATAGCCCTTCTCCAAAGCAGGGGTGAAATGTTCTGGTTTCACCACAGATTTTCTACTCATTTCATGTGTGGAATCGGCTTGTAGATTCCAGGTCCCTTTTGTATATAACCTTTATTCTTTTGCTTTTAAAAAAAAATTTTGTTTCATATTTAAAGCCTTGTGTTAGTGATTCATGTTCACCATTATTTGAACAGTTTGCCATTACAGCAAGATAAATACTTATTTGTGTTTTAAATAAAACTGGTGTAGGAATGTCTTGATGTTGTGAGTTAAGTAGTCATACATCACTTCGGGCTGAGATCTGCCTCAGTAGAGGCTCAATTAGAATGTTGTTGAACCTTTGTGTACGTGATCCAATCTCACAGATTCTACTTGTCTTTAGAAACCTTTTACAAGGATATGCTGCCAAACTTCCCACATGTGAGGATTTTTTTCTGACAGTGATGCTTACCCATTATTATTCTAACTCAAGTAATGTCATTAATTCTTTTTAAAAAAAGGGGGTTTAGAAGCGATCTCAGGTGGCTTCAATAATTTAGAATTTTCAAGCATGAAAGCATATATGAAATTTTTAGTTGAGGGAAGTCCAGTTTTTTGTTATGGAAATACACATAAATTTGTTAACCACCAAAGAATATAGGCCTTCCGAGATGGCACAGTGGTAAAGAATCGCCTGCCAGTCAGTGCCTGGGTTGGGAAGATCCCCTGGAATAGGAAGTCACAACCTGCTCCAGTGTTCTGCCTGGAAGATTGAATGGACAGATGAGCCTGCTGGGCCAGTGTCCATAGGGTTGCAGAGACATGACTCAGCACACACACAACATTAATTTTATCACATAGTCTAAAAGTCTTCCCCAACAAGTTGAATCAACTTTTCACAGAAAGCAAAAGATTGCATATTCAGTTTTGAGTGATGATGGTTTTCAATTTCAACAGGAAAAAGGTCCAAATGTACAATTTGGCAATAGCCAGAGATTTCAGAATAATGTGCAGCTTGTGTGTTTGTGTCAATAAATGATCCCTCAAAGTTCTGGCCTTAACCTCAAATTCCAGCGGTCCTCTCTCATGTGGCCAGAACATAGTTTATGTTCCTCAGGGCCAGTCTGTGGTCAGTGTTTAGATACAGTTTCAGAAATAAAGCTTATTCTCCATACTGATCAAAGTTTTATGATCCTTTTCGAAAATTGTGGCTTCATTTTGCCAGACTGTTTCTGCAGTTCTTTAAAATAAACTAGCTAACGTGTACTGAGATGTACTGAGTACTTCTTACGTGCCTGTGAATTCACATATCTATTTCGACACTAATCCTAGACTGCATTGGAAGATTACTGCTTTTTATCCCCACTGTAGTGTCAAAATCAGTATTTTCAGATATAACAATAAGAAAGTATATTTTTATGTGCAGTTGGGTTTGATTTGTTGAACCTTTGAAGAACTTGCTTAAATCAGATCTTTGAAAGCTGCTGAATAAATATATGGAAGTACCCACAGGTTATACATCTGACCATATTAATAATTCTCTAAACTCGTTGAATTTTTGAAGTAAAGCTACAGGCATCAATGCAAAAATACTTAATATCTTTTTAACATTTTACAGTAAGAGGGTCAGAGTATAAAAATGGCCCCAAATAACAGCAATTAAGAATTTATGTTTTTACCCAAATAGGCAAAAGCCCAAGGTGGCTCCATTCTTTTCAGGCTAAAAAAACAAAAAAAACATGTATTTTTAAAATCAGGAATCACTAAGTGGGCCCATTAGTAAAGTTTGCTTGGATATGAGTGGGAAGGTGTTGCTGCATTGAAATCAGTGGGAATGAGCAAATAGTGGGTTAAAACTCAGTATGCCTGTTCCTGGCTTTTTGTTCTAGATTCTGTGACTGACTTGTCTTCAGATAGGAAGACAACAGCCTGTTAAGATGAAGGGTAAACTCACCCAGTGTTGAGAATGCAGAGGTGGAAAAATGCTCCAGTAAAAGATTATTGTAGGACTTCTGGTGGTCCAGTGGTTGAGACTACACACACCATCCGGGAACCATCTATAGATAGCATCATCCATTTAATACTTATACCCACTTCATTCCTGTTACTTTTCCCTTAAAAGTATTTCAGAGCTGGGCTTTGCTTCATAAATTCACTACACACTTCCACTGCAGCAGGCACAGGTTTGATCCCTGGTCAGGGAACTGAGGTTCTGCATGCCATGGCCAAAGAAAAATCGACTGTTTGCTGAATAGACATGACTGAGATAAGGCATTGGATGGAGGAAGAGAAGCTTCAAGGGAAAAGAGAAGTGAAATAGAAGGATCCCTTCCCTGGTAGGTGTATTTGTTAATGAGTTCACTTATTTGGCTTGAGAGGTCAAGGAAGATAGTCAAGTTTAGAAAAACTGAGGAAACGTGAAAGAAATACATTGGCGTAACTGCCACAGAAGTATTTTAGACTACCCTCCCTTGAAGAGGCTCAAATTAGAACACAGATTCTTACCTCATTAAACACTGCTGGCCGTTAAGGACAGAGAATTTAGGAAGCAAACCCCAGCTTTGACATACTTTTAAGGAAAAAGTAACAGGAATGAAATGGGTATAAGTATTAAACGGATGATGCTATCCATAGATGGTTCGCAGGTGGTGCAGTGGTAAAGAATCCATCAGCCAGTGCTGGAGATGCAAAAGATGTGTGTTCAATCTCTGGTTCAGGAAGATCCCCTGGAGTAGGAAATGGCAGTATTCTTGCCTGGAAAATTCGGACGAACAGAGGAGCCTGGCAGGCTACAGTCCGTAGGGATGCAGAGTCAGACACCACTGAGCAGCCGAGCACACAAAAACAAACATCTATAGAGAGGATGATGAGAGATCAGTGAGCTCCACACTGGTCAGAGCAGGTTTCCTTGTGATATTAGGTCTGGAATTTTGTATAGTTCAGTAAAGGAGATGATTTGGCTGTAAACAAAGCCAAAAATTTGAGCAGCTAATGTTTGTTTTTAATGATCTCTGATCATCCCATTGGTAGTCTCAGAGTCTGTCTTGTCTTATTCTTGCTCAGATTGCTGACAGCTGTTCCTGGCCAAAGAATAAACTTTTTTTTTTTTTTTAAAAAGGATCTATTTTAAATGTGAATTGGAGTCACTCTGCTCATAAAATCCTCATGTGCCTTCCTCTTCCCTCCAAAATTAAACTCAAGTGCCTTAGCACAGCATGCAAGGCCCTGTTGTACTAGCCTCTTCCATCATTCACCCTTCACTCTCTACACGTGTAAAACTACTGGCAGTTGACTTCCCTTGTACACTAATCTCACTGTTTGCCTTTGTTAATGCTGTCTTCTCTTTTCTCATCTTTTTTTCTGCTAACTCCTACATACTATACGACTCGCGGATTACCTCTCCCTATACCCTGCTCTCCCTCTCCCAAACTGGGGTCTGGTGCCAGTCTTCTAGGCACTTACTTTGTTTAATCTTCATTGTTTTAAAAGTACCTGTCCATCTTCCTCAGCAGAATATGCACTGCTTCAGATAGAGGCTCTTACTAACCTATATATTCTCAGCACCCAGTACCGATCTGGCTCTGAGAAGAATGCCACAGCCTGGGTGGCTTAAACAACAGAAAGGTATTTTCTCACAGTTCTGGAGGCTAGAATCCCACCATCATGGTGTTGGCTAGTTTGGTTTCTTCTGAGGCCTTTCTCTCTGGCTTGCAGATGGTCCCCTTCTCACTGTGTCCTCATATGAGGCATAGTCTTCCCTCTATGCCCATGTCTGTGGCTTTTATTTATACTTATTTATGGCTGTGCTGGATCCTCGTTGCTGAGTGTGGGTGTTTTCTAGGTTCAGCAAGCAGGGGCCACTCTGCAGTCGTACGAGGGCTTCTTGCCGTGGCTTCTCTTGCTGCAGAGCTTTGGCTCTAGAGCCCATGGGCTTCAGTAGTTGGGGCACGTGGTCTTAGCTGCCCCATGACGTGTGGAGTCTTCCCAACCCAGAGATCAGACCCCAGTCCCCTGCATTGGCAGGTGGATTCTTAACCACTGAACCACCAGGGAAGTCCCACATGTCTGTTTCACTCTCTGTAGAAGGACAGTAGCGACCTTGGATTAGGGCCCACCCATGGGTGTGTGCATACGCACTCAGTCATGTCCGACTCTGCAACCCCATGGCTCATCTGTCCATGGAATTTTCCAGGGAAGAATATTGGAGCAGTTTACCATTTCCTTCTCGGGGGGATCTTCCCAATCCAGGGCTCAAACCCACAACTCCTGAATCTCCTGTACTGGTAGATGAGTTCTTTAACAGCTGAGCCACCAGAAAAGCCCACCCATATAACCTCATATACCTGAATTTCCACTTTAAGGACCTATTTCTAAGTAGTCACATTCTAGAGGCACTGGGCATAGCTTCAATACATGAATTTTGAGGGCCAAACTTCAGGTCATAACAGAAAGCATTCAATAAATACTGCTGAATGAATGAAAAAGTTCTTGACCCATTTCAGGGGCTATTGATCTTTGCTAGACTGCCCCTATCTCTTCCCAACCCCATTCTTTGTCATGCTTCATTCAGCAAGCTGTGAGTCTTCTGGTTGAGATGCAAGAACTTTAAAGTGAGAGAAAGGATATTCTTTTTTTTTTTTTTTTCTAACTTTATGTCTCTGTGGGCCAGTTGATTTGCAGATACCTGAAAACTTAAGAACATCATGACTAGTTGGAACACACAAAAGGAAACAAATGTGCCATAGTACTTTTCACTGATAAGTTAATTGAACCAGTGATAAATTCATTCACAAGTTTCAAAATTCAAAATTTGAAACAGCAAAAGTCCTCCCTGCTCCTGACCCAGCTCCCTGCTTCCCCAAGACCAGTTCTGTTTCTCAGGTATTCTAGAGAGATTTTAGGTTCATATAAGCAAATATATTTCTCTCTAATATTATATATAAAACATATCATCTTGCTTTTTATTATATCATGAATAGGCTTAAATTATGAATTACCAATTGATGACAAATCCTGTTTCACCTATACCCATACCAGCTATCCACCCCCTGTTCTGGCCCCCAGGACTAGGGCTAGAGTTAGGTGAGCAGAGTGGGCATAATTTAAGGGAGCGCTCACTCTCAGAGTTGTGCTTGCGCATGCAAGTGAGATGACTTAAATTTTGCTCCTTAGGCTTGCCCCATCTGAGATCCAGCTTTGCTGGCTCTGCTAAATTATTTTGAAGTAAACCTCAGATACATCATAGCTTACTTTTTATCTTACTGTATATTAGATATCTTTTCATATGAGGACACAAAGATCTTCAATTTTTACTATAATTGCATACATAGTATTACATTCTATGAACATGCAATAATTGAGCTAATTCCTATTGATAGACATTTAGGTTGTTTCCCATCTTGGTATTTTAAACAATGCTGCAATGATTATATCACATATGTAAGTTTATTTTATGATTAAATATCTAGAAATGGAGCTTAATAATTTATATTGCCACCACTTTTTGATCTTGGCCAGCCTAGTCAGGGAAAACGACTTCTTGGTAGTTTAGTTTGCATTTCTTTTCTAATGAGTGAAGTTGAACCTCTTTTCCTATGTTTGAAGAAATTTGTATTTCCTTTGCTAAAATTGCCCATTTTTATTTTGGGTCTTTGTATCAGATGAGAAATGGCTGCAAATTCTTTAATGCACTTCTTTAAAGTGGGCTTTAGGGACTTCCCTGGTGGTCCAGTGGCCAAGACTCCCAGCTGCCAATGCAGGGGGCCTGGGTTCAATCCCTGGTCAGGGAACTAGATCCTGCATGCCACAGCTAAGACTGGCACAGCCAAAAAAAAAGAGAGAAAGATGGACTCTGTTTTTCCAGCCCTTGAATCTGGCCTGGGGGTGAACATTATATTAGTTCTCGACCTGGCCTTTCAGGGTACCGTTAGCTTCAGTCTTGGCTTCTCGGAGCCTTGAGCCCCCATATAATAAAGCATACCTCACGGCCAGAGAGATCATGTGGTGAGGCCCCAAGGCTACATAGACATGGAGGCTGATTCAGGTGGGGCCAGTCTTCCAAATACACATGCCAAATCCTTAGATACACCTTCTGAAGCAGAAAAATCACCCAGCTGAGCCCTATTCAAACTCTTGACCCACTAAGGTCACAAATTTTTTTTTAAAAAGGCTGTTTTAAGCCATTAACCTTCGTAACATTTCTTACACAGTAATTTTTTTTTCTGTATTAGTAAAATTACCCATTTGTTTGATGTAGTATAAACATACTTTTCCCAGATCTTCTCATTTTGCTTATTTTGATAGCTTTTTATTCATGGAAAACTATATAATTTTTATATAATTGAATGTATTACTTTTCTTTTCAAAACCAATTAGAGCATACAAATGAGTAAAATACAAATTTTCAGAACAAGAGAGATGAACTATCTATGATTAAACTAGATGAACTACAAAGAAATTAAAACCAAAGAAAACTAATGCCTGTGTACTCAGTCGTATCCAACTCTCTGCAACCCCATGGACTAGCCCACTAGCGCCTCTGTCCATGGGACTTTCCAGGCAAGAATACTGGAGTGGGTTGCCATTTCCTTCTCCAGGGAATCTTCCCCACCCAGGGATTGAGTCTGAATCTCCTGCATTGCAGGCAGATTCCAGGGAAACAAAACTAAAAATTTCTCAAAGACTCAAAATTTGAACAAATAGCCACCGTGTACTTAGATTTAAAAAAATTAATTCTAAGTTGTTCTGGGTTTTATATAATCACAGTAAAAATACCAACAGGACTTTTTAAAATTAGGTAAGTTTATTCTAAAGTTTTAAGGAAAAACAAAAATAACTGGAAAAATTCTATGAACTTTTTGTCCTGCCAAATAAAAATAACAATGATACTAGTCTAAATAGACACTAAGATCAACTGAACAAAATATAAACTCTATACATAAAAACACATACCTACACACACACACTTGATATACTGTAAATGTGGCATTTAAAATTGAATGAGGAACAAAGGGTTATTTTATTTTGTTTGTAATAGTGATGGACAAGTGGACAGCCACCTAGAAACTTTAAAGTTGTATCAGTTCTAGGATATACTGGTATAAATTCTAAATGGATCAAAGATTTAAATGGAAAATGGCAAAATCACTGAGAAAAAGTAAATCTCTTCTCATGGGTTATATGAGTCAACTGACTGGTTGTAAGGATCAATCCTTAAAAGTTAGGAATCGTGCCTTCAGAAATAGGAAAATGTAAAAACAAGTAGCTAAGCATTTCTGCATCTGAGATCAGACAGGTATACTGGTGTGTTCTATTCACACTGTCTTCAAATTCAGCAAATCTCAACTTTTCCACATGTTTTCTAGGTCCTTTTAAAAAATGACTTTCATGTCCTTTGATCTCACATTTTTATGAGGTTGTTATTACTATTATCCTCTTTAAACAGAAGATCTTAAAACTGAGCCAGGACTCTGTGGGGCCTTCCAGGTGACAGACCCCTTTGTATCCTTTTCCTCTTATTTATAGAAAAGCTTTAACCTCCTAGGCCTTCCCTGAGTGTCTAAGAGTAAATTTAATTAGAGAAGTGAGAAAATGCAGAAACAAAGGAAAACAGTCAAACAAGACAAAATAATGATAGTTTAGCCATGAAACAGAGTCAAGGGCTATAGATAATATCCTGAGCCATATCTTTGAGTTGTTTTGCAGGTACTAAAACTGCTAACTACCTCGTGACCATGAACACATAGCCTTCAGACTGGCTGGGGCCTGAAGATTTTAATACTGACCCCTGTGACCTCAGCTGGTTACCTAACCACCCAGTGAGAGAACTGTGCATGAGCTGACCATGTAGCCTCAACCTTCTCCCTTACTTTGTCTTTAAAGATCCTCTCGTAAAAGTCACCGGGGAGTTTGGGTCTGTTGACAGCGAGCTGCCTGTTCCCCTGGCTGTCCTTCACCACGAACCAGTGTCAACAGCTTGGCTTTACTGCTCCTCCTCGGAGCAGACCCAAGTTTGGTTTGGTAACAATCTCAGTTAAACAAGTTACGATTCTGCTACTTGCAGAAGTGTGTCTAAGTGGTGTCTAAGTGGTGTCCCCTTGGACGAGTCCCTTCAACTCTGAGTTTCAGTTTCCTCATCTATAAAATGGATATTCCAGTTAAAGGAAATTTCTGCCAGCCCACAGCCCAAGTCCGACCCCTCCCCTCCAGTTGTGTTACCCAGGAAAGGATAAGTTGGAAGGCTGAGACCTTAATGTGTACACACGTACACTACTTCTTCATTGGATCTTTAACGCCATGAGGAAGGAACATTTTTATCTCCATTTTGTTAATAACTTAAGCCAAGACAGGGCAAGGGTGAGTAACATTCTTGGTCACACACTATAAACGTGCAGGATTTGAGCCTAGAAATCAGGTTTTAGGGTTTTCATTCAACATTGATCCTCCGCTGCCACCTAACAAATAGCTCTCCAAAAAGCTGATGAGAGTGGAATCAGTTACTGGAGTAACCACAGCACCCGGCTTTGAAATCACATCGTCTGTGGCCCAAAGTGTCAGCTGCGGGAGCCCTGAGTTTGGGCTTCTTGGCGGCCCTACCCTGTCCCCCATGACGCAGCTGTTAAGCCTAAATCCCAGAGGAGCAAGCGTTAGAAAAACCTCTGAAGCACACCATTTCAGAGGAGGTAACGCAAAAAAGCAAAATGGCTGTCTGGGGAGGCCTTACAAATAGCTGTGAAAAGAAGAGAAGCGAAAATCAAAGCAGAAAAGGAAAGATATAAACATCTGAATGCAGAGTTCCAAAGAATAGCAAGAAGAGATAAGAAAGCCTTCTTCAGCGATCAATGCAAAGAAATAGAGGACACAACAGAATGGGAAAGACTAGGGATCTCTTCAAGAAAATCAGAGATACCAAAGGAATATTTCATGCAAAGATGAGCTCAATAAAGGACAGAAATGGTATGGACCTAACAGAAGCAGAAGATATTAAAAAGAGATGGCAAGAATACACAGAAGAACTGTACAAAAAGGATCTTCACGACCCAGATAATCACGATGGTGTGATCACTGACCTAGAACCAGACATCCTGGAATGTGAAGTCAAGTGGGCCTTAGAAAACATCACTACAAACAAAGCTAGTGGAGGAGATGGAATTCCAGTTGAGCTATTCCAAATCCTGAAAGATGATGCTGTGAAAGTGCTGCACTCAATATGCCAGCAAATTTGGAAAACTCAGCAGTGGCCACAGGACTGGAAAAGGTCAGTTTTCATTCCAATCCCAAATAAAGGCAATGCCAAAGAATGCCCAAACTACCGCACAATTCCACTCACCTCACACGCTAGTAAAGTAATGCTCAAAATTCTCCAAGCCAGGCTTCAGCAACATGTGAACCGTGAACTTCCTGATGTTCAAGCTGGTTTTAGAAAAGGCAGAGGAACCAGACATCAAATTGCCAACATCCGGGGATCATGGAAAAAGCAAGAGAGTTCCAGAAGAACATCTATTTCTGCTTTATTGACTATGCCAAAGCCTTTGACTGTGTGGATCACAATAAACTGTGGAAAATTCTGAAAGAGATGGGAATACCAGACCACCTGATCTGCCTCTTGAGAAATTTGTATGCAGGTCAGGAAGCAACAGTTAAAACTGGACATGGAACAACAGACTGGTTCCAAATAGGAAAAGGAGTTCGTCAAGGCTGTATATTGTCACCCTGTTTATTTAACTTATATGCAGAGTATATCATGAGAAACGCTAGACTGGAAGAAACACAAGCTGGAATCAAGATTGCCGGGAGAAATATCAATAACCTCAGATATGCAGATGACACCACCCTTATGGCAGAAAGTGAAGAGGAACTCAAAAGCCTCTTGATGAAAGAGAAAGTGGAGAGTGAAAAAGTTGGCTTAAAGCTCAACATTCAGAAAACGAAGATCATGACATCCAGTCCCACCACTTCATGGGAAATAGACGGGGAAACAGTGTCAGACTTTATTTTTCTGGGCTCCAAAATCACTACAGATGGTGACTGCAGCCATGAAATTAAAAGACGCTTACTCCTTGGAAGGAAAGTTATGACCAACCTAGATAGCATATTCAAAAGCAGAGACATTACTTTGCCAACAAAGTTTCGTCTAGTCAAGGCTATGGTTTTTCCTGTGATCATGTATGGATGTGAGAGTTGGACTGTGAAGAAGGCTGAGCACCGAAGAATTGATGCTTTTGAACTGTGGTGTTGGAGAAGACTCTTGAGAGTCCCTTGGACTGCAAGGAGATCCAACCAGTCCATTCTGAAGGAGATCAGCCCTGGGATTTCTTTGGAAGGAATGATGCTAAAGCTGAAATTCCAGTACTTTGGCCACCTCATGCGAAGAGTTGACTCATTGGAAAAGAATCTGATGCTGGGAGGGATTGGGGGCAGGAGGAGAAGGGGACGACAGAGGACGAGATGGCTGGATGGCATCACTGACTCGATGGACGTGAGTCTGCGTGAACTCCGGGAGTTGGTGATGGACAGGGAGGCCTGGCGTGCTGCGATTCATGGGGTCGCAAAGAGTCGGACACGACTGAGCGACTGATCTGATCTGATCTGAACGCGGGGGAACGATCCGGCTCATAAAACCGACTCAAAAGCGAAGTCGCGATGGGCAGCCGCGGTCGCCGCACAATCGAAGCCGCGCTCCCCCTCCAACCTCCCTCCAGGTGGCGCTGCAGGACCAACCCGCCTTCCGAAACGGAGTCGCCGCCGTGCGGCCTCCCCGGGGATGCTCTGGAGCACCGAAATAACCGACTCCTGTGGCTAGAGAGGTATTTCCCAGGAACCGCCCACGTCGCCGCCTGAGCACCACGCACTTCCGCTTCCGGCTCGTTGTTCCGGAAGTTGCTTTCTGAGAGAGAGTGTGGAGCACTGTGGTGCTTGTGAGCTTCCAGCATGGCGTACCGGGGCCAGGGCCAGAAGGTGCAGAAGGTGATGGTGCAGCCCATCGTATCCTGCTCGATGCGTGAGCAGTAGGAGCTTTGGGCCGGGAAATGAGGGGCGAAGGAGGAGACGGGGTAGGCCCGAGGGAGCGGAGTGCGGCCGCTTATCCCATGAGCCCCTGGGGCGGCCGAGGCTAGGAGAAAGCGCGGGGAGTTGAAGAACCAGTTATGGGCGGGAGGTAGGCTCGGGCAGACCCTGCGTTGGAGAATGCGGTAGTGGTGGGGTGAGCGGGGAAGACGATTTTAATTATATACTGACTGAAAGCGGGTGTTACTGCTTTCCACCGGGAGGGAGACCTCGGCGCGGAAGAAACTCCAGGAAGATGAGAGTGGGAGCTATTCCTTTATAGTATTTAGTGATGTCCTAATGGGTGTTTGGACTTACCAGGTGGCTCAGAATCCTTCTGCCGATGCGGGAGACGGGATTTTTGATCCCAGAGTGGGGAAGATCCCATGGAGAAGGAAGTGGCAGCCCACCCAAGACTTCTTGCCTGGAAAGTCCCATGGACAGAGGAACCTGGGGGGCTACAGTCCATGGGGTCACAAGAGTGGGACAGGACCTAGCGACTGAACAGCAACAGTGGGTACCTAGTTGGGCACTTTCTTTGCCTAGGCACAGAGTTCGCGTTCAGAAAAATGAGATGCGGGTAGATTTAACGAGTTCCAGGAAGCAGAGTCTATGCTTTGCGTGTGGTTTTTTTTTTTTTTTTCCTTAACTCCTGCTGCAGAATCTCATCTTCAGATACTTGCAAAATGTAAGTTGTTGTCTGTTTTGTTATTTTTAAGTTAAAGGTGAATTTATTTGGCTGTTTGTATCATCCTGTCTGATCATTGTTCTAGAGCCAAAAAATGAAACTGGAGATTGGGAGGGCACTTGAGGAGAAGGAGTGCCAGGAAAGCTCTAATGTGACAAAATGGTATGTAGCCATGCCATGAGCTTCCCTGGTGGCTCAGACGGGAAAGAATCTTCCAGCAATGCAGGAGACCCAGCTTGGATTCCTGGGTGGGGAAGATCCCCTGAATGGCAACCCACTCCAGCGTCCTTACCTGGAGAATTCCATGGATAGAAGAGCCTGGAGAGCTACAGTCCATGGGGTCTCAAAGAGTTGGTCATGACTGAGCCCCTAACACAGCCATGCCAACTCCAAGCATGCAAAGAACTGTGTTGTTACTACTTTGCAAGACCAAAATTACTAATTTCGAAAAGTAATTACTGGCTGACATGATAGCGGCACTTGGGTATTGGTACTTTCCTTGGGATTATGGCAAGAACATTGGAACCTTTCCATGGCACCTCAGGATGAGACACTGGAAGAAAATTTCTGTCAGCTTTTACTAGGTCATAAGGTGGTGTGCTGAGCACTTTGGGAGGTGGAGACACACTTATCGATAGAAAAGACACTGGAAAAGGAAGATTGGAGGGATAGGTTCAGAGGATTTAGTGAACCCTTTCACTAAACCCTTTCACTCCCTTTCCTTTGGACGGATTTTTATCAACTCAAAATTTGATCTGGCAGAGCAGAGTATTTATCCCTGAAGGAAAATGTGTTTCCTGTGGTTCTGACAAATTTTAGTATGTGACAACTTAATAGAAAAGCATTAATTTCAAGCCGTTGTAATTTTTAATCACAGGAGTTGAGGGTCTCACTCCTGGTTATTAGGGCTTCCCAGGTGGCACTAGTAGTAAAGAATCTGCCTGCCAGCGCAGGAGATGAGAAGAGATTCGGGTTCCGTCCCTGGGTCAGGATGATCCCCTGGAGGAGGGCATGGCAGCGCACTCCAGTGTTCTTGCTTGGAGGCTCCATCCCTTGGATAGAGGAGGCAGGCTACAGCCCATGGGATTGCAAAGAGTCGGACACAACTTACGCGTTCCTGGTTATTAGGTGTGAGACGTGGAAAACTGAGACGCTAGAGAAGACTGTCTTGCAGCTGGAGTTTGCTCTGGTAGATAAGAAAGAAGCCCCTTTTGCTATCTTGTCACATTTTCACTCTAAATGTACAGAGACTATAAGCAACAGAAATATGATTGAGTCTCAAAAACACAGGAATATTATTAGTTCCAGTGTAGCATTTATTAAGTGAGAATGTTTCATGGTAAGTAACTTGTCTTGGCTTTTATTTGTCAAAGTTTTTTAGGAGCCGTATTTGTCTGTTTGACCAAAGTGGTTGGATTTTGTTCACTTAGTTCTTAACATTTCTGTTTTTCTGATTATTTCAGAGATCGCGGATTCAGGTGTGGCTTTATGAGCAAGTGAATATGCGGATAGAGGGCTGTATCATTGTAAGTCATGATATTTTACCTCAGAGCATGTTGTTCAAAGAAAAAAATTTCCTAAAAGATGGCCAACAGAGCAATATACAAAAAAATCAAAGACCCAACCCACGGAAAGTCCTTCAGGACTCACTGTCCTTGTCTCATTGTTCTACTTAATAGGGATTAGGTAATTCACAAAAGAGAGGGAAAATTAATTTTATAAAATATTTAAACAATGGTATTAGTCTTTAAAGGAGGGATCATAAATAAAATGAGGAGGGAGAAAGATGAGAATTCTTGGTTAGTGATACCTGAATAGAACTGGATGTCCAAGGTAGCAGAGTAATTTAAATAATGTTTTAAAGAAAGAAAATATGGGTGGAAGTGTTATACTAAGAGTCTGGTATTTCTTTGAGACAGTAATCTCCCCTTCCCCTGTTTGTTAGTTGAAAAAACAAGCTCGGTGGTTGGTAGTGATAGTGTATTTGTGGGAACATGGGAAAATTAATACATGTACACACACTGTACTGAGTAGGTTATAAAAGATGTGAATGATGACTTTTTGGCATAGTTAATGAAGTCTAAAGTCCCCAAAGTTCCAGAAGTAATTTGAAGTACATTCCCTCTTTTGTCGTTATTTAAAAAGAGACTTAGGGAGTTTCCTAGTGGCAAAGTAGTTACGATACCAGGCTTTCAATACTGTGGCCTGGGTTCAATTCCTGGTTGGGGAACTAAGATCCTGCAAGCTGTGTGGGGCACTCCCCCTCCCAAAAAAAAAAAGGAAGGAGAGGCTTGAGATGTGGTGTTTCAGCTGGAAGATCAGTGGAGAGATGAATTTCTGAATTTGGTGTTTTTATATATTGCCATATTAATTTAGAACGGTTTGGATATGATTTTACATGAAGATGACAGTCAATTGACTTATTTTTCTAGGGTTTTGATGAGTATATGAACCTCGTATTAGATGACGCAGAAGAGATTCATTCTAAAACAAAGTCAAGAAAACAACTGGGTAAGAATATAGATGGCCTCAAAGAATTATAGAAATTTTTATTCACTTGCAGAATTGAATGAATTGCAACTCATTTCATGTTTAAATTTAGTTTGTATATGAGAAATTATTTGGGAGAGTAGTGTATTCTTAATCATCTTTTGCCACTTATTGTTTATCTCACTCCATTTCTACTTCTGTCTCTCCAGTTGGGAGCTTTCACCAAGGTTACCAAAGACTAATGGTGTTTAATCTAATGGTCCCCATTTTATTGAGCTCTAAATGGCATTTGGCTCTGTGATACTATAGTCAGCTTTTCACTTTTCATTACTAGTTGTTCCTTTTTGAGACTTCTATATATTCATTCTTTAGGACCCAGCCATTAAATGTTTGAGTTGCTTAAGTCTTGGTTCTCAGTCCTCCTGTCACTCAATATTATTTCCTAGGTACTCAAGACTACACTAACAGTTATATTTATATGTTGACTTGCAAATGTACATTTGTAGCTCTAGACCTCTCTCAGCCTCTTCAGTATTTCTACTTGGATGTCTCAAAGGCTCCTCAAAATTAGCATATCAGAATCAAACTCAGTTCCAATGCCTGACACACGATTTAGAGCTATATTAGTGTTTCCTGCCGTAGTAAATGGGACCAGTTCTATTCAGTTTACTAATAAATTTCTCTGCAACTCCAATTTGCTCTGCAGACTCCAGTCATCTTTTTAAAACACTGGCCTGAATTTGTTATCTCTTTGCTTGAAATCCTTTGGTGGCTTCCTGTTGCTCATAGGATAAGAAAATCTTTAATATATCCTTCAAAGTCCTTCATGATCTGGCTTTACCTCCCTCTGCTCATTTTGTATCACTCTGTACTTCATTTTCTGAGGATCATGCACACTTCTTTCAATTCTTGGAATCTGCACATTTGTCTCATCATAAATTTTTGTGTATGCTGTCCCCTGTGTCTTTGGGACTCAGGTCAGGTACCACTTCCTGCCGGGGTTAGGTTTTGTTTTGCCTGGGGTGGGGATGGAGGGAGGGTATGCTGTGCTGAATTTGTAGTAAAACGTTCATTATTGGGGTTGTTAATGTCTGCCACTGGGCCACATGCTCCACTAGTGCATGAGTCCTCTCTGTTTTGCTCCCTAGTGTACTTAGTGCATGCCACATAGTAGAAATTTTAAAATATTTGAATAGTGAAGTCAGTTTCTTGACCCATGTTCTTTAGGATTTATGGCTTCCTCAAGGCTTAAATAATTTCTGTTAAAATTGCATTAAGTTGAGGTTTATTTAGGCATTTTGTCTTTAACTGTTTAATGCCCCAATTGACAGCTCACTAGTATTTTTAAAAGTGGTAGTTTTCAAGTGCCTCTTTTTTCCAGTCCCTGAGAATTCTCTTGAGCCTTATCTTAGCTGTGTGCAAAGTAGATTCTGGGAGTGGTATAATGTTTTGCTTAGCTTCTTCCTGCCTAGGCTTTTTGAAAACCTGGATTTTTCAAATATAAACGTGTCTTATCAGGAAGTGCAAGCTCACCTTACTGACATTATTTATAAATTATTTGCAAAGTATTGATTGCTCATGGTAATATCAACTCTGTAAAACAGGTTAATATTACTTCTTGTGGAATTGCTGATGGTGTTGATTAACATTTCTCAAAGTGTTCTATTGAACACCAGTATTCCTGCAGATATTTATAGATATTTCTCAGGAAGAGTGCCCTTTGCTCAAACAGATTTAGACAGTGTTAGGTAAAACTCAAACAAGTTTGTATATCACAGAATGAAATCCTTATTAAGAACTCTTAAGAATGAGGTTATAGTATGCTGCTGCTAAGTCGTTTCAGTCGTGTCTGACTCTGTGCGACCCCATAGATGGCAGCCCACCAGGCTCCACTGACCCTGGGATTCTCCAGGCAAGAACACCGGAGTGGGTTGCCATTGCCTTCTCCAATGCATGAAAGTGAAAGTGAAGTCGCTCAGTCGTGTCAGACTTTTCTCAACCCCATGGACTGCAGCCTCCCAGGCTCCTCCATCCATGGGATTTTCCAGGCAAGAGTACTGGAGTGGGTTGCCATTGCCTTCTCTGTATAGTATGCTGCAGTTCCTAAAAAATTCATTTCTCAGCTTCTGCAAAATCAGCTTTAGGAAATGTTGGGATAGTTCACTTAGTCTGCAGACACTGTACTTTTCATAAAGTAACATTTCTCTGCCTTCATTAGGTGATTGTTGGAAAAGTGCATATGGTCTGATATGCACAGCCTTTCAACATTGGAACATGTCACATAATTTCACAGACGAGAAAGCATTTTTAGAATCACTCAAGAACGACCTAAAATTCTGAAGCTAAAAGTTACAGTTTTCTGAGTGACTATTAATGGCTTTTTTTTTTTTTTTAATTTTGTGTTGCAGGTCGGATCATGCTAAAAGGAGATAACATTACTCTGCTCCAAAGTGTCTCCAACTAGAAGTGACAGATGAAGTGAGAAATTGTTTGGCAATACCGTTGGTTTTTTTAGGTGTCCTTTGTTAGAGATGTAGTTCTAAAACATGTATTCATATTGTTCTGCTCACCCTTATGTTATTACCAGATGACAATAAATGCTGTGGGACTGTTTTTATCAAAATATTTACCTTATTTTTTCTATCCAGTTATAGAGTTTTTACACAATGTCACCGTTAGCTGTTAGTGTTTATTTTAAAGTTTTCTGAGGGATGGCACTTGCCCTGAACATTTCTGTGAAAAACATTCTGTTTTTCACAGAACTGGGATTTGTAGATCCTTAAGGCAAAGACTAGGAATTCTGCCTGATGTGACTTCTGATACTGGGTGGTGTAGCAGGGGAGCGTTCACAAAAGTAAAGATTATGGTGCTAATATATGTTTTCATCATCAGTTCTAATTCTGGAAGCTGGGACACCAGGGCTTCTAGCCACATTATGTTGAGAACATTATAAGGGCTCAGTATCTGCTTAGCACTCTGTTAGAGTTACTCTGTGAGGTCTTTGTGTATTTTATCACTAAGATCAGAATGTGAGGAATATTTGGATATAGACATAGAATGAAGGTTTTAATTAAAAAGGAGTTCTGTTAAGAGTTAACCAGAGGGAGACTTTGTGAGATTGGTAATGTGAAAAAGACCCACAGGAAACACTGGTTAACTGTTAACTACTGTTAAGCAGAATAATAGAATGTTAGTTGAAGAAACACCTCTCATACTCTTATCTCCAAGGATTTTGGTTCCTCCCCCAGTAATTGCTTATTTCCTAATTAAATTATGTCATTAGTTCTCGCTTCCCCCAATATATCAGGGTTGTTCTGATTAGAATTCTAATAACCATATTAAATGGTTATTGAATATCTGCTATTAATTGAATACATATGTGAAACAGACTGACAAACATAGCCTCAATACCAGGTACTAAGTATTATTTAAGTTGAATCTTGAAAGATGAATAAGACCTGCCTTAAATTCTGATAATGGGCAGTGTTACTAAGGGTAGCTGAGGAAGAACCAGAAAGTCCAGTTCTTGTTTTTCCAAGTGCCTGTGAGGGTGATACAGAACTTTTCTTTAAACTGAGTAAAAGAATCACTTTGTGAGGTAGAGAAGATTTGTAGGTGAGCGTAGAAATCAGTCCAACTTAGAACTTGGCATTTTAGCTGTCCCACTCTATTTAAAGTTGTGCCTTTTTGGTCATGTTTTCTAAATAAAGGGCTGGTTTAGCTCTTTTAACATGTCTTAAGTTGGAAATTCAATTGAACCTGCTATAGCATGCAAAGAAAACCTCAAGCAGCAGAGGGAGTTGCAGCCCTGAGACTGCTTCAGCCTTTCTGGTGAAAAGCTTTTTGAGAGCAGAGCAAAGACCTCCCTGCAGCTTTCTTGGCACCAAAATAGCTGAGAAGAAGGATAAAAGCTGGAGCAACATAATCCCTAAGAAAACCCGCTGGCTGCTTTTTCTTTTCCCCATGCTGCCTTTCTGACCTGCCCACCCTATGTAAGCAAAGCTGTTCCTGCTGTGGGTTATTCTGAGTGGCTCAAGACATGGAAGTGTCTATTTTTGACAGAGCAAATGATGATAGTGAGAAATAAAGGTACAGTGAACTTAAAATTGAGCTCTGTATTTAGAGATCCCTGCTTGCTTTCCTGCTGTACTGGAGCCTGTGGTGTTTGCTTTTTAAGTGGTACTTTTCCACAATCTGCAGATCTTTTCTTCCAACCAGAATTTATATTATAGAAGGCATTGCTCTCTGCTTCATTAAGGTTATTCGTATGTGCTGCTGGGAATCTGTTCTTGACAGCTCTTGGTATTTGAGCAGTTATTTTTCTGAAATGGTTGGTTTCTGAAGGGGTCTTGCTAACCACTCAGTAACTCATAATATTGTTGAAGTGAAGGATGGGAGGACAATAGCCTCTGAGACAGTAAGTGCTGATTCGGGCCTGACGTTCGTAGTAAGCAGGGGGAAAGAAGGGTCAGAATAGTTGGAAAACACTGGAATTCTGTATATGCAGGCACCAGCTGTTCTAGAGTCACATTTGTCAGTTTCAGGATTAGAGAGTGGGTCTCTAATTTTGACTAAGGCATTACTGCCCAGGAAATAACAACAGGCATTTGCCTAATAGCACCATCTCCTGTTATTGGTTGATCCAGGATCTTTGTCCTTATTAATTATTCCTTAATTTATTATTCCTATTAGAACTAATCATAACCACATAGGAAAAAAACACATCCAGTGAAATTTTTAAAACTTCAGACTACACGGAAAGATGTAGAGCAGAGAACAAATCCCCCCTTTCCCCATCAATGTTCTCCATGAAAAACCACGGTTAGGAGTTGGATGCCTTCTGAGCTCTTTTTTAATATGTATAGCTTGGTTTCTCATTTTGGTATTTGTACTTTAAAATTTCTTTTAATTAAAAATTTTAACTTTGGTAAAATATACACATATAATATTTGCTATCTTAACCATTTTAAAGTGTACAGCTCAGTAATGTTAAGTATATTCACATTGTTACACAGTCAATATTTGGAACTTTTTTATCTTACAAAAATCAAAACTGGACCCATTAAACAATAACTTGTCACCCCTCCCTCCCCTGAGCCCCTAGTGACCATCATCCTTTCTGTTTCTGAGTTCGATTAGGTACCTCATATAAATAGAGCGTGTAGAATGTGTCAGGATTTCCTTCCTTTCTAAGGATGAATGGTATTGCGTGTATGTATACCATATTTTGCTTATACGTTTAACTGGCAGTAGGCATTTGGGTTGCTTCCACTCTTTTACTTTTGTAAATTATGCTGCTGTGCATCTTTGAGACTCCACTTTCAGTTCTTCTGAGCATATGCTTACAATTTTTTTTGAGGAACCATCAAACTATTTTCCACAGCATCTTCACCATTTTACTTTCTCGTAAGTAGTGCACAGAGGATTCAATTTCTTCACTTCCTTGGTAAAACAACTTTTTTAATAGAGAAGTCTGTGACGTTTTCGGCCAGGCAGGCCACTTGAAGGGGATGAAGCCAGAGGAGTGGTCCTGATGCTGACCTGGCTGTGTAGGTGACTGTGTGAAGGTCTTGCCCTTGTAGATGCCCACCATGCTGCCCGTCTTAGGTGGGATGGCGTGTCCTGCAGGTGTCTTTGCCACCTCAGGCTTCTCCTTGGGTGGTGCCTCCTCCTCGGCCTTACATAGGTGCTGTAGCAGGGAGTGCCGCTTCCTCGCCAGGCCTGGCTCAGCAGTTGCTGGGGCCTGCACAGCTGTACCAGCTCCTCGGAGGGCAAATTGCAAAAGGGCTGATGCTTCTGCTACACTTGCGCAACCTTGTGGATTCTTCTTGGAGGAACAAAACTTGCTTTTGAGAGCAGTCATCCTAATGGTGGTTGTGAGGTTGTGGCTTTGGTTTTCATTTCCATAATAATTAGTGTTGTTGAGTGTCTTTTCATGTCTTTATTGGTCATTTGTATGTCTTCTTTGGAGAAATGTCTTAAATAAAGTGCTCTTCCCATTTTTAAATAGGTTATTTTGTTGTTGTTCATTTGTACTAGTTCTTTACGTATTCTTAAGTGATTTGCAAATATTTGCTGCCTTTTCACTCTGTTGATTGTCTTTTAATACACAGTTCCAAATTTTGATGCAGTCCAGTTTATCTGTTATTGCTTTTGTAGCCTTTTGGGGAGGGGGTTAGGGGCTTGCCACACAGCTTGTGGGCTCTTAGTTCTCCGACCAGGTATTGAACATAGGCCCTTGGCAGTGAAAGTACCAAGTCCTAACCAGTGGACCACCAGGAATTCCCTGTTGCCTTTGTAGTGTCATGGGTATCTTCATCTATGTACACATGTTCTTTGCAGCTTCACTGTTACCAACAAAACTTGTACCTAGTTCCATGTTAAACAGCTGTGATGTATTCTAATACATGAGTCTCAATTTAAGTAGTCACATCCTATTGATAGGTATTTTAGGCTGCTTCTTATTTTTTGCTGTTAAAAAAAATTGTAATTGACATTTTTATGCCTGTTTTTGTCCACTTAACATTTCCTGAGATGAATTCTTAGAAGTGGAATTGCTAGATCACAGGATATGCACATTAAAAAAAACTCTGTAGGTATTTTTAAATTGCCTTCCAAAGTACTTGTGAGAAAATTGTTTTCCTCATACCAGGCAACCATCAGGCAGCAGCATTAATGAAACGCACAGGCTTATTGTGAGGATACTATGAGATAATGATTGCCAACATCCTAAGGATGCCAGAGGAGAAAGATGGAAGAATTTGATCTTTGATGAATTTGCACCACTGAATGAATCAACTCTGAAACTTCCCTGCCACCTAACTTCTTATATGAGAGAATAAAATTCCTGATTGGGTTTTCTGTTACTTACAGCTAAAGCATTGTAACTGAGTACAGTGTCAGAACAGGGTTACTTGTCTTCAGTACCTCTTAAACTTGGAGGGGACTAGTTGTTTTACTGAAGATTTGTCAAATGCCGTAGTTGAGAAGGTTGGCAAACTTGGACCTATATGAGAGAATACAAATGAAGTGATGTGACCGATGTTATTTTGTAAAACAGTAAACTTCCTTAGTTAAAATAATTTCTGAGAAAAATGCTATTGGATCATCATGTCTGGAGAAATTACTGTCTCTGGAATATTAGCAGAGTACCCTCATTCCCAGGGCCATCTGAGTTTGAGATGTTTTGCTTGGCTGAGAATTGAAGAGGAGTGAGGGAGAATTATTAATAACAAAAAAGTGCTTCCTTTTGATGAACTGTGTTACTAAAGCAGAGATGGTAGGAGTAGAGTGGGAAAGGGAGGATTTTCCCAAGAAAAGCTTTATTCTAATCATATACTTGGTAAGGTGAATTTGGGAAGATATGGCTTCTATTTTACCAATGTCAGCTTTTATTAAGATGTTGTGTGTTAGACATAGTGAAAAAATTTTAATTTAGTCCTTGTCTTTGGGGAGCTGGGAAAGCAGTGTGGTAAAGAGGGAAAGGTGACCTTGGTAGTCCACATACCTGGCCTTAAACGCCAACTTTAGAATTATCCAGACATCTCAACCTCAGTTTCACCAGGTTGGTGGAAGACCTATCAAGCCTCAGGAATGCTCAAGAAGTAGTCTTTGTCTCGTTAGAAATGATACTTATTTGTCTAGTTATAAATGTGGATAGTTTTGTAGTTTAAAAGATTTACTTAGGAATGTGTGAGGAAAGGTAAACTTGTTCTACATAGAGCAAGACACGTCACAACTTTTCCATAAAGATTTCAGAATCAGCTTGCCAATTTCTGTTGAAAAACTCTACTGGGATTTTGGTTGTGATTATTTCGTGCTGTAAATAATTGTGGAAGAATTGACCATTTTCCGTTGATAAACATGGTCATTCAGTTCAGTCGATCAGTTGTGTCCGACTATTTGCAACCCCATGGACTTCAGCATGCCAGGCTTTCCTGTCCATCACCAATTCCTGGAGTTTACTCAATCTCATGTTCATTGAGTCAGTGATGCCATCCAATCATCTCATCCTCTGTCATCCCCTTCTCCTCCTGCCGTCAATCTTTCCCAGCATCAGGATCTTTTCCAGTGAGTCAGTTCTTCACATCAGATGGCCAAAATACTGGAATTTCAGCTTCAGTGTCAGTCTTCCAATGAATATTCAGGACTGATTTCCTTTAGGATTGACTGGTTGGATCTCCTTGCAGTCCAAGGGACTCTTTAAGAGTCTTCTCCAACACCACAGTTCAAAAGCATCAGTTCTTCAGTGCTCAGCTTTATTTATGGTCCAACTCTCACATCCCATACATAGCTACTGGAAAAACCATAGCTTTGACTAGATGAACCTTTGTTGGCAAAGTAGTGTCTCTGATTTTTAATACACTGTTTAGGTTTATCATAGCTTTTCTTCCAAGGAGCAACTGTCTTAATTTCATGGCAGCAGTCACCATCTGCAGTGATTTAGGAGCCCAAGAAAATTAAGTCTGTCACTGTTTCCGTTTCTCCATCTGTTTGCCATGAAGTGATAGGACCGGATGCCATAATCTTAGTTTTTGCATGTGGAGTTTTAAGCCAGCTTTTTCACTCTCCTCTTTCACATTCATCAAGAAGCTCTTTAGTTCCTCTTTGCTTTCTGCCATAAGGGTAGTGTCATCTGCATATGTGATGTAATTGATACTTCTCCCTGCAGTCTTTTTTTTTTTTTTTTCATTCCCTGCAGTCTTGATTCCAGCCTGTGCTTCATCCATCCTGGCATTTCCCATGATGTACTTTGCATATAAGTTAAATAAGCAGGGTGACAATATACAGCCTTGACGTACTCCTTTCTCAATTTGGAACCAGTCCGTTGTTCCATGTCTGGTTCTAACTGTTGCTTCTTTACCTGCATACAGATTGCTCAGGAAGGAGGTAAGGTGGTCAGGTATTCCCATCTCTTTTAAGAATTTTCCACAGTTTGTTGGTATCCACACAGTCAAAGGGTTTAGTGTAGTCAGTGAAACAAAAGTAGATGTTTTTCTGGAACCCTCTTGCTTTTTCAATGATCCAGTGGATGTTAGCAATTTGACCTCTGGTTCCTCTGCCTTTTCTAAAACCAGCTTGAACATATGGAAGTTCTCAGTTGACTACTATTGAAGCCCAGCTTCAAGGATTTTGAGCATTCCTTTGCTTGTGGGTGAGATAAGTGCATTTGTGTGGTAGTTTGAACATTCTTTGTCATTGCCTTTCTTTGGGATTGGAATGAAAACTGACTTTTCCAGTCCTGTGGCCACTGCTGAGTTTTCCTTGCGGCATACTGAGTGCAGCACTTTCACAGCATTATCTTCTAGGATTTGAAGAGCTCAGCTGGAATTCCATCACCTCCACTAGCTTTGTTCGTAGTGATGCTTCCTAACGCCCACTTGACTTCACATGGCCAGGATGTCTGGCTCTAGGTGAGTGTTCACACCATCATGGTTATCTGGGTCATGAAGATCTCTCTTCTGTAGTCCTCTGTGTATTCTTGCCACCTCTTCTTAATATCTTCTGCTTCTGTCAGGTCTCTACCATTTCTGTCCTTTATTGAGCCCATCTTTGCATGCAATGTTCCCTTGGTATCTCTAATTTTCTTGAAGAGATCTCCTGTCTTTCCCACAGGCTGTAGTCAGTGGGCTCAGTACTTGCAGCATGTGGGCTCTAGGCCATGCAGATTCAGGAGTTGCTGCTCGTGGGCTCTAGAGTACAGTCTCAGGAGCATGGGCTTAAGTTGCTCCACAGATCCTGGATCAGGGATCAGACCTGCATCCCTGCATTGACAAGCAGATTCTTATCCACTGTGCCACCAAGGAAGTCTCTTTTTAGATTTCTTATATCATTTTTCTGACATTCTCCACATCTTCCGTATTTTTTGAGCATTGTGAATTAGATTTTGTCTTGTAGGTCTGCAATTAGGTCTTTCTCAGGGATAATTTTTATTGACTTAGTTTATTTCTTTCAATGGGCTATACTCTCTTGTTTCCTTGCGTGCTTTGTGTTTTGTGGCATCGTTGTTGAAAATTAGATATTTGAATCTAATAATGTTATCCCTGGAAATCAGATTCTCCTTCTTACCTGAAGTTTTTTGTTGTTACTATTTAATTGTTATGGGTTGTCTCTGTTCCAAGGATCAGCTGCAGGTTTAAATTTAAGGTCTTCTCAGTTCTTTTTTGAGCCTGTACACTTTCTAATTTTTCCCATATATATATTTGGTTTTGAATGTCCTAGTCTTTTGATGTCTGGCTGCCAAAATGGGAGAAAGAGAAAAATGAAAGGGAGGGAGAAAAGGGCACTGACACTTTAAATCCCTTACAAGGTCCCTTCAGCCATAGGAGAGGAGGCTTACAACAATGGGTGGAAGTGCAACAACAATGGCCCGCCTAGCAGCTATCACCAGTTAGAATATGACTTCCCAGTATCTGGAGGACAGTCCTTTTTACCCATCCTGGATGTACGCAGACTGCATCAGGAACATATGCACAGCTGCCTGCCTTGGAGATGGATTGTCCTGTGCTAAGAGCTGAGACTGACCAAAAATAACCATAGTTTACCTTCCAAGCCTTCCTCCGGAAGTTTTAAACCTTCAGTCAATTTCAGAATTTTAAGATAGATATGTCAGAGGAATTCTGCCAGTTGTAGTCTTAAGTGGGGAGAGATTCCTAGTGTTTCCTGCTCTGCCATCCTCCCAGAATCCTCTCTTATTTTTTAAAGGCAGTATGATTGTTTTTCAAAGACAGTAAAAGGGCAGTATTTTGTGAGTTTGTTCCTGAGCTGAAATTCTTGACATATCGCTTCCTGTTGTGAAATCTTTTTATGAGAACTTCACCAATGTTTTTATTTTGAGTGTGTGTGGAGATAGAGAGGGTACATGCATAAATACAATGGGGAATTATATGATATGTAGCTCTTCATAAAGTTCTGAGACCTGTGCTGGCCAGTACAGTAGCTGTTGAGCACTTGAAATGTGGCTACTAAGTCCCTGGTGGCTCAGACTGAAGAATCTGCCTGCAATGCTAGAGACCAGGGTTCGATCCCTGGGTGGGGAAGGTCGCCTAGAGAAGGGAGTGGCTACTCGCTCCAGTATTCTTCCCTGGAGAATTCCATTGACCTAAGAGCCTGAGGGGTACAGTCCATGGAGACACAAAGAGTTGGACATGGTTGAGTGACTTTAAAAAACCAGATTTTTAATTTAGAAAACTTTCATGTGTAAGTGGAACAACCTTGCTATGGAAATCCACTTTTTCAGCTAAACATTTAATGAAACTCAAAACATATCAAGTATTACTGATAAGAATAAATTCTGTTTTCTATGTACATATTGAATGTACTATGAGTGTATTATACCCATCAGATTTTGATAATTACCCCCAAAATGAAGAAAAATATTAGTAAGTTTTTATATTTATTACATGTTAATGTTTTGGATATAATGGATTAAATAAAGTACATTATTATAATTAATTTCACTTTTTAATTTTTTCACTACTTAGGAAACTTTAAATTACATATATGGCTTGTATTGTATTTCTTTTAGACAGCTCTAGCCTAGATTGTAAGTAACATGAGTTTACAACACCATTCCTGTGGCTCTCCAGTGTTGTAAATACAGGAAAAGTGGTAGCTCTGTAGAGTTATTGACACTAGAGGGCTCGGTGTTGGAAAAATAGGAAAGGAAGCCTGGAAAGCTAATGCAGACCCAGCTGGTTGGAAGAAGAACGTGGGCACTGGGAAGGTTTATTGCGTGAAAGCAACTGTTACCCATTTAAAGTATGAACTGAGTACACGGTTATCTCTACATTGCTATGTTTTCTGCTTTCAGTTTAAAATCCAAGAAAGTAATTTATTTTTAAAAAATAAACATGAAAGTTGAAAAATAAGGCTAAAATTAATACGACAAAATGATTAAATATTAAAATGAAGAGGACAGAATTAACAGATAATTTAAAATTCAAAAGGAAAACATACTATTCTAAATCAGGAATTTAAACATTATATCCATGAACCCTCCCTTCACCAATTTTAGCTACAGAAGCTAGTGAACCTCGCTACAGTTAAAAGTAGGGGGGAACATTCATTTTTGGGGGGAATACAGTTAATATATTGGAGTTACAGAGGAATTTATGTACTCTCACAATACTTGCATAATTATCACTGCAAAAAGAAAAAAATCACTAGGTTTCTTAATCAGGTTGGAATAAGAAGGACCGCATTTGTCTTCTCACCAGAAACAACAAAAAATCTGGACAAAATTTATATGAAGCAGATTTCAGACACTGGACATCTGGCGTTTCAGGATAGTGATCTGTGAGGAAGGGAAAACCAAATGAGAAGAGCCATATAACTGGCCATAATCTCTGGATAGATTTCAGGTATAATGGGCAGGTATCCAGGTGGAGACCAGGAGTCTCTTAAGTTGAGAAGATGGAGACAAGAATCTGAATCAGTTCAGTTCAGTTCAGTCGCTCAGTCGTGTCCGACTCTTTGTGACCCCATGGACTGTAGCCCACCAGGCTCCTCTGTCCATGCGATTCTCCAGGCAAGAATACTGGAGTGGGTTGCCATTTCCTTCTCCAGGGGATCTTCCCAACCCAGGGATTGAATCCAGGTCTCCCACATTGCCAGCAGACGCTTTAACCTCTGAGCCACCATAGTTAGGTTAATCATGTTCCTGTTATGGTTTGCAATTGTAATTATCTTTTTTTTTTGTCTGGCTATTGATTGTGAAAACTGATAAATATCTTTCCTGTTGTGATTATGTAACTATTATTCACTTAATACCACTGTATCATGATTGGTCAATAGAGAAATAATAGAATTCTGTATCACCAAAACTATCATTTAATAGAAAACCTGAAATCACTTTTTAAAATTCAGATGTATATCAGAATTATCTTGGAATTTTTTTGAAAAATACAAATGCCCAGATATTGCTTTTTTTCCTCCAAAGCTCCAGATATGTTTCTAATGAGCAGCCATGTTTAGAAACAACTGGACTATATGATGATCTTTTACTTTTATCCAGTTTGTTTCACTTTTTCTATTTCATATTCAGTGCTCCCATTTCAAGTGGTTTATGTTTTCCAATTTCTCCATCTCTTCTTTTTTTCTTAATGTTCTTTCTCAAGCCTTTATCAAGCATAGTAGAAAAGCTTTTGTACACATAAATATAAATAGTATGTATAATATATATATTTTAGAAAACTTAGGAATTTTTGCCTAACTAAAAAAATTATGACATTTTCATTCCACTTGTTTGACTTAGTATGAATAGAATGCTAGATTTCTAATTTAAAGATATACATATGCAACAAGCAACAAAGTTTTACTGTATAGCACATACAGTAACTATGTGAACAATCAGTTTCAGTTCAATTCAGTTCAGTTGCTCAGTCGTGTCCAACTCTTTGTGCCCCATGGACTGCAGCACTCCAGGCTTGCCTGTCCATCACCAACTCCCGGAGTTTACTCAGACTCACGTCTATTGAGTCGGTAATGTCATCCAACCATCTCATCCTCTGTTGTCCCCTTCTCCTCTTGCCTTCAATCTTTCCCAGCATCAGGGTCTTTTCAAATGAGTCAGTTCTTCGCATCAGGTGGCCAAAGTATTGGAGCTTCAGGTTCAGCATCAGTCCTTCCAATGAATATTCAGGACTGATTTCCTTTAGGATTGACTGGTTGGATCTCCTTGCAGTCCAAGGGAGTCTCAAGAGTCTTCTCCAACACCACACTGTAGTCAATAACTTGTAATAACCTATAATGGAAAATAATCTGAAAAATAATATATATGTGTATATGTATAACTGAATCACCTTCCTGTGTACCTGCAACATTGTAAGTCAATTCTACTTTGATAAAATATATAAATTAAGAAAAAAAAAAGTGTATGACATTAGGACAAAGACCAGGAAGAAGGAAAGGGAATTTTCAGGGTGTAAGATTCTTACCCTGTATATAAAGTGATGTATTAGTGGAATGTAGTATATAATAATTTAAAGATTGGTGTATAAGATAAATCCTGAAGCATTCACAAAAATTGTAAGAGTGATAAGCTAATAGAAGACATATAATAGAATCATCTGGAATCATCTGGGGACATGCCCAATCTGAGGACTTCCCTGGTGGTTCAGTGGTTAAGACTCCAGTTTCTAATGCAGGGAATGCAGGTTAGATCCCTGGTTGGGGAACTAATATCCCACGTGTTGGGAGGCAACTAAACTTAGCACCACAAGGAAGAGCCCATGGCCACAGTGAGAGACCCTGCATGCTGCAGCTAAGACCCGACAAAACCAGAACAATTCCAATCTAAAAAAGGGATAAAGGGAAGAAGGAGAACTGAGACAAACTGAAAACCAATAGCAGGATGAAAACACTTCTACCAGTCAATAATTGTGCTTCATAAAAATGGTCTAAACACCCCAATTAACATCGAAACGGATTAGAAGAGTAAGACACAGTTACATGCTGCTAATCAGTGGTTTCACTTTAATAAATGGTTCAAATAAGTTAAATGTATTAATAAATTAGTGGGGAAAATGCCCTCCTACTTCTAATACAATATAAAGAAAGTTGGAAAGCCTGTGTAAAGAGCAAAGTAGAGTTCAGAACAAAGCTTATTACCGGTGAAAAGTTAATCTTGTTATAAAGATCAGAGGGTCAGCTCTGTGGAGTTGACAATTCTACATGTTTATGTTCCTACATATTTATGGTACAGCTTCAAAATACATGCAAAAGCTGACAAAACGGTGATGGGAAGCAATATTCATAATTATAGGCAGATTTCAACACTTCTCAATAACAAAACATACAGAAAACACATGAAACTAATATAATTTTATATGTCAAATATATCTCAATAAAAACAGAAAATAAGGGTATATAAAATTTGAACCATGCTATCAACCAATTTAATGTAATTGACATTTACATAGTACTCAGTAGCAGCAGAAAACAGTTTTTCCAAGTGCACAAAGGACTTTTTATCAAGCTTGGTCATATTCTGGGCAATAAGTATCAGTATATTTAAAAGGATTAAAATCATGCAAAGTATTTTTGGCAATAAAATTAAAATTTGACAGCAGAACAGTTTCTGAGAAATTTCCAAATATTTGGAAACTAAACACACTACATCCCCCAAGAAACAACAAGGAAACAAAAAGGGAAATTAGGATTTTGAACTGAATGAAAAGTGAAAATACATCATACGAGAATTTGAAAGGTACGACCAAGGCAGAACTCAAATAAAAATTTATAGTATAAATGCCTGTACTTGAAACATCTCAAATCAATAATCTAAACTTCCACCTTAAAATAGAAAATTAGTGTGTGTGTGTGTTCAGTCATGTCTGACTCTTTGCGACCCCCCGCCAGTAGCTGGCCAGGCTCCTCTGTCCGTGGAATTTCCCAGGCCAGAATGCTGGAGGGGGTTGCCATTTCCTTCTCCAGTGCATCTTCCCAAACCAGGGATCAAACCTGTGTCTCCTGCATTTCCTACACTGGCAGGCAGATTCTTTACCACTGAGCCACCTGGGCTAGAAAACAAGAGTAAGTAAAAATACTCAAAGTAAGGAGAAGAAAGAAAATAATAAACATGAGAATAGAAATCAATGAAATTGCTAAACCTCTAGCTAGACTGATCAGGAAAAAAGATGACACATTTACCAATATACCAGTAGCATTTGAGTTTTTTGTTTTTGTTTTGATTACCTGATTTTTAGGATCTTAGTTCCCTGACTAAGGATTGAACCTGTAGCTTGGCATTAAAAGCACGGATTCCTAACCACTGTACCAGCAAGGAATTCCTTCAAAAGCAGAACTCTCTAATCCAACCTCTAATCCTTCCAAAGGATGGCTTTACTAGTGAATTACACTATACGTTTAAGGAAGGGAAAAAAAAAAAACCCAATTCCTTACAAAGTCTCCCAGAAAATTGAAGGGAATAGAATGTTCCCTTACTCCAGGAAACCAATTAGTATAATTTTTCACACTACAAACTTTAAAATAAAAAATGTTATCTCCTCAACACTTGCACAGAAAAACACTGATAAAATA
Organism: Bos taurus; assembly: GCF_002263795.3. Classification (NCBI taxonomy): domain Eukaryota; kingdom Metazoa; phylum Chordata; class Mammalia; order Artiodactyla; family Bovidae; genus Bos; species Bos taurus. The sequence goes on from NC_037343.1 coordinate 1,655,400, forward strand.
CAGCATCCATTTCTGACAATTATTCAGTTGTTACATCGTGTCCGACTTTGCAACTCCATGGACCGCAGCATGCCAGGCCCCTCTATCCTCACTATCTCCCAGAGTTTGCACAAATTCATGTCCATTGAGTTGGTGATACTGTCTAACCATCTCATCCTCTCCTGCCCCCTTCTCCTTTTGTGTTCAGTCTTTGCCAGCATCAGGGTCTTTTCTAATGAGCTGGCTCTTTGCATCAGATGGCCAAAGTATTAGAGCTTCAGCTTCAGCATCAGCTTCAGCTTCCAATGAATATTCAGACTTGATTTCCTTTAGGATTTACTGGCTTGATTTCCTTGCAGTCCAAGGGACTCTCAAGAGTCTTCTTCAAAAGCACAGTGCAAAAGTATCAATTCTTTAGCACTCAGCTAGGCTGAAGCCTACCTTGAAGGATTTTGAGCTGTACCTTCACTTCAGTTCAGTCGCTCAGTCATGTCCGACTCTGCGACCCCATGAATCAGCAAGCCAGGCCTCCCTGTCCCTCACCAACTCCTGGAGTTCACTCAAACTCATGTCTATCAAGTCGGTGATGCCATGCAGCCATCTCATCCTCTGTCGTCCCCTTCTCCTCCTGCCCCCGATTCCTCCCAGCATCAGGGTCTTTTCCAATGAGTCACCTCTTTGCATGAGGTGGCCAAAGTACTGGAGTTTCAGCTTCAGCATCAGTCCTTCCAAAGAACACCCAAGGCTGATCTCCTTTAGGATGGACTTGTTGGATCTCCTTGCAGTCCAAGGGACTCTCAAGAGTTTTCTCCAACACCACAGTTCAAAAGCATCAATTCTTCGGCGCTCAGTTTTCTTCACAGTCCAACTCTCACATCCATACATGACTACTGGAAAAACCATAGCCTTGACTAGACAGACCTTTGTTGGCAAAGTAATGTCTCTGCTTTTCAATATACTATCTATGTTGGTCATAACTTTCCTTCCAAGGAGTAAGTGTCTTTTAATTTCATGGCTGCAGTCACCATCTGTAGTGATTTTGGAGCCCAGAAAAATAAAGTCTGACACTGTTTCCACTGTTTCCCCATCTATTTCCCATGAAGTGATGGGACCAGGTGCCATGATATTCATTTTCTGAATGTTGAGCTTTAAGCCAACTTTTTCACTCTTCTCTTTCACTTTCATCAAGAGGCTTTTTAGGTCCTCTTCACTTTCTACCATAAGGGTGGTGTCATCTGCATATCTGAGGTTATTGATACTTCTCCCGGCAATCTTGATTCCAGCTTGTGCTTCTTCCAGCCCAGCGTTTCTCATGATGTACTCTGCATATAAGTTAAATAAACAGGGTGACAATATACAGCCTTGGCATACTCATTTTCCTATTTGGAACCAGTCTGTTGTTCCGTGTCCAGTTCTAACTGTTGCTTCCTGACCTGCATATAGGTTTCTCAAGAGGCAGATCAAGTGGTCTGGTATTCCCATCTCTTTCAGAATTTTCCACAGTTTCTTGTGACGCACACAGTCAAAGGCTTTGGCATAGTCAATAAAGCAGAAATAGATGTTTTTCTGGAACTCTCTGGCTTTTTCAATGACCCATCGAATGTTGGTAATTTGATCTCTGGTTCCTCTGCCTTTTCTAAAACCAGCTTGAACATCAGGAAGTTCACAGTTCACGTATTGCTGAAGCCTGGCTTGGAGAATTTTGAGCATTACTTTACTAGCGTGTGAGATGAGTGCAGTTGTGCAGTAGTTTGAGCATTCTTTGGCATTGCCTTTCTTTGGGATTGGAATGCAAACTGACCTTTTCCAGTCCTGTGGCCACTGCTGAGTTTTCCAAATTTGCTGGCATATTGAGTGCAGCACTTTCACAGCATCATCTTTCAGGATTTGAAATAGCTCAACTGAAATGCCATCACCTCCACTAGCTTTGTTCGTAGTGATGCTTCCTAAGGCCCACTTGACTTCACATTCTAGGATGTCTGGCTCTAGGTGAGTGATCACACCATCGTGATTATCTGGGTCTTGAAGCTCTTACCTGACTACCATGCAAAATGGGTGTAATTGTAGTTTGAACATTCTCTGGCGTTGTCTTTCTTTGGGATTGGAACGAAAACTGACCTATTTCAGTGCTGTGGCCACTGGTGAGTTTTCCAAATTTTCTGGCATACTGAGTGCAGCACTTTAACACATCATCTTTCAGGATTTGAAATAGCTCACCTGGAATTCATCACCTCCACTAGCTTTGTTTGTAGTAATGCTTCCTAAGGCCCACTTGACCTCACACTCCAGGATGTCTGGCTTTATATTAGTGACCACACCATCAAGTTATCCATTAAGACTGTTTTGTATAATTCTTCTGTGTGCTTTTGCCACCTCTTCTTAATCTTTTCTGCTTCTGTTAGACCCATACCGTTTCTGTCCTTTATTGCACCCATCTTTGCATGAAGTGTTCGCTTGTGCCTGTCTTTGCATGAAATGTTCCCTTAATTTTCTTGAAGAGATCTTGTTTTTCCCATTCGTTTTGTATTTCTTTGCATTGTTCACTTAAGAAGGCTTTCTTATCTCTCCTTGCTAGTCTCTGAAACACTGAATTCAGATGGGTATATCTTTCCTTTTCTCCTTTGCCTTTCACTTCTCTTCTTTCCTCAGTTCTTTGTAAAGCCTCCTCAGACAACCACTTTGCCTTCCTCCATCTCTTTTTCTTGGAGATGGTTTTGGTCACTGCCTCCTGTATAATGTTATGCACCTCTGTCCACAGTTCTTCAGACACTACCATATAATAATGAAGGATTTGATTTAGGTCATACCTGAATTGCCTAGTGGTTTTCCCTACTTTCTTCAGCTTAAGATTCACTTTTGCAATAAAGACCTCATGATCTGAGCAAAAGTCAGCTCCAGGTCTTTTTTTTGCTGACTATACAGAGTCTGTCCATCTTCGACTGCAAAGAATATAATCAATCTGATTTCATATTGACCATCTGATGCTGTCCAAGTGTAAAGTCATCTCTTGTGTTGTTGGAAGAGAGTGTTTGCTATGACCAGTCCGTTCTCTTGGAAAAACTCAGTTGGCCTTTGCCCTGCTTTATTTTGTACTCCAAGGCCAAACTTGCCTGTTACTCTAGGTAACACTTGACTTCTTACTTTTGCATTCCAGACCCCTGTAATGAAAAGGACACCTTTTTTTGGTATGAGTTCTAGAAGTTTTGGAGGTCTCTATAGAACTGATCAACTTCAGCTTCTTTGGCATGGTGATTGGGGCAGAGACTTGGATTACTGTGATGTTAAATAGTTTATCTTGGAAATGAACCAAGATCATTCTGTTGGTTTTGATATTGCATCCAAGTACTGCATTTTGGATTCTTTTGTTGACTATGAGGGCTGCTCCATTTCTTCTAAGGGATTCTTGCCCACAGTAGTAGATATAATGGTCATCTGGATTAAATTTGCCCATTCCTGTCCATTTTAGTTCACTGATTTGTGAAGATGTCGATGTTCATTCTTGCCATCTCCTATTTGACCATGTCCAATTTACCTTGATTCATGTACTTAACATTTCAGGTTCTTATGCAGTATTGTTCTTTATAGCATCAGATTTGACTTTCACCACCAGACACATCCACAACCAAGCGTCTTTTTTGCTTTAGCCCAGTTCATTCTTACTGTAGCTGTGAGTAACTGCCTCTACTCTTCCGCAGTAGCACATAGGACACACCTTGACCTGGGGACTCATCTTCTGGTGTCATATCTTTTTGCTTTTCCATTCTGTTCATGGGGTTCTTGGGGGAAGAATACTGAAGTTGTTTGCCATTCCCTCCTCCAGAACTCTTTACTAGGACCCCTCCATCTTGGCTGGCCCTGCATGGCATGGTTCATTGCTTTAGTGAGTTATGCAAGTCTCTTTGCCATGACAAGGCTGTGATTCATGAAGGGGATAAAATCAATTATACTTACATAATCAATTACACTTACATATTAAGCACACCAAGTTTATTGAAATCAGATTTAATTGACAGTCAAATAAATTGTAATTTGACTATATTTGGTTAAACTGCAGATGATTTTAGACAGAAAAATATTATGTTTCAATGGATATCAAATTCTGATTCTGTTAATTGAGGTCTGTAATTACTGTCTAAGTTTCATCTCCCAGATATTTCCTTGTTGTCATGCTACATATTTGTAAAGGTTAATTGAATTATTAAGAAACTACTATAAGCTTGTTTCTAAAGTTATTGCTGCAATCTATCTTTAAATGAAGATTAAATGCCTCATGCCCTGTGACCAGGTTCTATCAAAAATTGAGTTATTGTGTTAACTGAACAATGACCCAATACTTAGGAATAAATTCTGTAGTAAAATTGTCATAAAATATGACTACTCATGACATGCAATACTGCTTGCGGCTAAAGCACAATGTACAGTGTTTGTATAACGGTTCAGTATCATGGATAAAATGCCTTTAAGATGTTTCCCCAATCAATATACCTCTGAGCTTGCTCATGATATCTGATTAGTTTTCTCCCAATATGGATAACTAGGCAAATGTATAAATAAAATGTAGGCCTACCACTGAGAAACAAATATTTAGACCTTCTAAAGGATTTAAAAACAAAAAGGGAAAATGATTTTTAAAGATTTTCACATATCGAGGCATGTGAAACTTTGGCCATGGAACCCTATCATCAATAAAATTTTCAGCAACTGGTTGGGTCCCTCACTCTCAATTGTGACCTTTGTGATCTTAATGTTTGTATTGGTCTCTGTCTGTTTAACCTTTTGGTCAGGTTTGTGTCTTCTAGGCTTCAACAGTTTCAAATAAGACTCAAGGTGGCTCAAGGACTTCAACCCCTTCTATCAGAGGGTAACCCAGATCCCTACAGGTCCCCGGAACAATCAGCAGGGGACTTCTACACCTTTAGAGTAAGCCAAGTTCCGTGGGTCTGTGGCCCCTGTCCATCAGGAAGAAGTTTCAAAATAAGAGACCTTCAACCCCTTAACCCTTAAGAATAAGGGGTGTAAAATCCCTCAGAGGAGGATGAGGCAGGCTGGGACCTGACCCTGGGTCCCTTTGCTGCAGTGCTTGCCCCTGGACAAATGTCTCCTCCAGCAACAGAATGAGGATGTATAAGGGACTGAAAATACCTGCATACATGAGCAGTTGGGGCAAATTATGAGCAACAAGATACAAAGAGACCAAAAATCCAACAGCCCCTTCTGAGGTGTCAGGAGTAAAAGTAGTTTATTACACATAATCCCTGAACACAGCACCATTAATGGATGACACAGACCACCCATACATCTCCCAAGCCACCCATACAGTCTGATCCCTAGACTCGTACCCACCCTCACCTCACTTAAGGGACCAGCTAGAGGCCCAGTGGTTGGGATTCCATGCTTCCCCTGCAAGGGCACAGGCTCAGTTCCTGGTTGGGGAGCTAACATCCCACATGCCATGTGGCTCGGACCAAACAAAAGAAAGACCAGCTTGCCCCACCCCATTATGGAATAAGCAAGGGAAGCTATTACTTAGTTCTCTCATAAGTCCCAATAAAGCCTTGCCTGACTTTCTCTTTCGGCCTGTTATCAATTTTGATTGATTCAAGTCCTAGAACCTAAGTAGATAACACTGAGAGGAAATATAATTCTGTTTACTCTTTTAAAAAAATTGAGGTATACACTCTGCAGGGAACATTGATAATAGAGGATGCTATGCATGTATATGGCAGGGATTATATGGGAAGTTTCGGTATTGTTGTTATTGTTTTAGTCATCAAGTTGTGTCCGACTCTGTGACCCCACAGGCTCCGCTGTCCATGGGATTTTCCAGGCAGGAACACTTGAGTGGGTTGCCATTTCCTTTTCCAGGGGATCTTCCCAACCCCTGTCTCTTGCACTGGCAGGTAAATTCTTTACCTCTGAGGTACCAAGGAGGCCACAAATTTCTGTATATTCCCCTCAAATTTGTTGTGAGCCCCAAACTACAAGAGTAGTTAAGTTTAAAATATTGAGGTACAGTTGGTGGAGAAGACTCTTGAGAGTCCCTTGGACAGCCAAGAGATCAAACCAGTAAATCTTAAGGGACATCAACCCTGAATATTCGTTGGAAGGACTGATTCTGAAACTGAAAATCCAGTATTTTGGTCATCTGATGCGAACAGCTGACTCATTGGAAAAGTCCCTGATGTTGGGAAAGATTGAGGGCAGAAGGAAAAGAGGGCATCAGAGGATGAGATGGCTGGATGGCATCACCAATGCAATGGACATGAACTTGGGCAAACTTCTGGAGATAATAAGGGACAGAGAGGCCTGGCATGCTGCAGTCCGTGGGGTTGCAAAGAGTTGGACACAACTGGCTGACTGAACAACAACAAAACAACATAGTTGACGTACAATATTATGTGAGTTTCCAGGTATACAACATAGTAATTCACAGTTTTTAAAGTAACACTCCATCTGTAGTTTTTATAAAATGTTGGCTATATTCCTTGTGTTGTACAATACATTCTTAAAGCTTTAACTTTATTTACTCTTGATCTCTCTGTCTTTATTCCTGACCCTGTGTTCTTATTTTTGTTTCTGGTTCTTGGGTAAACTTGGTTCTAGTTCTGATTTGCACATATTTGATAAGCTATTCTCAACAGCAACAATTGCGGGTCTGATTTTCTAGCCTGAATATTTGGTTATATTAGCATGATAGGAGATTATACCCTGTTAGTTAATGATCACAGAATGTGGTTTGTTACACTTTTCTGTTTTGAATGCTTTCCTATTAGAAGGCAATGGCAACCCACTCCAGTGTTCCTGCCTGGAAAATCCCATGGACAGAGGAGCCTGGTAGGCTGCCGTCCACGGGATTGCACAGAATCGAACACGACTGACGCAACTTAGCAGCAGCAGCATTAGTGACTTACACCGGAAAGGTGAATATTCATTTGAGATCAGGGCTGTTGAGATTTTGTGTGCTGTGCTCACTTTGACCCATAGCTGCCATTGGTCTTCCCTGGTGGTTCAGACAGTAAAGAATATGCCTGCTTTGCTGGAGACCTAGGTTCAACCCCTGTGTTGGGAAGATTCCCCTGGAGAAGGGAATGGCTATCCACTCCAGTATTCTTGCCTAGAAAATTTATGGACAGAGGGGCCTGATGGGCCACAGTCCGTGGGGTCACAAAGAGTCAGACACGACTGAGTGACTAACAATAGCTGTCTTTATAGAACTAAAGCTGTAAGCTTTCTATGGGTCTCTGTGTCTATATGAGAAAATTCTTTGCCTCTCATATGATTTTGTAACATTTTCTTATCTCTGAGTCTATTAATAAATGACATTCTTCCTTGACACAGCACAAAGCCACCACACTAGTTGTTCCTTTTTATCTTGTCACCTCTTTAATGTTTTTAAAAAGGTTATGTATGCTGATGTGCACTTGAATATGTTTATGTATATGTCTCCAGTATTTTGAATTGTTTACAGTGGAAGAGGATGAAATTGCCTAGTAAAATACAGGATACCAGTTTAATTTGGAATTCATAAAAACAATTTTTTTGTATGAATATGTCTAAAATTCAAATTTAATTGGCATCTTGTTCTGTCATTTGTTAAGTCTGGCCTCCCTGGTGGGAGGTACAGTCAATCCAAATAACCTAGACTATCATTAGTAGAAACAAATATATATACATATATATATACATATATACACACACATATATTTTTCAAATTCTCAATCTTTGGGTAGAAATTTTAGACATTTAAATTTATAATTTTTAAAGAGATCATTCTTGTTTTTCTATTTTTAAAAAATATTTATATATATTTGTTTATTTGACTGTGGGAGTCTTAGCAGAATGCAGGATCTTCAGTTTTCATTGCTGCATATAGAATCTTTTAGCTTTGGCATGTGGAATCTAGTTCCATGACCAGGGATTGAACCATGGTCCCCTGCATTGAGAGCACAGAGTCTTAGCCATGGGACCACCGAGGAAGTCCCAGTTTTTAAACACAGTATCTCTAGCTTTTATCCATTAAGTAGAATATTGGCTCGTGATTTGAAATACACTTTTTAAAATTAAGAACTGTGTAAAAAAGGATTATCCTTATCAAACAGATGTCTGGCCTTTGCACTTCAATACTGGGAAGGTGATCTCTAGCTCCTAACTGATAAGACTATCCTGCCTTATAGAAGTGTTTTTGTTTGTTGGGGGCTTTGACCACCAAATAGTTTAACAATGATATTTATGGGCTTTGGGCCACGCAATTAGTTCCAACTTCTAGAAGAACTAATGTTAGCATAATCTTGGAAGGGACGGACAATAAAGCCATGTGGGCAGTAAGTGATTGAGCCCTAATAAAAATTCTAGACACCAAGGTCTCAGGTGAGCCTTTCTAGTTGGCAGTACTCCATACATGTCACACATTGTGACTAGAAGAAGGGGATACCATACATGACTCCAAAGGGAAAGGATGGCTGAAAACTGCATTTGGACCCTCCTTGGGCTCTGCCCATCTCTTCCCATATCTGATTTTGGTTTGTATTCTTTCTTTGTAATAAACTGTAGCCATGAGTATAAAAGCTTTAGGTCGGTTCTGGGTCCTTCTAGAAAATTATCAAACTGGAGGATGGCTTTTGGACCCCCCAAATTAATTAGTGAGTTAGTGAGACTAGTCTTGTGAGCTCTTGTCCCTGAAACTTTACAGTTTTGTTAACTCTGGGTTGATGCATCTGTACTGTTAATGAGAATGTTGTTGATTTTATTTTGCCTTCTTTTCAAACTTCTATTGAAATGATCAGTAAGTTTACCTTATCTGATATAGCTTTTAAAATATTAATCTGTCATCAGAGGTGGGTCCAAGGCTTTGTGAAAGCTGAAATATTTACCCCTCATTTTATCTTTCAAGCACTTTCTTGCTTTTGGCACTAAAAGATGCCTCAGCACTATCTTGTGTTTTCCCTACCCCAGCCCTGAAATCCCATTTCTTCAAGGAACACTGGTTCTTTTCACGGGAGAATGGTATTCAGAAACCAAGATCTGGGCTCAGGTGTGCTCTTTGCTACTGGGATGTCAGTGCTTCTTGACTATTTCAACAAACATAGCCCCACAAAATTGCTTTCTATAAATTTATATTTATATAGAGTTATATAAATATAAATTTAAGTTAAAATATAAATATACAAATGTAAATTTATATAAAGTTGTATTTATATATAAATATGAATGGGCTTCCACGGTGGCTCAGCAATAAAGAATCTGCCTGCAATGCAGGAGCTGCAGGAGACAAAGATTTAATCCCTGGGTCAGGAAGATCCCCTGGAGAAGGGCATAGCAACCCACTCCTGTATTCTTGCCTGGAGAATCCCACAGGCAGAGGAGCCTGGTGGGCTACAGTCCATGGGGTTGCAAAGAGTTGGACATGACTGAAGTGACTTAGCATGCACATACACATATATATAGTTGTTTATTTGATTATTTTTAATAAACTTTTAATTTTGAAATAAGCTTAGATTTAAAGAAAAGTTGCAAAGATAGTACTGAGAATTCCTACATGGCTTTTGTCCAATTTTCTCTAGTGCTTACATATTAGGTATATTTGTCAAAACTAAGGAATTAACATTGTTACATTATTATTAATTAAACTTTTAATTTTATTTGAATTTCACCAGTTTTCCCACCAATACCCCATTTTTTGTTGTCATGGGATCTAATCCAGGATATCACATTACATTTAGTTGTCCTGTCTTCTTATTCTTTTCTGGTATAATTATTTTTTTAACTCATAAATAATTCCTTCATTTAATACTCAAATAAATTGTCTCATTGTTTCATTTTAGAGGCTCAAAAGCATTCAGTGACTTTTCCTGGTTCATATTGCTATTGAGTTGCTCAGTAGGGACTTACTTGGCTTTATCTGATTGCAAAGACTATGTATACTCTAACCACTCTACATGCTACCTCAGGAGCTATATATGAAAACCCCAAATAAGTACAAAATGAAGGAACTAAGGAACTACCCTGAGTTTAAGTTAGAACAAGTGCCATCTAGGAGTCAGTGACTTCCAAGCTCACCTCTCTAGCCCACATGTCCACTGTGCTCCAGAGCATAGGTGGGATTGGCCCCGCTGACCAAATTTAACTATTTGGCAATCTCTTGGATGGCCTGTGGGATCTTGACTCAACACATCTGAAACAGGATTCATGGCCTTCCTTCTCAAAGCTTGCCTTCTGGTTCCTTCTTTCCCAAACCTGGCTTCTGATGATATAAATGTGGAGTGGGGGCCATAAGGAGTCATGGGAACATGAAGGCACGGGAAAACATTCACATGAATAGGAGTAATTCTAGAACTGATGCTACTGCTAAATCGCTTCAGTCGTGTCCGACTCTGTGCGACCCCATAGACGGAAGCCCACCAGGCTCCCCCGTCCCTGGGACTCTCCAGGCAAGAACACTGGAGTGGGTTGCCATTTCCTTCTCCAATGCATGAAAGTGAAAAGTGAAAGGGAAGTCACTCAGTCGTGTCCGACTCTCAGCGACCCCATGGACTACAGCCTACCAGGCTTCTCCATCCATGGGGTTTTCCAGGCAAGAATACTGGAGTAGGGGGCCATTGCCTTCTCCAAATTCTAGGACAGAGAGAAGATATAGACTTCTTCTATATCTATCCGAAGGAAAGAATCAGGGATCTCTAAGCAAGAGTGAAATGGGTTAGACAGTTGATGAGTGGCTGAAGTATGCTCAAAGGGTGAGAGTGAGGTACCAGAGGGTCTATTCTCAAATTCCTTAACTGCCCCAAATTCCTTCTTGCCTTTGGTTTCTGTGAGATCACATGACTTTACTAAGTCCCTGCTGTTTCTGAGCACAAGTAACCATGGCTCACTTGCTATAAATCCCCAGTACTTTGAGATTAATGGAGTGTGCTAACCCTCTCAATTCTGACCACCCAAATAACACAATCGGAACCTTACGCAGTTGTAAAAGTGTGGCACATTGTTACCTTCTCAAGAGGCACACAAGGAGGGTCTTAATTCAGGGTATCACTAATTTTCATAGGATTTTACAGTTTCTCCTACTTCCCTTGCTCTGGGTGGTGAAGTGGAAATTGTCAGGTGCACTTGAATTCCAGCACTCTTTTTGTTGTTTACATCAGAGTTTTTTTTTAAAATGATATAGCAAGACAACTAAATTATTTCTTCTTTGAGAAAATAATAGAAAGTTATTTAGAGGAAGTGTTATTTTTTATGTATGGCTATGTGATTAAGAACACAGATTCTACAGTCAAATCCTAGCTCTACTAAATCAGGGAATGACCAAGATAGTGGAGTAGAAAGACCTTGAGCTCACCTCCTCCCATGGGCAACTATTTATACCAAAATTATAACTATTTACACAACATCTATTGATGAGAAAGACCAGAATACTAGCAGAAAATATTGTACAACTAAAGATGTAAAGAAGGAACCACAATGAGACAGACAGGAGGGCTGGCAGTGCGGTCTAGTAAATACCCATCCCCCTGTGCCGATGACTCACAAATGGGAGGATAATTACAATTATAGAGATTCTCCCCAAAGAGTGAGGAGTCTGAGCTCCACATCAGGCCTCACCCAACAGTGAGCAGGCATCAGCTCTAGGACCCTTTGGGCCCCAGCCCTGTTGGCTAGTCAGCAGACATCAGCCCTAGGACCATCACAGTCCAGCAGCCTGCCATGTCAGGACCCAGCCAATCCACCAACAGTCCAGCACCAACTTTGGAACATGTTAGACCCTTCAACCAGCCACCTCAGAATCCATCCCCAATAGCCAACAGCTGACACCAGCTTTGGGACAAACTGGACCCTGTAACCAATCAGGAAGCAGCATTGCCCGCAGTCAGGTCAGCGTTAGATCCAGGACACCCAGTCCCACAACTACTCACCACAGAACCTGGCTCTGCACACCAGTGGGTCAACACTAGCCCTGGAAACCACTCCCGCCACCCAAGGCTCTTCAGCCAGCCTCCTCATGACCTGGTCCTGCCCACCAGTGGCTGGAAGGTTCCACATAAGGTAGGGACTGGTAATTATTGGGCCAGGGGCCAGTCACACATGCCAGACTTCCCACAGTAGTCAGCCTGTTACAACAGAAGGACTCATGCAGCCCACATCGGGAGCACCCATATAACTTGATGACCAGAAGGGAGAACACTACTGGAACCTATAGGATGTCTCCTAAAAACACCACTTCTTCAAGGTCAGGAAGCATAACAAATACACAGAAATAAAAATAGCAAATTAGGCAAAATGAGGCAATAGAAGAGTATGTTCCAAACCAAGGAACAAGGTAAAACCCAGGAAGAACTAAGTAAAGTGGAGGTAGGCAATCTACCCAATAAAGAGTTCAAGGTAATGATTGTAATGATGCTCAAATAATTTGGGAGAGATTGGAGGAACTGAGTGAGAAGTTAGAAGTTTTAAACAGAGTTAGATAATATAAAGAAGAACCAAACAGAAATAAGGAATATAATAACTAAAATAAAAATACACTAGAAGGAATCAACAGAGGAACAGTTCAACTAGCTGGAAAACAGAGTAGTGGAAATCACTGAAGTGCAAACAGAAAAAAAAAAAAAAGTGAGGACTGTAGGGGATATATATATATATATATATAGCCTCCCAGGTGGCACTAGTGGTAAAGAATCTGCCTGCCAATGCAGGAGATGTAAGAAATGTGGCTTTGATCCTTGGGTTGGGAAGATCCCCTGGAGGAGGATATGGCAACCCACCTCAGTATTCTTGCCTGGAGAATCCCATGGACAGAGGAGCCAGGCAGGCTGCGGTCCACAGGGTCACAAAGAGTCACACACGACTGAAGAGACTTAGCAGGCATATACATACACACATATATATACACACACACATATATATAGTTATGACTGATTTATAATGTTGTATGGCAGAAACCAACACAACATTATAAAGCAATTATCTTCCAATTAAAAAAAAATTTTTTAAAGAAATGACAGTTTGAGACTTCCCAAAAGAAGAGAGAGAGAAAGAAGAGAACATATTTGAGGATATAATAGCTGAAAGTTTTCCTAATCTGGAAAAAGAGACATCCAGATCCAGGAAGCACAGACAGTTACAAACAGAATCAACTCAAAGATAGCCACATCAAAATACATAGTAATTAAAATGGCAAAAATTAAAGATAAAGAGAATATTAAAAGCAGCAAGGGAAAATCAACAAGTTACATACAAAGGAACTCCATTAAGGCTATCAGCTGACTTGCAGAAATTCTGCAGGCCACAAGGGAGTGGCATGATATATTTAAAGTGATAAATGGGGAAAACCTGCAATCCAAGAATACTCTACCTGGCAAGACTTTCATTCAGATTTGATGGGAAGATCAAAAGTTTTACAGAGAAGCAAAAACTAGGAGAGCAGCACCAACAAACCAACTTTACAAGAAGTGTTAAACTTCTCTAACCAAGAAAGAAAAGATCACAAATAGAAATATAAAATTATGAATTAAAAAATCTCATTGGTAAAGTCAAATAGGTAGTAAATGTAGTAAGTCAGCTATGCATAAAGGTAGAGGAATGTTGACAGACAAGTAATAAAATCACCTATATCCATGACAAATAGTTAAGGAATACACACACACACACACACACAAAAGATGTAAAATATGATATCAAAAATAGCAAACATGGGGAGGGGGAGTAAAAGTGTAGGACTGGAAAATGTGTTTGAACATAAGAGATGAACAGCTGAAAATAATCATGTATGTATATGTAGATTTCTATATATAAACTTCATGCTAACACAAACCAAAAATCTATAATAGATACCTACACACACACAAAAAAGAGAAAGGAATCCAAACATAACACTGGCTACTCATCAAATCACAAGAGAAGAGAGTAAAAAAAAAAAAAGAAAGGAGTAAAAAATAACTACAAAAACAACCCCAACAATTAATATAATGGCAATAAGTAAATAACAATAATTTATCTTTTTAATTTTTTATTGGAGTATAGGTGCTTTACAATGTTGTGCTAGTCTCTACTGTACAACAAAGTGAATCAGCTATGTGTATACATATATCCCTTCTTTTTTTAATTTCCTTCCCATTTAGGTTAGCACAGAGAATTGAGTAAAGTTCCTTTTGTAATACAGTAGGTTCTCATTAGTTATCTATTTTCTGCTGCCGCTAAGTCACTTCAGTCGTGTCTGACTCTGTGCGACCCCATAGACAGCAGCCCACCAGGCTCCCCCGTCCCTGGGATTCTCCAGGCAAGAACACTGGAGTGGGGTGCCATTTCCTTATCCAATGCATGAAAGTGAAAAGTGAAAGTGAAGTCGCTCAGTCGTATCTAACTCTTAACAACCCCGTGGACTGCAGCCCACCAGGCTCCCCCATCCATGGATTTTCCAGGCAACTGGAGTGGGGTGCCATCGCCTTCTCCTATCTATTTTCTACATAGTATCAATAGTGTATATATGTCAATCTCAGTCTCTCAATTTATCCCTCCCCTCTTTGCCCCCTTTGGAGTCCATACATCTGTTCTCTACATCTGTGTCTCTGTTTCTGCTTTGTAAATAAGATCATCTATACCAAGAGCACCAAAATCACAACTAGCTGTTGAAAACCATTGACAGGAGGATGCTCCCAACACAGGAGTATCTAAATATATAAAGCAAATGTTAACACATTATTAACTAGAGATGTATTATGGCCACAAGCATTAGTTTCTGCAAAAATCCCCTGGTCAATAATGTGTTAACAAACATTAAGAGAGAAATTGAGAGTAACACAGTAATATTGGAGGACATTAACATCTCACATACATCAATGGACAGATTATCTAGATAGAAACTGATAAAGAAACGTTGCCTTTAAATGGTACATAAACATTATACATATAAAACATTAAATATATATAATACATTATATATAAAAAACATTCTTTCCAAAAGCAGCAGAATATACATTATTTTCAAGTGCACACAGACCAGTCTCCAGAATGTATCACATGGTAGGCCACAAAGCAAGTTTTGGTAAATTTTAAAAAACTAAAACCATGTCAAGCATCTTACCAACCACAATCTTACGTGAGTAGAAATCAACTACAAGAGGAAAACTGCAGAAATCACAAACATGTGGAATCTAAACAATATACTACTAAACAAAAAAATCACTGAAAAAAACCAAAGAAGAAATTTTAAAAATACCTGGAGATGAATGAAAAGGGAAGCACAATGATCTAAAATCTATGGAATGAAGCAGAAGCAGTTCTAATTGGAAAGTTTATAGTGATACACACTTACCTCAGGAAATAAGAAAAATCTCAAACAACCTAACTTTACACTTAAAGGAACTAAAAAGAGGAGAACAAACAAAAATCCAAACTTGGTAAAAGGAAAGAAATCTTTATGCTTTATTTATTTACTTCAGAGCAGAAATAAATGAAACAGAGGCCAAAAAGCCATAGAAGCAATCAATGACACTGAAGAGCTGATTCTTTGGGAAAAAAATATACAAAATTGATAAACATTTTTGCAAGATTCATCAAGAAAAAGAGAGAGGGGCCCAAATTAATAAAATCAGAAATGTAAAAGAAGCTATAATCAACACCAAAGAAATAAAAAGGATCATAAGAGACTAAAAACAATTATTTGTCAATAAAATGGACAACCTAGAAGAAATGGACAAATTCCTAGAAGTGTACAGTTTCCCAAGACTGAAACAGAAAAAATAAAAAATATGAACAGATCAATTTCATGTAATGAAACTGAATCAGCAATAAAATTTAAAAGTCCCAACAAAAAAAGTTTAGGACCAGATGACTTCACTGGTAAATTCTACCAAACATTGAGTTGGAGTTAAGACCCATCTTTATCACACTTTTCCAAAAAACTGCAGAGAAACTGCAAATGTGTTCTATGAGGCCAGCATCACCCTGACACCAAAACCAGACAAAGATATGCAAAAGAAAATTAAAGGCCAATATCACTGATGAACACGTATGCAAAAATCCTTAGCAAAATATTTGCAAGCTGAATTCAACAATACATTAAAAGGATCAAACACATGATCAAGTGGGATTCATCCCAGGGATGCAAAGATAGTTCAATATCCACAAATCAATGTAACACACCATGTTAACAAACTGAAATATAAAAATCATTTGATCCTCTAAATAGATACAGAAGGAGCTTTTGACAAAATTTGGCATCTGTTTATAATAAAAACTCTCCAGAAAGTGGGTATAGAGGGAACATACCTCAACAAAATAAAGGCCGTATATGACCAATATCATACTCAACAGCAAAAAGCTAAGGATCTTGTTCCTCTAAGATCAACATTCAAAAAACGTAGATCCTGGAATCCAGTCTCATCACTTCATGGCAAATAGATGGTGAAACAATGGAAGCAGAGACAGACTTTATTTTCTTGGGCTCCAAAATCACTGCAGATGGTGACTGCAGCCATGAAATTAAAAAAGATGCTTGCTCCTTGAAAGAAAAGCTATGACAAACCTAGACAGCATATTAAAAAGCAGAGACATTAGTTTTCTGACAAAGGTCCATATAGTCAAAGCTATGATTTTTCCGGTAGTCATGTACAGATGTGAGAGACCGTAAAGAAGACTGAATGCCAAAGAATTGCTGGTTTTGTACTGCAGTGCTGGAGAAGACTCTTGAGAATCCCTTGGACTGCAAGGAGATCAAATCAGTCAATCCTAAAGGAAATCAACCCTGAATATTCACGGGAAGGACTGATGCTGAAGCGGAAGGAAGATTCAATATTTTGGCCACCTGATGCAAGGAGCCAACTGATTGGAAAAGACCCTGATGCTGGGAAAGATTGAAGGCAGGAGGAAAAGGGGATGACAGAGGGTGAAATGGTTGGGTGGCATCATCAACTCAATGGACATGAGTTTGAGCAAACTCTGGGTGATGGTGAAGGACAGGAAAGCCTGGTGTGCTGCAGTCCATGAGGTTGCAAAGTCAGACACAACTGAACAATTGAACAACAACAAGATCAAGAACAAGACACGTACACCCATTCTCACCACTTTTATTCTATCAATATTGAAAGTCCTAACCACAGCAATCAGACATGAAAAAGAAAAAAAGTGGAAAGGAAGAAACGAAGCTGTCCCTGTTTCTAGATGATGTATTATACATAGAAAATCCTAAACATGCCGCCAGAAAGTATTAGAGTTCATCAACATTGCAGGATACAAAATTAATATACAGAAATCTATTGCATTTCTATATATCAACAGTGAACTATCAGAAATTAAGAAAACAATCCCACTTAAAGCTTCATCAAAAAGAATAAAAGACCTGTACTCAGAGAACTATAAAACACTGAGGAAAAAAATTAAAGATGAAGCAAGCAGATGACTGGTAAAACTAACATTCTTAAAATGACCATAATACACAGGCAATCCACAAATACAATGCAATCCCTGTCAAAATACCAATGTCATTTTCACAGCACTAGAACAAACATGGAAACACAAAAGATCCTAAATAGCCAATGCAGTCTTGGGAAAAGAAGAACAAAGCTGGAGGTATCATCATGCTCCTTGATGTAAAACCATACTACAAAGCTATACTCATATATACTCATGTATATGAGTATACATATGTAAACTCAAAGCTATACTGACACAAAACCAGATATATAGATCAATGGAACAGAATAAAGAGCCCAGAAATAAAACTACACTTCTATGTGCAATTAATCTATGACAAATGAGGCAAGAATATACAATAGGAAAAAGACAACCTATTCAATAAATGATGTTTGGAAAACAGGAAAACTACATGCAAAAGAATCAGATTGAACTGCACTCTCATACCATGAACAAAAATAAGTTCAAAATGGATTGAAGATTTAAATGTAAGACCTGAAACGACACTTCTAGAAGAAAACACAGGCAGTAAGCTATTTGACATTGGTCTTAGTAATATTTTTTGGATATAACTCCTCACATGAGAGAAACAAAATCAAACAAGTGGGACTATATCAAAATAAAAAGCTTTTGCACAGTAAAAGAAAAAGACCACCTATTGAAGGGGAGAGGGTATTTGCAAACAATATATCCAATAAGGGGTTAATATTCAAAATATACAAAGAATTCATACAACTCAGCATCAATAAAGCAAACCACCAGATTTTTAAAAAGTGTATAGAATTTGAATAGACATTTTATGAAGACGTACAAAAGGCCAACAGGCACGTCAAAAGACACTTTACATCAGCAAGTCAAACTCACCATGAGATATCACTTTACACCTGTTAGAATGGCTATCATCAACAAATAACAAGTGTTGAGGAGGATGTGGAGAAAAGGAATCCCTTCTGTTGTTGGTGGGAAGGTAAATTGTTGTGGTTATTATAGAAAACATATGAAGACTCCTTTTAAAATTAAAAATAGAACTCCATATAATGCAGCAGTTATTGGAAGAAAATGAAGATACTGTTATAATTAGAAAAGATACATGTACACCTATGTTCATTGCAACAGAGATATGTTGCAACATACAACAACAAAGAGATGAAAGCAACCTAATGCCCTTCAATAGGTGACTAGCTAAAGAATATGTGGCTAATATATCAAATGGAATATTACTCCTTGATATTCATTCTTTGAATGAATGAAATCTTGCTATTTGCAACAACAATGGTTGGACCCAGAGGTGTTATGCTATGTGAAACAAGTCAAAAAGAGAAAGGCAAATACTGTATGACTTCACATAAATGTGGACTCTAAAAAACAAATTAAAAAGCAAAGCAGAAACAGAGTTATAGATACAGAGAACAAATGGATGGTTGTCATAGGGAAAAGGAATGAAAGAAGAGAAGTAGGTGACAGAGATAAAGAGGCACAAATCTTGCAGTTGCAAAACAATTGATTCATGGGTGTAAAATATATAGTGTGGGGAATACAGTCAATAACTAATATCTTTACATATGATAAGTAGACTTATTATGGGGATTGTTTCGAAATGCATAAACATATTGAATCACTAACAACTAACATAGTGTTACATGTCAATCATACTTCAAAAACAAACAAGCAACTCATAGAAAAAGAGATCAGATTTGTGGATACCAGCATTGGCAGATGAGGGGAGGAGGGAATTGAAAAAAGGCAGTCAAAAGGTCGGACTTCCCTGGCGGCTCAGTGGTAAAGAATCCACCTGCCAATGCAGGAGACGCTGGTTCAATCTCTGGGTAAGGAAGATCCACTGGCAACTTGAGCACCCTTGCCTCGGAAATCCCATGGACAGAGGAGTCGGGCAGGCTATAGTCCATGGGACTGCAGAGTCAGACACGAGTTAGTGACTAAACAACAACAGCAAGTCAAAGGTACAAACTTCCAGATATAGATAGGTAAGTACTTGTGATGTGATGAACATGATAAATGTAACTAATACTGTTGTTGTTCAGTCGCTTAGTTGTGTCCAACTCTTTGTGACCCCGTGGACTGCAGCATGCCAGGCTTCCCTGTTCTTCACTATCTCCCGGAGTTTGCTGAAACTCATGTCCATTGAGACGATGATGCATTCAACCATCTTATCCTCTGTTGCCCTCTTCTCTTTTTGCCCTCAATCTTTCCCAGCATCAGGGTCTTTTCTGATGAGATTGCTCCTTGCATCAGGTGACCAGAGTATTGGAGCTTCAGCTCCAGCATCAGTCCTTCCAGTGAATATTCAGGATTGATTTTCTTCAGGTTTGACTGGTTTGACCTCCTTGGAGTCCAAGGGGCTCTCAACAGTCTTTTCCAACACCACAGTTCAAAAACATCAATTCTTCGGTGCTCAGCTTTCTTTATAGTCCAACTCTCACATCCATACATGCCTACTGGAAAAACCATAGCTTTGACTAGACCGTCCTTTGTTGGCAAAGTAGTGTCTCTGCTTTTTAATATGCTGTCTAGGTTTGTCATAGCTTTTCTTCCAAGGAGCAAGTGTCTTTTAATTTCATGGCAAAAGTTACCATCTGCAGCGGTTTGTTTCCCCATCTATTTGCCATAAAGTGATGGAACTGAATGCCATGATCTTAGTGCTTTGAATGTTGAGTTTTAAGCCAGCTTTTCCATTCTTCTTTTTCACCTTCATCAACAGACTCTTTAGTTTCTCTTTGCTTTCTGCCATTAGGGTGGTGTCATCACATATCCGAAGTTATTGATATTTCTCCTGGCAATCTTGTTTCCAGCTTGAGCTTCACACATTTTGGCATTTCACATGATGTACTGTGCACATAAGTTAAATAAGCATGGTGACAATATACATCCTTGACATACTCCTTTCCCAATCTGGAACTAGTTTGTCATTCCATGTCCAGTTCTAACTGTTGCTTCTTGAGC
This sequence comes from Bos taurus, assembly GCF_002263795.3. Taxonomy (NCBI): domain Eukaryota; kingdom Metazoa; phylum Chordata; class Mammalia; order Artiodactyla; family Bovidae; genus Bos; species Bos taurus. The sequence continues at coordinate 1,675,737 of NC_037343.1, forward strand.
TGCATACAGATTTCTCAGGAGGCAGGTAAGGTGGTCTGGGATTCCCAGCTCCTCAAGAATTTTCCATAGTTTATTGTAATCCACACAGTCAAAGACTTTAGCAATGAAGCAGAAATAGATGTTTTTCTGGAATTCTCTTGCTTTTTCTATGATCCAGTGGAGGTTGACAGCTTGATCTCTGGTTCCTCTGTCTTTTCTAAATCTGGCTATACAGCTGGAAGTTCTAGATTCACGTACTGTTAAAGCCTAGCTTGAGCCTTACCTTGATAGCATGCAAAATGAATACAATTGTGCGGTAGTTTGAACACTTTGGCATTGCCTTTCTTTGGGATTGGAGTGAAAACTGACCTTTTCTAGACCTGTGGCTACTGCTGAGTTTTCCAAATTTGCTGACATGTTGAGTGCAGCACTTTAACATCCCTTAGGATTTGAAATATTCAACTGGAGGAATTCCATCACCTCCACTAGCTTTGTTCGTAGTGATGCTTCCTAAGGCCCATTTGACTTCACACTCGAGGATGTCTGGCTCTAGGTGACTGATCACACCATCGTGGTTATCTGGGTCATTAAGACCTTTTGAATATAGTTCTTCTGTGTATTCTTGCCACCTCTTCTTAATATCTTCTGCTTCTGTTAGGTCCATACCATTTCTGTCTTTTATTGAGTCCATCTTTGCATGAAATGTTCCCTTGGTATCTCTAATTTTCTTGAAGAGATCTCAAGTCTTCACTCTATTGTTTTCCTCTCTTTCTTTGCATTGTTCACTTAAGAAGATTTTTTTAATCTCTCTTGCTATTCTTTGGAACTCTGCATTCCAGTGGGTATATCTTTCCTTTTCTCCTTTGTCTTTAGCTTCTCTTCTTTTCTCAGCTATTTGCAATGCCTCCTCAGACAACCAGTTGCCTTGTTACATTTCTTTTTCTTGGGGATGGTTTTGATCACCATCTCCTATACAAGGTTACTAACCTCTGTCCATAGTTCTTCAGGCACTCTATCAGATCTAATCCCTTAGAGCTGTTTGTCACTTTCACAGGATAATCATAAGGGATTTGATTTTGGTAATACCTGAATGGCCTAGTGGTTTTCTCTACTTTCTTCAATTTAAGTCTGAATTTTTCAATAAGGAGTTCATGTTATATGAGAAAATTGTTAAGAGAATAAATCTTGAGTTGTCATTGCAAGGAAAAATATGTTTTTTCTGTTCTTTAATGTTATATTTATTTGAGATGATGGCTGCTCACCAGGGCTTCCCCGGATGCTCAGATGGTAAAGAATCCACCTGTTGCACAGGAGACCTGGATAATCCAGGAAAATCCTCTGAAGAAGGGAATGGCTACTCATTCTAGTATTCTTGCCTGGAGAATTCCATGGTCAGAGGAGCCTGGTGGGCTACAGTCCATGAGCTCGCAAACAGTCAGACACAACTGAGTGACTAACAATGCTAACTAAACTTATTGCGACAATTATTCATGATTTATGTCAGGTCATTACGTTGTACATCTTAAAATTATGCAGTGTTATATGTCAATTTTATCTCAATAAAATTGGAAGGAAAAAATTCAAACTCTGTTAGTCGTGTCTTTTGGGCATGTTACTTAAGAGGAGTGCCCTGGTCTAGGTGGATCTCTGAATCTGTGGCCGTTTGGCACATTGGTTGGCCGCTGGATGATCTAAGGCGACCTCATTCATATATCTAGTAGTTTTCAGACTGCTAGCCAGATCAGTAGAAGTGACTGTGGACAGGGTCACCTGTCTCTTGTCACCCATCAATCTTATTTGGTCGTCTTTCAGTGGCAGCTTGAAGTTCAAAGAGCACAAAATAAGTTCCGCTACACAAAAACTTCATTATTCCACTTATTTCTTGTTTGCTAAAGTCCAAATCAAATAACAAAGAAATAGAGGAAAACAATAGAATGGGAAAGACTAGAGATCTCTTCAAGAAAATTAGAGATACCAAAGGAACATTTCATGCACAGATGGGCTCAATAAAGGACAGAAATGGTATGGACCTAACAGAAGCAGAAGACATTGAGAAGAGGTGGCAAGAATACACAGAAGAACTGTACAAAAAAGATCTTCATGACCCAGATAACCATGAGATGTGGGGGTTTTTTTAATTGAATACCAAACTGTGAATGCAGAGAACAAAACTCTTTTTAGTCTGGGCAACGAACTAATGAGAGGCAATAACATGATCAGTTCCAGAGAATACTTGGAATTGGGAGGCATTTGAATTTCAACCAGCCAGAGAGAGCAGAACTTTTTAAATACCTGAGGCATTTAGCAGAGACTCCAGAGTAATGAATACTATGAAGTGAAGTGAAGTTGCTCAGTCGTGTCTGACTCTTTGCGACCCCATGGACTGTAGCCTACCAGGCTCTTCTGTCCATGGGATTTTCCAGGCAATAGTACTGGAGTGGATTGCCATTTCCTTCTCCAGGGGATCTTCCCAACCCAGGGATCGAACCCGGGTCTCCCGCATTGTAGACAGACGCTTTACCATCTGAGCCACCAGAGAAGTCCTATAGACCCCCTCTAATGATGCTTCAAAACAAATCTTGAAAGGATCCAGAAATTTGACTGTCAGCTAAAAAGAAATTAACATTTTTTAAAAAAAGGAATAAAATCCATTGCTCCACATTGAAACATCCACTGTGTCCAGCATTCAATTAAAAAATATTAGTTTGCAGAGAAGAAAAGGTGACCCATACTAGGAGAAGGTGGTCAATAGAAGCAGAACCAGAAATGACAGGAATGATGGAATTAGTAGCAAGGAATTTTAAATTTATTTTAAGTATACTCAAGAATTTAAAAGAAGTTAATATGAAGAGATAAATGGAAAATTTAAGGTGAATCCGAATCTTTAAACTCCTCTTCAATACTTACAAAAAACTACAGAGCATTTCAACTCCAACCATTTCCTTCTGAACTTATGTGCTAATACTGCCATGTATTTTCATTTTAATCTCATTTTTTAAAAAATTTCTGGAAGCATTGTTATTTTTATTTTATGTGGCTGATGTTTAAATTGTCCTATATATTCACCGTTTTATTCTTATTATGTTCTTTCATCTTACACCACCCATCTGTTCTCACTTTCTTTCTACCTAAAGCAAACATTCTAGAATTTCCTTTAATGAAGAGCTATGGTGACTAACTTCCTGCTTTTGTTTGAAAAATATCTTTATTTACCTTCATTCTTAAAAGATGTTTTCACTGATCATAGAATTTCAGGTTGACAGTTATTCCTTTCAGCACACTGAACACTTTAAAAACATTGCTTCACTATCTTCTAGCTTCAGTAACTTCCACTGTGGCAGTTGATAAATCCTATGTATATTATTCTAATTATTGACACATGTGAGAGTAATCTCTCTTTTTTAATAACTGCCCCAAATATCCTTTTTTGTTTTTCATTCTGTAGTTTCCCTGTTGTAGGTCTGGGCATAACTTTCTTTTTACTTGTTTCACTTGGTTTTCACTGGATTTCTTGGATCTATGAATTCTTTTCTTTCTTTAGTTGTAAATGTTGTTGGCCACTATTTCTTCAGTTATTGCCTCTGCCCCATTTTTCTCTTTCCTCCTTCTGGAGATTTGAAGTCATTATAGTATATCCTGAGATATATTGTTAGATTCTTTTTTTTTTTTTAATTGTTAGATTCTTACAATACAGCCTCCATTATCTTTTTTGTATTTATCATCTTTATCCTTTTTTCTATATTATTTTTTCAGATCTATCTTCTAGTCTACTATTTTTGACTGTGTCTAAGGTACCTCATATTCAAAAGCAGAGACATTACTTTGCCAACAAAAGTCCTTCTAGTCAAGGCTATGGTTTTTCCTGTGGTCATGTATGGATGTGAGAGTTGGACTGTGAAGAAGGCTGAGTGCCGAAGAATCGATGCTTTTGAACTGTGGTGTTGGAGAAGACACTTGAGAGTCCCTTGGACTGCAAGGAGATCCAACCAGTCCATTCTGAAGGAGATCAGCCCTGGGATTTCTTTGGAAGGAATGATGCTAAAGCTGAAACTCCAGTACTTTGGCCACCTCATGCGAAGAGTTGACTCATTGGAAAAGACTCTGATGCTGGGAGGGATTGGGGGCAGGAGGAGAAGGGGATGACAGAGGACGAGGTGGCTGGATGGCATCACTGACTTGATGGACGTGAGTCTGGGTGAACTCTGGGAGTTGGTGATGGACAGGGAGGTCTGGCATGCTGTGATTCATGGGGTCGCAAAGAGTCGGACACGACTGAGCGATTGAACTGAACTGAAGGTAACTCAGCTGATAAAGAATCCACCTGCAATGCAGAAGACCCCAGTTTGATTCCTGGGTCAGGAAGATCCTCCGGAGAAGGGATAGGCTACCCACTCCAGTATTCTTGGGCTTCCCTGGTGGCTCAGCTGGTAAAGAATCCACCTGCAATGTGGGACACCTGGGTTCAATCCCAGGGTTGGGAAGATCCCCCAGAGAAGGGAAAGGCTACACACTCCAGTATTCTGGCCTGGAGAATTCCACGGAGTGTATAGTCCATGAGGTCACAAGGAGTCAGACATGACTGAGTGACTTTCACGTTCAGAGATACATCCAGAAAATTTAAACCCATTCAGAAATTTTAAAATTTATTTATTACTTTTTTTAAAGTTCTTTTTTGTTTCTTTTCATATATGTTGGCTTTAAATCATATTTTCAATTTTCGTTTTTATTTCTAGAAATTTATTAAGTATACTTTAAAAATTTTCCTATTTGGTGTCTGGTAATTCCAACATCGATGTCTTTTCTGTCATTTCTGCTGACTCTTGCTCATGGTACTTTGTTTCCTGATAGTTTTGTGATTCAATTTTTGTTTTGTTTTGTTATTGCTGTTTTACTTTGAACTGATTTTTTAAAAAACACCTGTTTAGGAAGTTTGAATGCCTGAGATAAAGATGAGTTCCTTCAAAGGGATTTGCTTTTGCTTCTTTTGGGCACCTGAGGGCATCGTTGTACTAGGACGACTTTAAATCTAATACCTGGCTTTAGATTTTTTAAGTACCCAGGGTGTAAGTGTTTGGGCTGCAAACTTGCATTCAAGTTCTCTGTGGTTATTGACTCTTAGAGAATAAAATCTCTTCTTCTTCTCAACTTGCACAGGATATTGAGATGAGCAATTTTTGCTGTAGTCTCCTGGTGATGATAGTTGTGGTAGGGAAATGCATAATTCCTGATTTGTCTCACACTGAGAGTGTAACACTTTGAGGACTCATTTGTACTGGGTGGAGAGGGTGGTTGAAGAAGAATCTCCTAAATCGAGATTGCCTATTTTAGATGCTCCTGGGCTTTGAGTTCTAACTTGCATGCCATGCAACACTATAAATATTGAACCTTAAGCTCTTCCAGTTTTTCTAGACATCTTATTTCTCTCCATTCTCACTTTATATTTGAATATTTCATTATTCAAAATATACCCTCTTTCACATTTTAAAATCTCTGATATTAGTGTGCAGCTTAAATTGGTGGGACCCTACAGTCATGGTCAGCCAGGGTCAGCCATAACATAGATAAATACATTTTTTTATGTGTGTGTGAATATCAAAAGTGAAGCATCAAAACTTGCAGGATAAACATCAGTGGCTTAGAAGAAAATCTTGAGGCTGATAGTGAAACATATTTTAACCCCTAGGGATCAGTGTCTACAGAGAAAAGCTGTCCTCTTAGTGAACTAGACATATTCAGCAACATTCCTGAAACATAAGTCAAGCCGCCTGCGTGTTCAGTCATGTCTGACTCGTTGTGCCCCTGTGGACTGTAGCCCACCAGGCTGCTGTCTATGGGATTCTCCCAGCAAGAATACTGGAGTGGGTTGCCATTTCCTCCTCCAGGGGATCTTCCCAACCCAGGGATCGAACCTGCATCACCTGAGTCTCCTGGGTCTCCTGCTTTGGCAGATGGATGTTTTTACCTCTGAGCCAACTGGGAATCCTCAAAAATAAGTTATTACTGCATAATTACAAAGTCAAGCTTAAGAGTCCAGGATCAGTGGTTTTTCATTCTTTTAGGGATTATCTTCCGAGATAATACATTACCAAGGTTCTTGATGTCACAGAGCATTGATTGTGTGGAAAAGTAAGACTAATTGGCAGGTTTTAGACATAACTTCAGTGATTATAATATTAACACATAATATTAACATTTTACTTTTTACGTATGCCCGTACAAAAGAAGAGAGAAAGAAGTGTAGTAAAAGAAAGGGTCTCTTCTTTAGGACAGGGAAAAATTTGGCTTGTTCGTGCATTACCTCGTTTCTAGTGCTTTATGTATTTTCTTTCTCCTTGATTAGATTTGCCAGAGGCTTGTCTATTTCATAGCATTTATATAATGACATTATTTTTATTTTCTAATAATTTTTGTTTTGGTCTTAATTATTCCCATTCTTCCGTTTACTTTTGAGGAGTTTGTTGTTGCTTTTTTAAAATCTTTTTTCTCTGTCAAGATAAAATAATATATTAAACCTACATTTTCCTTCAAATACTGCTTTGATTTATTACAAAGATTTAGATGGCTGGCATTTCTTTAGTTTTTTAAAGAATAGTAGCTAATAAAAATTGCTAATATTTGCCACACACTTTTATAACCTACAGTGCACTCCCTTTTTATGTTTTCTCTCTCTTTTTGTCCACGTTCTTATTTGTGGCTATTTTCCAGGTGGTTAGGGGCTATTTATAAGAAAATACATATGCTGCTACTGTTCAGCTGTGGACGCACAATACAGCCCATAAAATATTTGACTTTATTGCCTTTAATGACAACTTTCTCCATGACCGAGGATGCTCAGTTTCTACACATGAACATGTGTAGGTATTATTGTAGAAAATAAAATCTGAAATAATGGTCTACATTATGAATATTTTAGATAGTCCGTGCAAAGGCATATATTATCTGCTTAACTTGTCCATGATATTTAAGTATTAAAATCTCTCATTATAATTGTGTTTTTATTATTTTCTCATTACAAACCTATCAATCTACATAATATATTTAGATGCCAAGTTGATCCATATCAATTATTTATTATTATATTTTCATTATTGACTACCTTTTCTGATATGCAGTAACTCCACCTGTCTTAGTGCTTTTTTTGCTCTAAGTTCTACTCTATCTGACATGGATATTGCTATCATTGCTTTCCTATTTTATCAGTTTAGTTTATCTTTGGCCATTTGCTGATGTTTAGCCTTCCTAGACCTTTTGACTTTTAAATACCCTGGTTGCTCAGTGGTGAGGAATCCACTTGCCAATGCAAGAGATGCAAGAGACACAGGTTCAGTCCCTGGGTTGGGAAGATCCTTTGAAGAAGGAAGTGACACCCCACTCCAGTACTCTTGCCTGGAGAATCCCATGGACAGAGGAGCCTGGCAGGCTACAGTCCGTGGGGTCACAAGAAGGGTTGGATATGACTTAGCAACTAAGCAGCAGCAATTAATAATATATTCTTTAATTTTTAAATAATTTATGCTGTTTTGCCTTCTAATGCAGGATGTCAACTGTTTACAGTAATTTTAATTGCTATGCTTGGTCTATCTTTCTTTCTTTTTTTTTTTTCTTCTATTTTATGCTTCCTAACTTTTATTATTGTTTCTTCAGTTTTGCCTTTTAGTTTGATTTGTGTATGTTTGTCTTTTAAATCATTTTGCAAGATAAATTTAGCAGCTTGAATAGCAAACAGCTATCGTATCACCCGGTTTCGTGTCGGGAATCCGGATGTGTCCAGCGGGGCATTTCTTCCACAGGCTGTGTCAGGAGGCTGCAGCCCACTACCGCCTGGTAGCTTCAGCCTTTCGACAGCCTGACACAGAGGGGCAGGCGCTGCAAGCTGGCTTCAAGTTCATTCAGCGGCTGTTGTCAAAGGCCTTGGTGGCTTGGTTGTTGGAGGCCTTGCTCCTTACCTCATACACCTCTTAGCAGGACTGTTGATGACATGGCAGCTGGCTCTCCACAGAGCAAATGCTCCAAGAGAGACTGAGGATTCAAGATGGAAACCGCAATATCTTTATAACCTAACTTCCCAAATGACTTACTATCACTTTTGCTGTATATCCTATTAATCACGCAGACCAAGCCTAGGGTAAGCGGGAAAGAACAGCACAACAGTGTAAGTACAGGAGGCAGAGCCGCTGGGAGCTCTCTTGGAGGCTGCCTACCTCAAGCACCCTCTTTTTAGTTCTGCTGGTGAATATCTTAAGCCAAGAAACATACTTAATGCGATATTTACCTACTTTTAACTTTAATAAAAAAAGAATTTGCCTCCCAAATTATAGGATGAACAGTTTAGGACATTTGGCTTCTTTACCTTCTAACTCTCTCATGCTTTCTCATTGTTTATTAATTTACTATGAGGCTTTATCTGTCCTGAAGCACTTTTTCAGGACTTCCCTGTAGCTCAAAAGGTAAGGAATCTCCCTGCGATGCAGGAGACCAGGATTCGATCCCTGGGTTGGGAAGATCTTTCGGAGAAGGGAATGGCAACCCACTCCAGTATTCTTGCCTGGAGAATCCCATGGACAAAGAAGCCTGGTGGGCTACAGTCCATGGGGTCGCAAAGAGTCAGACATGACTGAGTGACTCACACACACACACGAGGCTTTACAGCTTCTAAAATCAATCTCTCTTTGATATCGCTTCCTGATATCAATGAAGATGACTTGTCACTGTAGTTAATAGCACTGTTAGTCAAGTTTCCACTAGAGAAAGAGAACCAGTAGGAAAGAGGTATTAGTAAACTCATCGCAAGAGATGAACTTTTGTAATTGTAGGGACAGGCGTGAAAAGTCTAAAATCCATAGGGTCGGCCCTCGGGAATGCCAGGCTGAAATCCCTTGGTGAGCTGAATGTTCAGTCCTGGAGTGGAAGTTTGTCTCAATTCTCCTCTTATGAGCTTTTCGCTGATGAATTAGACCAACTCAGATTATTTAGAATAATCTCCTTTACCTTTACCTGTAGATATCGTAGTCAATTTCTACGAAATACCTTCAGAACAATACCTAATTTAGTGTTTGATTGAATAATGGGGTTAAGCCTAGCCAAGTTGACACATAATATAGCACTTATCCTCAAAATCACTTTTCTTCAAATAGTAGCTCTCAAAGCTTTTGGTGCCTTCAAAGACATCAAATACACAAGGCCTCATAAACACTTTGCCAAACTAATATTGCTTTCCTGGTCCATTTATTTACAAATGAAACTCATATTTGAAATAAATGTGTTTTTTTCCTCTCACTTTCCTTAAGTTTTGTTTTAATGGCAAAATAGAAAGCTGCTCTAATTTACAGAGAGCTTGCTTTTCTTCTCAGGTTGGAAGGTTTAGAATATTTCATTTTTATCAGTAATTTAATTTATTTATCCAAAGCCATGGTCTTGGTCTCTGCTAGTTAACTTTGATTTCTTCTGAACTTTTTTGTGTCTGATATCAGTTCTTTTAGGGGGTGAAAAAATATTCTTTTATACCTCGATTGATCACATCTGTGACTGTTTTTCTGTATTCTTTGAGACTTCTTTTATTCAAAGTTTGGTTCTGCCTTCCTCTTTCATTTTCTTTTAAAATCTACTTATATTTTTATTTCCTAATGCATTTCTCTAAATTATTTTTTGCTTCACTGATTCTACTTTTTCCTGTTGGATCCATTTTGCTTTTCACTGTTTTGCACAATTATCTGGCTTGCTAATGTGATAATCCAATCAGGTGTTGAATTGGTAAATGTGTGTGTGTTGCTCACTCAGTCCTGTCAGAGCCTTTGCGACCCCATGGACTGTAGTCTGGCTGTGCATGAAATTCTCCAGGCAAGAATACTGGAGTGGGTGGACATTTCCTTCTCCAGGGGATCTTCCTGACCCAGGCATCAAACCGGGTCTCCCACATTGCAGGCAGATTCTTTGCTGTCTGAGACACGAGGGAAGCCCAAATCGAGTCTCTGGGGTGATAAGTCACGGTCTTGTGCAGATAAGGCTAAGCAAAGGTGGGTCCAGATGCCTTTCCCTGTGTAGATGCAGAGAGTGTGTTAGTTGCTCGGTCGTGTCTGACTCTTTGTGGCCCCACCACCTATAGGCCAGGCTCCTCTGTCCATGGAATTCTCCAGGCAAGAAGACTGGATTGGGTAGCCATTCCCTTCTCCAGGGTATCTTCTCAACCCAGGGACTGACCTGGGTCTCCTGCATTGCAGACAGATTCTTTACCATCTGAGCCACCAGGGAAGCCCCAGAGACAGCCTGTGATTTGGAGAAAGTGTTAGTCGCTCAGTTGTGTCCAACTCTTTTGCAAACCCATGCAAGAATTCTCTAGACTGGATATTCCCTTGCATCTTCTTCGGGAATTAATTTTCAGCTCGTCTCTAACATAATTTTGTGTTTCTGATGGCTCAGCTATTTCAATGGTTGAGTTAACCATGAGATAACAGGCTATTATTATTTTTATAGGGCCTCTGTTAGTTTTGTGTGTACTTCTGCCTTTAATTTCTTGAGTGTTATTGTTGATACTGAAATTTCACTGTTTCAATGATTTGTTTCTGAAACGTAGTTTATTGGAAGCCTGGGGTCTGGGCACAGTTACTCTTTGTCATTTTTCAGGAAGCCCTAAGTTTTTCATTTTACTTTGTTTACTTTTGTTAATATTATAGCAGAATGTTTGGAATAGTAGGCCAAGAGTCAGGAGAATTCTACTTCATTGCCAGCTACCCTTCTAAATACCATATATTACTTAGTCTAGTTCCTTCATTTTTATTGGCTTTAATCTCATCATCTACAAAATGTGAAAAAGAAATTGTCCATTGCCTTTTAAGAGTGTCAGGAAAAATGTGAAGTTTTATGAGAAAGTAAAGATATTCATTCCTTTTAACAACATCAGGCTGAGGACAGGGCACTGAGAGTGGGAAAAGAGGGCAGGAATTTTGAAATATGTAAAGGAAATCACTCATTCACTCTGCATTTGCTTATCATATGTCTATAAGACAGGTACTTTTGGAATTATTTTATATAAGCTGTTTCAGACAATTCTCACAACCACTTTGAAAACTGGGTTTACTTTTTTTCACTTTACAGTAAAGAAACCAACGCTATAGTAATTCAAATAATCCCAACTCTGTACCTTTTGAATTGTGGGACTTGAATAAATTCACACAACTCAAAAGGGACCAGAACTCAAATTTTTGAAAAATAGAATTTTTTCCTCTTCACTCTAAAGTGTTGATCTACTGTGAAGAAGGCACAGCAGCAAAACTGTGGCATTGGTAGGAGATGGGGTGCCCATACTGAAATTACTCCATTCATCCTTGTCTTTTTTCCTTCCACTTAAATTACAAACTATTTCAGGCAAACAGAAAATGCAGTGACAATTTAAAAGCAAGGTATTCATCACCCAGCTTGTCAAATCTTAACATTTGGCCATGTTTGCTTCAGATTTTTTTTTTTAAGAAATTAAACATTGGTATATATATATGTATTTATATAGATTTGAAAGTGTTAGTTACTCGGTTGTGTCCGATGTTTTGAGACCCCATGAACTGGGGCCTATCAGGCTCCTCTGTCCATGGAATTCTCCAGGCAAGAATACTGGAGTGGGTAGCCATTCTCTTCTCCAAGGGATCTTCCCAACTCAGGGATCAAATCCAGGTCTCCCAAAGTGCAGGCAAATTTTTTACTGCCTGAGAATATAACTATATATATATCGTTGAACCCACTTTGCACTCACTATGGTAAAATTCCTTCCTCTGTCTCCTCAGTGGTGTCCATTATGTTAGTATATATCATCTTCCTCCATGTCTTTATACATTTACTATATACTATAATATATGCTAGTGTTTTGCCTATTTCTAAATTTTATTTAAATGGTGTCACACAAAAGACAAATTGCTTTTCTATTCAAGATTATTTTTTATATATTAATATTTATTCATGCTGGCATATGTAACTAGTACATTCATTCTATTGAATTTCTTATGGAATTTATACCTCAATTTTTATTTATTTAAGGACCTATTGATGGACATTTATATTGTTAGCAATTTTCCATGTTACATTAATGCTGCAGTGAATATTCTTATACACTTCTCATTGTACACACACAAAGAGTTTTCTAGAGTAGATTTATTTATACCTAGGAATAGATGTTAATGGTGTGCAAGATCCTAGTTCTTCACAGCCTCACCACTACTTGTTTTTGTAGACTTAAAAAAAATTATTTTTTTGATCTGATGAGTATGAATGATCTGTTGTTTTAATGGGTATTTCTCATAGTAGAGATTGAATTTCTTTTCTGTGTTTTCCCTTTCACAGATTCCTTGTTCATATCTTTTGCTCATTTTTCTGTTAGGCTGTTTTTCATTTTCTTACTGTGTTATGGAGTTGTTTACATATTCTAAATACCAACCCCATGTCAATTATGTTTATTGCAAGTATATTCCCTTAGCATCTTGGCTTATTTTTCACTTTATTTATGGTGGCTTGTTTTACAGAATTTTTACATTATAGTACTTTAAAAATTGCTGTTTTTTTCCTTAAGGCTTCCACTCAATAAAAAAATTCTAGAATTTTCTCTTCTAAAAATATTAAAATTTTTCTGTTTGCATTTAGGTCTTGATCTGCCTGGATTTTTCTTTCTGTACATGATGTATTACAGATGTAATACAGATGTATTATAATTTTTTCAGTTATGGATTATTGATTTTTCTAACATTAATTTTCCAATAATTAATTTTTTGCTATACAATTTGTGGTGTCCCTTTGATCATATTTTACGTATCTACACCTATCTCTCTCTTCCGATTCACTGGCAGCCTTGACAATTCCTATACTATTATCATGGTGTTCAGTATTATGTTTTTATTATAGGTTTTTTTTTTTAAACATCACCATGACTTAAGTGGAAGTGTACACACTTTGACCCCACTCACTGATTTTGCCCACCCCCTTTCCCCCACCTCTGGCAACCACCTAAAGGTTTTGATATTTGGTGCATAAGTCCTTCTACTTTGTTCTTGTTTATAATTCTCCTGGCTATTTTTCACCTTTGAATCTTTCATGTGAAGGATTGCTGTTGTTCAGTCACAAAGTCGTGTCCAGCTCTTTGTGACCCTGTGGACTAAAGGACGCCAGGGTTTCCTGTTTCCTGGAGTTTGTTCAAACTCATGAGCATTGAGTTAATGATGCCATCCAACCATTTCATTCTCTGTTGCCTCCTTCTCTTCCTGCCCTCAATCTTTCCCAGCATCAGGGTCTTTTCCAATCAGTTGGCTCCTTGCATCATGTGGCCAAAATATTGAAGCTTCAGCTTCAGCATCAATCCTTCCAGTGAATATTCAGGATTGATTTCCTTTAGGATTGACTGGTTGGATCTCCTTGCAGTCCAAGGGACTCTCAAGGGTCTTCTCCAACACAATTTGAAAGCATCAATTCTTTGGCTCTTAGCCTTCTTTATGGTCCAACTCTCACACCCATACATGACTACTGGAAAAACCATAGTTTGGACTATCTGGACCTTTGTTGGCAAAGTGATTCTCTACTTTTTAATATGCTGTCTAGATTTGTCATAGCTTTTCTTCCAAGGAGCAAGTGTCTTTGAATTTCATGGCTGCAGTCACAGTCTGCAGAGATTTTGGAACCCAAGAAAATAAAATCTGTCACTGTTTCCATTGTTTCCCCATCTATTTGCCATGAAATGATGGGACTGGGTGCCGTGACCTTCGTGTTTTGAATGTTGAGTTTTAAGCCAGCTTTTTCACTCTCCTCTTTCATCCTCATCAACAGGCTCTTTAGTTTCACTTCACATTCTGACTTAAGGGTGGTAATCATTTGTATATCTGAGATTATTGATATTTCTCCTGCTATCTTGATTCCAGCTTGTGATTCATCCAGCCAGGCATTTTGCTGGATGTACTCCGTATGAAAGTTAAGTAAGCAGGGTGACAATACACAGTTTTGTCATACTTCTTTCCCAAATTTGAACCAGTCTATTGTTTCATGTCCAGTTCTCACTTTTGCTTCTTGACCTGCATACAGGTTTCTTAGGAGGTAAGTAAGGTGGTCTGGTATTCCCATCTCTTTAAGAATTTTCCAGACTTCATTGTGATCCACACAGTCAAAGGCTTTAGCATAGTCAATGAAGTATAAGTAGGTGTTTTTCTGAAACACTCTTGCTTTTTCTATGATCCAATGGATGTTGGCAATTTGATCTCTGGTTTTGCTGTCTTTTCTAAATCCAGCTTGTATGTCTGGAAGTTCTTGGTTCATGTACTGTTGAAGACTAGCTTGAAATATTTTGAGCCTTACTTTGCTAGCTTGTGAAGTGAGTGCAATTGTACAGTAGTTTAAACATTCTTTGGCATTGTCCTTTTTTGGAATTGGAATGACAACTAACCTTTTCCACTCCTGTGGCCACTGCTGAGTTTTCCAAATTTGCTGGCATATTAAGTGTAGCACTTAGCATCATCTTTTAGGAACTGAAATAGCTGAGCTGGAATTCTATCACATCCACTAGCTTTGTTTATAGTATAAGTTCTACAAAATAAGTCTTCTGGGATTTTGTCTGGAATCTTTTAAAATTTTTGGATTAATTCAGTGCCATCTTACTTTCTTATTAACTTTAACATTGAAGTTTTCTATGAACATAGTATGTTTTTTATTTGATTTTATGTTTTAGAATTTCTTCTGTAAGATTTTTTGAAGACTTTTTCCTGTAGGTACCCTTCCCCACCCCTACTGAGGTTATAAGTACAGAAATAAGTACAGTAGCATGGATCTTGGGAATGAATAATTCAAAATATTCTGAAGAATAAGGAGAAAAAGTTTGTAAGACCTGTCCATTTGTTGATTCTTATGATGGCTTTGTACTGTGTCAACAGTAGCTAAGCTAGAGCTACATTTCCCATAATTTCCTTCCCTGCAAAGCTTCTTGGGTAGTATTACCCACAAAAGAAGTTTGCATGACATTTTGAAGGTAGAAATGAAGGTCACTGTAGGGCCAAGCAGTTACGTAGTTCACACATCATATATCAGTTACTGACTCATTTTGTTGGTTTGAGGCTGGTACCAACCATCTCCCACTGGATATCCTTCATTCTCTCTGAACCCTGGGCCATGTGCATGTACAGGAAGTTTTCATATATGCTAAGGAAAGCCAGCCTTTAGAGTAGGAGTACGGAGGACACACAGTTCCATTCTGTCCTCACCGGTTGTTCTTGGTCTTTTACGTCTCCCACATCACATCTATCTCCTCTTTCCAACTGCTGTCCTCGCTGATCAGGCCTAGCACTCAACGCAAAAGCAACAGACTTACACAGACGGCTTAACGGTCCCCAGGATTGTAAAGACCCAACCCCCATAATAAATCCTTTATTCCGTCTCACTCCTAAGAGTATTCACCTCTAATCAAATCCTAACTGATATAATTTCCATTTCCCTAAATGAATGTCCCAGAAGGAATACTGGAAAATAGAATGAAGAAAATGATTAATCTCATACCATCTCTGAGGGATTGAGAGAACATCTTAAAGAATTCAGGGACAGATACAGTTCTTGTAATGAAATGAGTAAAGACTGTGGAAACTACAGTGGCTAGTGTCAATGGAAAAGAGTTTGAGACATACCTCCATAGCTCAGCACAGATCCAAAATCAATGAGCAGAAGTCAATTTGGGAATGCAGGATTTATTTGGTAGTTAACTTAGTTTTTCACTGTTAGTAATTTACTTTAGAAGCCCCTTAGTATAATGCCTGGAACAGTATGCATGCTCTCAACAAAGTGTTTTGAAATGAATTGAAATTAGACTGTCTATTCTTGGCAATATTGTGAGACTCGGTTTTGCCAAAATACCATTAACTAGGCCAATGAGAAATATTATTGCCCTGTGTTTGAGAGAGAAAATGAATACTTAAAGAGATAGTACAATATGGTCTCTTTTCATCTGAAAATACAGACTGGATAATAAAATCTCTGAATTTTGGAATAGGAAATAAATTTAACATAACCTTTGGTTCACATGGACTTCCCCAGTGGCTCAGATGGTAAAGCATCTGTCTACAATGCGGGAGACCTGGGTTCGATCCCTGGATCTGGAAGATCCCCTGGAGAAGGAAATGGCAATCTACTCCAGTACTATTGCCTGGAAAATCCCATGGACAGAAGAGCCTGGTAGGCTACAGTCCATGGGGCCGCAAAGAGTCAGACATGACTGAGCGACTTCACTTTCACTTTGGTTTACAAACCGTTGAAGCCTAGCTTGAAGGATTTTGAGCATTACCTGTTTGAATTTTTTCCAAATGAGTCAAAAGGAGTTATTTAACTTGACAAAGTCAGTGGCAGTTTGTATCAGAATCGTGTTCATAGAAATCTCAGTCCATTATTTACTTACTAAACAAACCTCTGTCTCTTCCCTGCAAAAATAGTTGGGTGAATTTATTTATTGTTGATTGAAAAGTTAAACTCAAGTACTGATAAGATCAGTTTCAAATTGATAAGAGATCTTTAAGGGTCCAGGCCTTACTTCATACAACAGTTTCTTCAGAAACCTGGATAAAGACCTATGAGAAATATTTGTATGAAATCATCAGATGACATAAACTGTACTGTATTGACCAACACAGTTAGGATTCCAAATGCTAAGTAACAAGCTGTAAATTTACAGGGGTAATTGGAAAGTCTGGCATATACATTAAATATATATAATAAGCATAGGAAGGGAAAAACTTAGTTTGGTAACAGTTCAAAAGAAAAGGGCCTAACATTTTATAAGCCCAGTGAATGATGCAAAGGAACTTAAAAAAAAAAATGTTTATACAATCTTTGGTTGTAAGAAGATGGAGGAGACTTCCCTGGTTGTGCAGTAGATGGGAATCCTCCTGCCAAAGCAGGGGACACAGGCTTGATCCCTGGTCCAGAAAGATTCCACATGCCTCGAAGCAACTAAGCCTGTGCATCACAACCGCTGTGCCCGTGCTCTAGTGTCCCTGAGCCACAACCACTGAGCCCACTCACTGCCATTACTGAAGCCTCCGCCTCTAGAGCCTGTGCTCCTCAGCGAGAAGCCACCTACATGGGAGGTCTGCCCACTGCAGTGAGACTCGCCCCTACTCGCCCCAAAGAGAGAAAGCCCTGGAACAGCAGCAAAGACCCAGAGCAACCAAAAATAAATAAATAAGATGGAAGAAGAAACATTTGTTTTGTGGGTGTAGATACCGTACAATTTAAAGACCTGAGACACAGCTTTAAGCTATGAGATTTCTAAAGCTTTTCCTAGAAATCAAGAGAAGCAAATGCATATCTTGTGGGAACCCCTACTAAACTAGACCTTGCTTGCTTCAGATTCTTCCACCTCCTCATAGTGTACCTGCAGTGCTGTCTTCATATGTATAAAGTGTCTGTAGACCATCTTTCCCCTCTGATTACCTCTTTTTACAAAAATATTATTATTTGTTTGACTGTGCCTGGTGTTAGTTGAGGCACACGGGATCTTCTGTCTTTGTTATGGCATGTGGGATCTTTAGTCGTGACTTGAGATCTAGTTACCTGACCAGGAATTGAACCTGGGTCCCCTGCACTGGGAGCACAGAGTCCTGGCCACTGGACCACCAGGGAAGTCCCTGATCGCCTTAATTCTGTCTTTCATTCAAGCCTACCTTCAGTCCCACCCGTCTTTCAACTCTGTTCACGATAAACTTTCTCTTACTCTGAACTTCTTAGCATTTAATTTTGTTATTTAATCACTAAGTCATGTTACACTCTTTTGTGACCCTATGGACTGTAGCCCACCAGGTTCTTCTGTCCATGGGATTTCCCAGGCAAGAATATTGGAGTGGGTTACCATTTTCTTCTCCAGGGGATATTTCTGATCCAGGGATCAAACCTGCATCTCCTACATTGTCAGGCAGATTCTTTACCATTGAGCCACCAGGGAAACCCCTCCTTAACACCTACTTATTCTAGATCTTGGCTTCCCGGGTGGTACTAGTGGTAAAGAACCTGCCCGCCAATTTGATTCCTGGGTCAGGAAGATCCCTGGAGAAGGAGACGGCACCCCACTCCAGCATTCTTGCCTGGAGAATCCCACAGACACAGGAGCCTGGCAGGCTACAGTCCATGGGGTTGCACAGAGTTGGACACGACCGAAACGACTTAGCACGCATCCCAAATCTTATATCTTTTAGACTGTTGCTTTTGGTTAATGATAATTGTGACGATGATACGAGTGGCAGTGGCAATATATAAGAATTAGTTGAGAATGAGAAAATCTTGAGGAGAGGTGACTCATTTCTAAAAAATACAGTGCTAATTGTAAAA